>NC_059493.1:0-308929 GCF_018139145.2 Gymnogyps californianus | reverse complement strand
TGATGTCCCGTGAAGCGTGAGCGGGGGGCTGCTGAAGGTGACGGGGGCTCATGAGGGCAAGCGGGGGCCTGTGGGGTCCTGTGAGGGTGAGCAGAAGCCCATGAGGGGTGAATGGGGGCCCATGAGGGCAAGTAGGGTCCCATGAGGGTGAGTGGGGGCCCATGAGGGCGAGTAGGGTCCCATGAGGGTGAGTGGGGCCCATGAGGGGTCTGTAAGGGTGAGTGGAGGCCTAAGGGTGCGTGGGGTCCCGTGAGGGTGAGTGTGGGGCTTGTAAGGGTGAACGGGGTCCTGTGAGGGTGAATGGGGCCCATGAGGGGGCCCGTGAGGGCGAGTGGGGTCTCATGAGGGCAAGTGGGAGCCTGTGAGGGAGAACTAGGGCTTGTGAGGGGTCCTGTGAGGGCGAGTGGGGGTCTGTGAGGGATTCCCATGGGTGAGTGGGGCCCCATGAGGGCGAGTGGGGGCTTGTGAGGGTGAGCAAGGTCGTGTGAAGGCAAGTAGGGTCCTGTGATGGTGGATGGGGTCCCGTGAGGGCGAATGGTGTGCTGTGAGGATGAGCGGGCTCACGAGGCCGAGTGGGTCCGTGGGTCCTGCGAAGATGGTGGCATCCTGTGAGGGTGAGCGGGGGGTCCTGAGGGTGAGTGAGGCCGTGAGGGCGAGTGGGGGCTCATGATGGGTCCAGTGAGGGCAAGTGGGGTCCCGTGAGGCTCGTGGAGGCTCGTGAGGGGCCCATGAGGGCGAGCGGGACTTGTGAGCGTGGGGAGGGGCGAGCAGGGCTGATGCTTGTACCCCGGCGGTATGGCGAGAAGGGCAAAGGCCATCCGCATCGAGAAGGTCATCTACACGGGGAAGGAGGGGAAGAGCTCCCGGGGCTGCCCCATCGCCAAGTGGGTGAGTGCCTGCGCCCCAGCTCTCATCCCCCTCGGAGCCCTCCCGAGGTAACGCTCCTGCCTGTCCCTCCCTGCCTGGGACAAGGAGGTCCCCGCCGGCGGGGTGGCCACAGCGGGCAGGGGCGGGATGCTCGATCTGCGGCTCGCAAGGAGGAAGCGAGAGCAGCGGCTGCTCCCGGGGAAACTCCACGGGGCTTCCCACCCTAGGCACCCGCCGAACGGCACGTCCGTGCCTGCAGCCCCTGGGCCGGGCATGTCCCCCCACCCGACGCCCCAAAGCCCATGGGAGCCCCACAGCTCCAGATCCCCATGGGGCGCTGCGGAAGGCAGCCAGGACCCGCTTTTGGGGTCTCCCCGTCCCGGGAGGTGTTTGCCATTGGAGTGGTCTGACTCGGCCCCTCCGTTTTCCAGGTGATCCGGAGACACAACCAAGAGGAGAAGCTGCTGTGCTGGTGCGGCACCGGGCCGGCCACCACTGCCAGAACGCTGTCATCATCATCCTGATCCTGGCCTGGGAGGGCATCCCCCGCACGCTGGGCGACACGCTGTACCAGGAGCTCACCGACACCCTCACCAAGTACGGCAACCCCACCAGCCGCCGCTGCGGCTTGAACGACGAGTAAGTCGCACCGTGCCGCCGGTCCGGTTCGGGAGACGGGGTGGGAAGAGGATGCGGGGGTCCTCCCTGTTTTTCGGAGCTGCCATCACCGCGCCGGCGGCTGACGCCCTCTGCGGTGTCCCTCCCGCAGCCGGACCTGCGCGTGCCAAGGCAAGGACCCCAACACCTGCGGCGCTTCCTTCTCCTTCGGCTGCTCTTGGAGCATGTATTTTAATGGCTGCAAATACGCCCGGAGCAAAACTCCCGCAAGTTCAGGCTGGTGGGGACAATCCCAAAGAGGTGGGTGACGCGGGCAGAGCGGGGCAGCACCGGCGGGGCTGTGCGTTCGGACCTCCTTTTACCCCAGCTCCAAGTTTTGCAGGGGGAAGCCTGAAAATAGGATTCCTTGTGGGATTTTTGATGAATTAGGGAGATGGGGAAAGAAAGCCAACCTGGTGAAACCAGAGGGCAGGCTCGCCTTGGCGTCCCAGAGCCAGGACTTTTGGTGTGACAGCAAGTGCCGGTACGGGGTGGCATGAATGGGGTCTCTCTAGAAACCCGAGGGAAGATGCCAGAGGGCGAATGGGTCGAGCAAGCGAAAGCACAACAGACGCTGAGGCTGGAGGTTGAACGGCCAAAACCTCACCAGGAATTTAAGCCGCGTGCTTTGCGCGGGTGGCGGACATCGTGGGAAGGGTCAGATGCCAGGTGGCGTGCGGGGGCTCTGCCCCCATTCCATCCCCGCTGCCGAAACCCCTGGATGACATCCTCCTCTTTTCCCTACCGCAGGAAGAGCTGCTCCGGAAAAGCTTTCAGGACTTGGCCACCGAGGTTGCTCCGCTTTACAAGAGGCTGGCGCCGCAAGCCTACCAAAACCAGGTACCGGCCACCCGCTCGTCACCTTTGGAACACGTCGGCCCGGCGGCAGGCAGAAATGGGTGCGGGGTGGCGGCGCGTAGGAGATTTCGGATAACCGGAGCCCTCTCCTCCTTCCGCCAGGTTACCAACGAGGACGTAGCGATAGACTGCCGGCTGGGCTTGAAGGAGGGGAGGCCATTCTCGGGAGTGACGGCGTGCATGGACTTCTGCGCTCACGCTCACAAAGATCAGCATAACCTCTACAACGGTTGCACGGTGGTAAGCAGGCGGTCGGTGGGGCTTTTCGGGATGCTCCCCCCCTGTTTCGGGATGCTCCTTTTTGAGCCACTCGGTCCTCGCTGTCCCCAATAGTCATGCCTGCATGACTCCAGCGGCCAGTCCTCGATGTTTGCACACCACAAATGAAGCCGTTCGGGTCTGCGGGGTGCTGAAGCCACCCCAACTAGACTAAAGCACGGTGTTAACGGGGACCACGCGTTTGCTTTTGTCTGACCCAAACCCCACGGGAGGTTTCCGAATGCCAGCTGGGGACCGGTGTGGACTGAGAAGGATGCCAGGCTGGTGTGGCTTCACATCGATGGGGGGGGAATAAGGAGGAGGTTTCGCCCCTGTCCCGCGTGGGCCGCATCCAGCAGCGTCCCGCTGACGGCACCCTGCGCTCCCCCAGGTCTGCACGCTGACAAAGGAAGACAATCGCGTGGTGGGCAAAATCCCCGAAGATGAGCAACTGCACGTCCTCCCCCTCTACAAGATGTCCAGCACGGATGAGTTCGGCAGCGAGGAGAACCAAAACGCCAAGGTGGGCAGCGGGGCCATCCAGGTGCTCACGTCCTTCCCCCGCGAGGTCCGCAAGCTGCCCGAGCCCGCCAAGTCCTGCCGGCAGAGGCAGCTGGAAGCAAAGAAAGCCGCCGCAGAGAAGAAGAAGCTGCAGAAAGAGAAGCTGATGACGCCGGAGAAGATCAAGCAGGAAGCGCTCGACCTCCCGACGCTCCAGCAAAACGCAGGTAACGGGGGGCAGAGCCGAGGTCCCGCCGCCCGAGCCGTCCGGAAAGCGCGTGAGGGGACGGGGATGCGGTTGGGGGCTTTCTCGGGCTGGCGGTGTTGAGCGCTCGGCGTGTCGGCGTGCAGGATGGCATTTCTGTGGCGCCTGGGTTTTTCCCCGTACTGCGGTGTGGTGGGGAGCTCTCGCCGCAGCCCGGAGCGTGGGTGTGAATCGGTGCCGGCGCACTGGGCGACGCCAGGCGATGCTGCCCTCTGCGCTCGGCTGGCGAACCCGTCGCCGTGGGATTTTTGAGTCCGGCCGAGTTTTTGGGGTCCTCGCTCCCCACCGGCGGCTTCCTCGGCCGGCGGGTCACGGGGGCTGTGTGTGTGCTGTGCCTGCAGGTATGGCGTTGAAAAGCGGGCTGCCCCCGCAGCCGCTGAAACCTTCCATCAAGGTGGAGCCGCAGAGCCATTACAACGCCTTCAAGTACAACGGCAACGCGGTGGTGGAGAGCTACTCGGTGCTGGGGAGCTGCCGGCCCTCCGACCCGTACAGCATGAACAGTGTTTACTCTTACCATTCCTACTATGCACAGCCCAATCTGCCTTCCGTGAACGGGTTTCACTCCAAGTTCGCGCTTCCCTCCTTCGGTATTACGGCTTTTCCAGCAACCACGTGTTCCCCTCGCAGTTTCTGAACTACGGGGCGCCCGAGAGGAGCGGGAGCAGCTGGGTGAGCAACGGCTACGAGAAGAAGCCCGACATCCCAGCGTTGCAGGAGAACCTCAACCACGCCTACGGGAATGCCGATTTCCCCGAGCCCATCCCGCACAGCGTCCGGAGCAAAAACCATCACCAGCGCACCTACGAGCGGGCTAACCGCTACGCCAGCCAGCAGAAAGCGGCGGCGGCGGCGGCGGCGGCCGGGGCGCACAGGACTAGCTCGGGCTCGGAGGAGGCACCGCCGTTTGCACAGAACTGTTTCGGCAGCCGGCCCATCAAGCAGGAGCCTCCGGACCCTCCGCCTGCCATCGAGCCCCTTCCCGGCGCAGCGGCCATGCCCGGCACCGGCTTAGCCCTGCCGGCCATCCCGGCGCGCGGCGGGGTGCCGGAGCAGCGGTGGAGCCCCTTCAAAACGTCCCGGGGCACGTCTTCCCCCGAGAGGACTAACACGGCGGAGGGCTCGTGGAGCGCCCTGGCGCCGGGTTCGGGCGGGCGGGAGAAGCTGAGCGCCTTCGACGCTGCCGCGCGCTTGCCGCCGCCGGAGAAGCAGTGGCCCAACGTCTTGGCAGGAGAGGCGGCGGCGCGCGGCTCGAGCTTGCTGCCGAAACCGTGGAGCCCCTGCAAGCTGGGGGAGACGGCGCTGGCTGGCACGGGCACCCCGAGCCTGCTGGGGCCGCTGGGTTTCAACTCGGCCTTGCCGGGGCTGCCCAGCTTCCCTGAGGAGCCGTGGGGCTCGGTGAAGGCGGAGGAGCGGAGGACGCCGGCGCCCAGCCCGGGGCTGCCGGAGAAGCTGTGGGAGGCGGCGGTGGGTGACAAGGGGGCGGTGGGGCCCCGCCGGGAGAAGCCGTGGGACCCCTTTGGCCTGGAAGAGGATCTGCCGGAGAAGGTGGTGAAGGAGGAGGAGGAGGAGGACGAGGAAGAGGAAGAGGAAGAGGAGGAGGAGTGGTCGGACAGCGAGCACAACTTCCTGGACGAGAACATCGGCGGGGTGGCCGTGGCGCCCGCCCACGGCTCCATCCTCATCGAGTGCGCCCGCCGCGAGCTCCACGCCACCACCCCGCTGAAGAAACCCAACCGCTGCCACCCCACCCGCATCTCCCTGGTCTTCTACCAACACAAGAACTTGAACCAGCCCAACCACGGCCTGGCGCTGTGGGAGGCCAAGATGAAGCAGTTGGCGGAGCGGGCTCGAGCCCGGCAAGAGGAGGCGGCACGCCTGGGTCTCCCACCAGACGCCAAAGCCTTCGCCAAGAAACGCAAGTGGGGCGGCGCGTTGGCGACCGAGGCGCCCAGCAAGGAGAGGAGGGACTCGGTCCCCACGCGGCAGGCGGTGGCCATCCCCACCAACTCCGCCATCACTGTGTCCTCCTACGCCTACACCAAGGTGACGGGCCCCTACAGCCGCTGGATCTGAGACGGAGGCAACCGCCGCGGCCCCATCTTACCTCAACCCTCGGCAGCGCCGGAGCCCGGCGTTGCTTCGTGGTGCTTTCTCCTCGGGCGTGGGGGAGAAGAAAAAAAAAAAAAAAACAAAAAAACCCAGACAAAAACGAAGCAAAACACAACAACAACAACAAAAAACCCAACCCACGGAAAGCGAACCCAACACGCACGCTCGGAAACAGCGGAGCCGGTGCAGGCGCACGCCGTCGGAGAGCTGCGCTTGGCGAGGAGTTGGCAAACAAAGCAAAACTCGAGAAAAAAAAAAAAGAGGAACGATGCTGTTTTGATGCTTTTCGGTAATCTCATATTTATATCTCCGCGTTTTTTTAATCTAGCCTCGTGCGCCGTGCGAACGGACGGAGAAGTTTATAGCGTCCTTTCGCAAAGGAGAGGTTTTTAATTCCACTTAAAAATGCCTATTTATTGGATTTTATTTTATTTTATTTTTTACTCCGACGACAACGACGAAGCCAATCTTCGAAAAAGAAGCCAACATCGAAAACAACCCCCCTAAACACAGATAAAAAACAACCTGAACACCAAACCAGCTTAAAGGCAAGAGGCGACTCCCTCCAGCTCCGACGCGTGGGGCCCGGCGGGATCGTGTGCTTTACCGTCAGCCGGACACGCTGAACATCCGATTATTTTTTTTCCCAAGGACCTAAAAATACCTATTTTGCAACTCGAGGAGTCCTTTCTTACAGCGACGGGAGACCCGCTCGCGAGCAGGACGTCCCGGGACGGCGCATCTTCGCTCGGCTCCTCGCTGCCGGCGGGATCGGCTCCATCGGGACGGAGCGAGCCGGCGTCTTTCCCGGCGCCGGAGACCTCAGGACACGTCCGGGCTGGGGACTGCCGCCGCCGGGGTGCCGCGCTCGGGCTTGGACTTGGGGGCTCCTTTGCCGACGGCCCCGGGGAGAGCGGCGGCGACGGCGGCAGCGGCGGCGGCGGCATCTCTAAAGGAGCCGACAGGACAAAAACAGAAAGAAAAAACAAAAAAATACAAAAACAGGAAAAAAACACAAACCAACCCCAAACTGTGAATAGCTAGTGTTGCTCTCTGTACATCACTGTTGCTAACGTCTGGTGCTTTCCGTCTCCGGGGGACTTTCTCCGTGCGATCGGCTCTGGGAAGAGCGAATCCCAAGACTTGGCTGGCCAAAACCCCCGCCGGTCCGCCTTCCTCGCCGGTGCCGGCGAGCCGGCGCGACAGCGAGCGCCGCCGGGGCTCGGTGCTTTTTTCTCTCCCCGGGTGCCATCCCTCCTTCCTACGGATCGCCGTTCTTCCCGCAAAAAAAAAAAACAAAAACCAACCCCCAACAAATAACCCAACGACGACAACAACCGCGTGGTGCTTTTCGAACAATCTCAGTCGAGACTTTCCGCCCGTCGCCGATGCCGAAGCCGCGCCGGGATGGACGGACGGGCGAGCTCCCCCGTGGCTCGCCGGGAGGGCGGCGTGGTCGAATCCGGGTGCCGGCGTCCCCGGGGTCGTTGCTTTTGCACTTTCAGGTGCCTTTTGGAGAGCCAGCGAGCCGGAGCCGACGCCGTCACCGTGCAGAAATCACCTTGTGTTTACTGTCACCCTCCTTCCTTGCGCACTGGCACAGATCAGCAGGATCTCGGTAAAACAGCCTGAACATTGACGTGGTCTGATTTTAAACCTGTAAATAGGGAAAGAATTTTTTTAAAAGCACTTTCACCTAGATTTAAAAACGAAAGCGAAACTTAAAAAACAACTCCCCTCTTTCCTTCCCCCTCCCCTCTCCCCCCCCCCGCAACAACTTGAAAGCAGTATGTTTTAAACAAAATTAATGTGGGAGAACTGTAAATACTGGCAGAATATTTAACATGCTTTGTCCGTCCTTCATAATTAATTTTTTTTTTTTTTTTTTAACACCGTAATCTGTAAAGTCGCGTATATTTGACAAGGAAACTCAACGAGCTATTACCGCTTTTCTTATAAATACCCAATAGCATATCAGGATTGTAAGAGTCGATGGCAAGTCAGATTTTAGGGACGCCCGCGGGCGATGCCGGTTCCAGCGCGGGGACCCGACGTGTCGATGTGGTTCGGAGGGCGAAAAGGGGACCCGGCTGATCCCCGCCAGCGGCGTTCGGCGGGGCCGGATTCGGGTGCCGGCCCCGGTTCGCATCGCCCCGGGCTCTCGTCTGACTGTCGTGGCGGGGGTGCCTTGCGAGCTTCGCCTGGATGGGTTTAGAGTCGGGAGGAAAAGGGGTGCGTTCGGAGAAGGCGAGGGTCCGTGTAACCTGTCTAAGTCCTGCTTCCTCGGAGGTTTTTTTCGGTGCAGGGAGGGGGTTCGGTCCGGCGCGGCGTTGGCTCCGGCGGGTTCAACCCGGGTAAGCGGGGAGATGCCGGCGCTGCGGGTCGGGGAGCGAGAACTGCTGCAGTCTCACGTTTTTACACTACATAACGTCTAACCTACCTCAAATCTCAGTCGTTAAAAATTAGCACGCTTCAGACTTCTTCTACGAAAACTCGAAATCTATGCACAGCTCTTTACCCCTTGCTGCTGAGAGGCTGTTTTTCAAGCAAAATCTTTTCCTTTACCCGTCCCGGCGGCCGCGCTCGTCCCACCCGTGCCGAAGCCAGGGAGGTCGTGGCATTAAGGGGGACTTGCTCGGGGAGGGGGGGGGTGGGGAATGTTTTTAATCGCTTCGGAGTGGGATGGGAACCTAATTTTGCAGCAGGTCGCGGCCACAATGGTGCTAGAACAACGCCCGCGGTAGAAACCCTGGGGAGAGCTCGGCGCGGGGAGCCCCGACGGGCTCCTTCCACCCCGCTTTGGTTTTTCCGGCCGCGATGCTTCGCCTCGGGCGGGGAAAGGGGGACACGTTTCGGGGTTCCCCCCCCCCATCTCGACGCTCTCGGGACGAGGCACGGGAAGGAGAAGGAAACCAGAATCCCTGAGGTGCCTCAATTGCTGATTTTTCCTTTTAATACTGGAGTATGCTTTGTGGGCTCTATAAGGCATATTTTTATTAAATGAAATCTTCTAATAAAAACGGTGCTATGGTGTTTTAACAAACTGTATCACGCTTCTGCCTGATTCCATCTCGCTGAGGTGCTACTAATGTATATACGAAACTAGGGAACCAAGAAAAAAAAAAAATAAAGCAATGTCGTTGAGAAGGAAGTTTACTTTTCCGGAGCGACAGCTCGAAGCGTGCTGGGAGCCGGTTGGGTTTATGCAAACTGAAATCGGTGCCGCGTCGGAGGCGTCCCGCCGACCGGGCTCGCGGTTGAGCCGTTCCCCTCCGGTGCGGGGCCGGGGTGCTGGCGGGAGAGCCGTGCGCGGATGCGGTGCTTGGACGAGGTGCTCAGCTGCAGGGCTCGGGCACGGTGCTCGGCCGCGCATCGTGGACGTGGTGCTCGGACGTGGCGCGTGGGCACGGTGCTCGGCCAGGGTGTGTGTGAACACGGCGCTCGACCGTGGTGCTTGGACACGGTGCATGGACGTGGCGCTCGGGCACGGTGCTCGGACGTGGCGCGTGGCCACGGTGCTCGGGCACGGTGCTCGGCCACGCATCACGGACATGGTGCTGGGGCACGGTGCTCGGCCACACATCGTGGCCGCGGTGCTCGGACGTGGTGCGTGGCCATGGTGCTCGGGCACGGTGCTCGGCCACGCGTCACGGACATGGTGCTCGGGCACGGTGCTCGGCCACACATCGCGGCCGCGGTGCTCGGACGTGGTGCGTGGCCATGGTGCTCGGGCACGGTGCTCGGCCACGCGTCACGGACATGGTGCTCGGGCACGGTGCTCAGCCACACATCGTGGACACGGTGCTCGGACGTGGTGCGTGGCCATGGTGCTCGGGCACGGTGCTCGGCCACGCGTCACGGACATGGTGCTCGGGCACGGTGCTCGGCCACACATCGTGGCCGCGGTGCTCGGACGTGGTGCGTGGCCACGGTGCTCGGCCAGGGTGTGTGAACATGGCACTTGGCCACGGTGCTCGGCCCCCGGTGCTCGGACGTGGTGTGTGGACATGGTGCTCGGGCACGGTGCTCAGCCACACATCACGGACCTGGTGCTCGGGCACGGTGCTTGGCCACGCATCACGGACCTGGTGCTCAGGCACGGTGCTCGGCCACGCATCACGGACCTGGTGCTCGGGCACGGTGCTCCGCTGTGGTGCTTGGACATGGTGCGTGGACACGGTGCTTGGGCACAGTGCTCGGCCATGCATCATGGACGTGGTGCTCGGGCACGGTGCTTGGCCACGCATCATGGACACGGTACTCGGGCACGGTGCTCAGACGTGGTGTGTGAACATGGTGCTTGGCCACGGTGCTTGACTGCGGTGCTTGGACATGGTGCATGGACATGGTGCTCGGGCACGGTGCTCGGCCATGCGCTGTGGACGTGGTGCTCGGATGTGGTGCGTGGACGTGGTGCTCGGGCACGGTGCTCAACCGCAGTGCTTGAACATGGTGTGTGGACATGGTGCTCGGGCACGGTGCTCGGCCACGCACCATGGACAAGGTGCATGGACATGGTGCTCGGCCACAATGCGTGAACATGGTGCTCGGCCGCAACGTGTGGACGTGATGCTCAGCCAGGGTGTGTGAACATGGTGCTCGGACATGGTGCTCGGCCGCGGCGCTCAGCGCAGTGCTCGGACGCGGCGCCCGGCACCGGTGCTCAGACATGGTGCGTGGACATGGCGCTCGGCCGCAATGCGTGAACATGGTGCTCGGCCACGGTGCTTGGACACGGTGCGTGGACATGGTGCTCAGCCAGGGTGTGCGAACGTGGTGCTCGGCCACGGTGCTCAGCACAGCGCTCGGGCAGGGTGCTCAGCCCGGCGCATGGGGGTGTTGTGCATGCACGGTGCACAGGCGCGGTGCACAGGCGCGGTGCGAGGGCATGGTACGTGGATACGGTGCTCGTGCATGGTGCTCCAGCACCGAGCATGACCGTGGTGCTCAGCCGTGGTGTTCGGGCACTGTGCACGGCCGTGGTGCACGGCCGCGGTGCTCGGGGACAGCGCTCAGACACGGCGCGCAGACGTGGTGCTTGAACAGGGTGCATGGGCACGGAGAGGGTGCTCGGGCACGGCGCAGGGGCATGGTGCATGGACGTGGTGCTTGGACACGGTGCTTGGGCATGCTCCCCAGATACGGCGCTCGGGCACGGCGCTCGCCCACCATGCATGGACACGGTGCTTGGCCGTGGTGCTCGAGCGCGGTGCACGGGCACGGCGCTCACCCGCCACGCACGGACACGGTGCACGGGCACGGTGCCCTGGCGCCGATGTAGTGCTTGGGCACCGTGCACCTCCCGTGGCGCTTGGGCACGGCGCTTCACCACCGTGCCGGAGCACGGTGCACACGCACGGCGCACGGTGCACAGGCACCCCTCGCCCCCACGGCGCACAGCCCCCCTGCACGAGCCCGGCGCACGCGCCGCCGGTGCCCGCTGCAGGGCCACCCTCCCGGCACCGTGCCCCGCCGCGGCACCCAGGCCCCGTGCCCACCGACGCTCAGCACCGCGCTCGGCACCACGCTCCCCCCCCTCCCAGCTCCCATTCCCCACCCCACATCACCGGTGTCTCCCCCACGGCGAGGGCTCAGCCGGGCATCCCGCTTCTGCCCGTCTCTTTCGTTTCCCCTTTTTTTCCATTTTTTTGGGGTTTTATTGGTGCTACTTTCTTTCCCTTCGGCTTCCCGTCAGCGCCGGGGCAGCAGCTCCCCCGCGCCCCCCAAACCAAGGCAAATACCTCAACCCCCCCCTCCCCAAGCCCCCCGCGGCGCCGCGGCAGCGAAGGCGAGCGAAACCGGGGCGAATCTTTCCGAAATCAGGGATCCTTTCGCAGCGGTGTTTCTTCCTTAATTTTTTTTTTTTTTTCTCCCCGTCGTCCCCCCCCCCCTTTATCCCTTTCCGCCTGGGTTTTTCCTCATTTTTCCGCATCCTTCAGGGATTACAAACCGCCGTAATTTCAGCCTCAGTTTTATTCTAGGAGCAATTTTTTCTTTTTTTTTTTCTTTTTTTTTTTTTTTTTGGCCGGTGGGTTTTTGCACCGCGGCGCCAAAAAAAAAAAAAAAAACCCAACCCAAAAGAAGAGGTAATAATTCAAAATTTAAAAACACAGCGCCGTTTCTTCTCGGATTCGGGAATTCGGTCGGAGGCGGGGGGTTACTTTTGGCGTTTTTGTTGGGGTTTGGTTTTTTTTTTTGTTTTTTTTTTTTTTTCTCGGGATAATTGAGGAGGGGAGGTGGGACGGCGGCAGGCGGAGGGGGGGGACACCGCGGGCGTGTCCCGGCGGCTCCGAAAAATTCACACTTGAAGATTTCTTGGTCGGCTCGGGACTGTGGTTACTTGAAATGAAGTTTTTTTCCGGGGCGGATCGAGGACCGGTAGATTTTTTTCCCATGTCTCAAGGCAATAGGATTAATGTGTATTAAACTGTAGATACTTCTAGGACAGTAAATTTATGCTGATAATTTTATTTTGTATAATTTTCCCTTTTTCTTTTTTCCCCTCTTTGTGGTTTTTCCCTCCCCCCCCCCCCCCCTTAACACCCTTTTCTTTTTCCCTTTCCCTCCCAGTGTTTTTGGTAAATTTATTTTTTAGGACGCCTAAAAATTGCAAGTTTGGATCCTCCCCCTTCCTTCCCCGGTTTTGGTTTTGTTTTTTGTTTTGTTGTTGGTTTGTTTTTTGGTTTTTTTTTTGTTCGGTTTTTTTTTGTTTTTTAATTTGTATTTTATTCTAAGTTACGCGTGGCCGGCCGGGCCGCGAAATGTATTATTCCTGATATCTTTAAAATATTGTGGGTGTTTTAATAAATTTTATATTTATTTTTTGCACTCAACACGCGGCCCCTGGCTTTCCGTTTCCTGCTGGAGGGGGGCTGGAACGGGGTGGGGGGGGTCAGGATGGGGCCCTGTCTGTTGGGGGGGGGGTGTCAGGATGGGCTTTCTTTATGGGAATGGGGGGCAGGATGGGGCCCTGGGTATGGGAATGGGGGGCAGGATGGGGCCCAGTTGAGGGGGGGCAGGATGGGGCCCTGGGTATGGGATGGGGGGGGCAGGATGGGGCCCTCTTGGACGGGGGGGGGGCAGGGTGGGGCCCTGGATATGGGAATGGGGGTGCAGGATGGGGCCCTGTCTGTTGGGGGGGGGGTCAGGATGGGGCCCTCTTGGATGGGGGGTGCAGGAGGGGGTCCTGGGTATGGGAATGGGGGGGGCCAGGATGGGGACCTATCTACGGGGGGAGGGTCAGGATAGAGCCCTGCCTGGGGGGGGGGGGGTCGGGTCCCCCCGGGGGTGTCAGGATGGGGCCCCCCCCCGCCCCGGGAGTGGGTCTCAGGCCCAGTCCCCGCCAGGGTCCTCCGAGCCGACAGGGGTCGCGGCGGCGGAGGCCGTGCAGCGCCGGCCCCGCCCCCTGCTGCGAGGCGCGCGGCGATTGGCTAGGCGGCGGATGACCCTGGGGCACGGCCTTAGCGTCCGGCAGCGGGCGCGCGCCGCCCCAGTATGGCCGCCGCGGCGGGGCTGCTGTGCCGCGGGCCGGTGCGTGTCCTCTTCTCTGTCTATGTGTGTCTGTGTCCGTCCGTCCCTCCCTCTGTCTGTGCCCCCCTCCCAGTCCGGGGTAGGGGGCGGGGGCGCTTTGTCCGTTTGTCCGAGACCCCCCCTCCCAGTTTTTTGGAGGGGGGTGTCCGTCTCCCCGCGTCTCCCTCTGTGTTCCCCCTTGTAACGGTACCGGTAAGTGCGGCCTGCGCCTCCTCACGGTAAGTGTCCCCGGTAACGGTGGAGGTTGCCCTCGGCCCCCTCGCGGTAAGTGTCCCCCTTCTCGGTATCGGTGAAGGCGGCCCCCATCCCCCGGTGCTTCCCCCCCCCCGGTGCCGGCAGCCTTCCACCGCCTTCCCCAGCGCCGGTGAGGGCAGCCTACCCCCCCCCCCCCCCCCCCCCCCCCCCCCCCCCCCCCCCCCCCCCCCCCCCCCCCCCCCCCCCGGTGCCCTTCCCGCGGTGCCGGTGAAGGTGACCTTCCCCCTCCCCTCAGTGTTTCCCCTGGTGCCGGTGAAGGCAGCCTTGCCCCACCCTTGTCCCGGTGCCCCCTCAGTGCCGGTGAAGGCAGCCCCTGCCTCCCGGTGGCCCCCCCCGCCGCCCCAGTACCGGTAGCCTCTCCCCCCGGTGCCCTGCCCCCTCCCCCCCCGCCTGCTGAGCCCCCAGCCCGTGTGCGTGGGGAGGGGGGTTTCCCCACGCGGGGTCACTGTGCCCCAGAAGGGTTTCTCAGTTGCTGTTTCCCCCCCCCGACCCCCCCCAGCTCTTCCTGCGCCGTGGCACCTGGCGAAGCTTCACCTCGCAGACGGACGGGGAGGCCCGAGTGACCCGGGTCCTGCGGGAGAAATTCCCCCGGGCATCCGCCATCAAAGTCGTGGATATATCAGGTACGGAAAAAGCTCGCTCTTTTCCTCCCCCACCCCAAAACCATCCGTGCGCTTTGCGAGGAAGGAGCCGAGTCTGTCCCCAGCACCCCCCTCCCCCCCCTTTGCTGTGGGGACCCCCCCACCAAAAGGGTCGGGAACGTTGGGGCGCAAAGAACCCTCGTCTTTGCTCAAGCGTTGTGCCGCCGCTTTTATTTTTCTAGGAGGCTGCGGCGCCATGTACGAAATTCACATCGAGTCGGAGGACTTCAGAGAGAAGCGAACGGTGCAGCAGCACCAGATGGTTAACCAGGTGAGGCGGGGGGGCCACGGCCCGGCCGGCGGTGATCGCGCTCGGGCACTGCGCGCGTTTGTGCGTGCGAGTGAGCGTGCGCAGCGCTTACGGCTGGGCGCTCTGCTTGTGCGCGGCGCTCGGAGCCGAGCAGGCTGCCCGTGGCGCTTCGTAGTCGGGAGCCGCACGTGTCACTTCAGTTCAGCGTGGTGATGGTACGTGCACAGCGTTAATCGCCGTGTGCACGCACGATCAGCGCACTGAACTAGAGTGCCGCGTGCGCGGCGCCCGATGCCGAAGCGCTGCGGGCAGCCTGCTCGGCTCCGAGTGCTGCACAGCGCAAGCGTGAAGTGCTGCATGGATGTACAGTGTGTAACGGCTGAGTAGCATAGCTCTTCCTAAGAAAACAACAGTGTAGTTGTGCGTGCATGCAGTACTTAGAGCAGGGCAGTCTGCCTGGAGCACGGCGCGGAGTTGGGCGCGCCGACGGTGCTTTGCACCGTCGGCGCGCCCAACTCCGCGCCGTGCTCGCACACACGCAGTGAGAGGATTAAGTGCTGTGCCTGCACACAGCGTGAGTGTCTTACGGCGTAGCCTGTCTTTTCCCAATCCTAAATAGTGTAGCCCTCTTATTTTTTCCCTTCCTTCCCGATAACAAACAGCATAGCCACCCCTTCTCAAGAAATAGCGTAGCCGTGTGTGCGCAGCACTTTACGGCGGGGCCCGCTGGTGTGTGTGTGAGCACACATGCACGCGCAGTGCCCAGCCAAGAAGTGTTACAGGCAGAGTGCCAAGTGCTACACAGAGTGAGAGGATTAAGTGCTGTGCCTGTGTGCACTGGAGTGTCTTAAGAGCGTAGCCCTTTTCCCCTGTCCCCCCATAATATCTGTAGCCCTTTCTTTTTTTTACCCCCCCCAATAATAAACAGCATAGCCCACCCTTCCTGCCTAATAAAGAGTGTAGCTCTTCCTAGTAAATAGGGTAGCTGTGTGTAGCACTAATGTCAGGCATGGTGTGTGTGCGCAGAGCAAGCGCTTGTAGCTGGGCACCTGATGGTGCCTGTATGTGCATGCACGCAGGGTGCCCACGCCCTGCTGCAGGCCCGGATTAAGTGCTGTGCCTGCCCGCAGTGTCTTACAGCGTAGCCTGTCCTTCCCAGTTATAAATAGCGTAGCCCACCCTTTTCCCCAATAATAAACAGCATGGCCATCCTTCTCAGTAAGTAGCATAGCTGTGTGTGCACAGCACTTAAGGCGGGGCACTCTAGCACATGTAGTGGGGCGTTCTAGTGTGTGCTTGCAAGTGCTCTGCACACACGGTGAGAGGATTAAGTGCTCTGCTGTGTGCATTAGAGCGTAGCCCTTGTTTATTATGTAAAAAAAAAAACATAGCCTAATAAATGGGGTAGCTGTGTGTGTGTGCGCACAGCACTTACTTATCCCTGGGCACTCAGTGTGTGTAGTACTTCACTGTGGGGCATGGTGTGGGTGCACAGCACTTGGTGCATGCACTCCACTGGGTGAAGTGCTGCGCCCATGCCCAGCAGTGACCTGCTGCAGGCTGAGCACTCGGTGCTGCACACACACAGGGTGTGAGGAAAGTGCAAGTGTGTTACAGTGCAGCCTGCCCTTCCTTCCAAATAGCATAGTGTTCCTGTCCTTCCTCAAACAGTGTAGCTGTGTGCAAGCAGCACTTATCCTGTGCTGCACCACCACCTTGTTGGGCATGCTGAGGGGGGGAATGTGTGTGCACACAATCAGTGTGCAGGCACAGCACTAACAAACAGCCTAGCCCTTCCTTTAGAGGGGAAAGAAAAGAAGAGGCGGTGTGTGTGTGTGCACAATGAGAAGGGGTATGCACTGTGTTGAACTTGAGCTCTTCCTTGTGTGTGGGTGCTGCACCTGCATGCAGGGCAAGGTTTTGGGGGGGAAAAAGGAAGGGTTTGCTATTAAAAAACATCAGAGCTAGTGTAGTGCTTGGTGTAGCACTTCCTCATGGGCACTGTGCACGGACACAGCAGTTAACTTTGTGTCCATGCAGCACTGGTACCGACAAGTGTTGTAGCTGTGCATTCCCAGTACAGCATGGGCACTACCAACACACACACTTTGCTCTTGCTGCCCGTCTGTTGCAGGCGCTGAGCGAGGAGATCAAGAGCATGCACGGACTGCGCATCTTCACCTCCACCCCCAAAGCTGGATGCTGACCTGCCAATAAAGGTGCTCTCACCCACCCAGAGGTGCCCCCAGGGCTGTGCAGTGATGATTTGAGGCGGCTGCTGCCACGGCACCCTTCCTCTCCCCCCCCCCTAAAGATGTGTCCCCAAGTGCTGCGTTTTCAATTAAGGGGCACCTGGGGCAGGTGGGGGGCTGGGGGGGGCGGGGGAAGAAGAGACACCCCCATCACACTCCCTCTGAAAGAAGAGCAGGAAGGAGAAACTTTATTATTGCCTTGCCACACCACAGTAGGGAGGGTCCCTCGTCCTCTGCACACACCAGAGAGCTGCTCTTCCAGCCCAGGCAGGGACTGGCTCCCCGCCTTGGGCCAGGCACTTTGTTCCTGCCGCTGCCACCACCCAGGGGAGCTTGAAGGCTCAAGTGCACCGGTTATCCACAAAAAAGCACTTCCAAAAATAAGCTGAGCCCCTCTGCTCTTGCCCTGGGCTCGGTCGGGTCGCTCGCAGGCCAAGCGCTGTGTCTGTGGGGTCCAGAGGAAAACTTTGCCCCCGAGAGTAGAAAGCAGCAGCGCAGCACTCAAACTTCACCCCGTGGCCGCAGGAAACTTAAACCTGCTCTGAATCACGAGTCCCGTCCTCAACCAGACTGCAGTTCTTGCCAGACTCGAGCACACAGCCTAGAAAACCGAGTGGGCTACACAGGGCAAGTCAGCACAGCGCAGCCCACGACTTTTAGACCACCACCACCACAGGCTGCGGCACAGTAGAAGCGATGCTTGGCCTCTGAGACCGATGGCAGTCGGAGCACTGTCTGGCAGCTCGGGCTTGCGTCGCTGAAGGCGAAGCGTAGAAGTGGCTGGCGTACAAAGCGGAAAGGAGCGGCCGAAAGGGTCCTCCCGGGGAAAGTCTATCTGTCCTTGGAGCCCAGCTTCTCAATCAGTTCCTGCAGAGGAGCCAACTCTCGCCTGTCAATCAAGTTGAATTCCTGGCGGGGGGGGGGGGGAAAAACACCACAAAAACTAAAGGCACCTCTCAAAGAGCTGCTGGAAAACATGTCTGGCCACTGTACGCGCTCGCCGGCTCCCGAGAGAAACGCCAAGCAGGCATTATACTGCTGCAGTAGCAGCCGCCTCTCCTGTTTCTCTGCAGAGAAATTTAGCATTTCAAGACAACGAAACTTTTTCTGCCGCGTCGCTGAGAAGTACCATGCTGCTCTGCACAGTGAGCCGCGCGTGCGGTTGCAGAACAGGCTGTTAAAATACGGGCAAGCTAAAAAAAGGTGCTGCTGCTGCTGCTATTTCCGAGTCTATTCTTGAGCTACTAAACCCCCAAGTTCTCCTCCGAGCCTGGTTTCTTTTGCTGCAGGCCAACAGCTAAAACCTGAGAGGGAAAGTCAAGCATTCACAGCCAACTCGGCCATGCTTCCTGCAAAGAAAAAATAACCGCCAGCCCAACACCGCAAACCCGTAGCGCCGCAGCTGCACAGTTTGTGTGGTACCGAGGGTGGGAGCCGAGCGTATCTTCCGGCATACGCCTCAGCTGTAGGCCTTCAAAGAGCGAGAAGGCGCTTAAAAATCCAACTGCCTTTAAAAAGCAAACGGGGAAACAAGAAACCCCGGAGGCAGGCGACCGGCCGCCGTTTCGCAACTCACCTGCACGAAGAAGATAAAGTGCTTGAAGGAGGTGTTGAGGTGGGCCTCCTCCTGCAGCCGCATGACGGAATCGAAGTGCTGGTGGTAGATGTGGGCGTACACGCGGAACAGCCGCTTCAGGATCGTCTTGGCCACCGACATGAAGTTCTTGGGAAAAGGGACGCCTGAAACGCACCGACGCGCGCGGTTAAGTCCTTCGGTTCGGTCACGAGTACCGAAGCGAGACCTTCCGGCAGCGTCTCGGTCCCGTACGCGAGGCCCGCCGCGTCGCGCGGCCGCGCTTACCGATCTTTGAAGGGAAGAGCGTTTCGTCGTCCAGCTGGTCCTGCACCCACGTCATCAAGTAATCGATGTACTTCGGAGCTGAGCACTTGATCGGCTTCTTTATGTTGGTGCCGTCCGCCCAGTGGTACTCGTACCTGCGGGGAAAGGAAAGGAAATTAAATTCTTTGCTCCAAGAGAAAAAAAAAAACATTGCATTCTCAGGCCCCTCCAGGAATTTGGCACTCCCTCTCCCCTCGCACAAGATGGCCGACTTCCCCGAGGGACCGCACGTTAGCCAAAGGCTTTTGGAAGCCGCCGGCTCAAATCGACACGCATGCTTATCGATCCCGCGGCTCCGCCGAACCGGGGCAGACGTTGACCGTAACGCTACACCCGACAACACAACCTGCTTTCTCTGAGCTCTTTTGCAAAATCCTTTAAAAGCAGGGGGGAAAACCCCCACGTTTCGACTGTCGCCTCTTGACCGACGACAAGCGAAAACAAACGGTGCCACTTAAACAGGAAGTCGTTACAGGAAACGTCCCCAAATATAGAAACAGGAACTTGCAATCGAGATACTTCTGGGTAGAAAAGCGGGGCAGGATGTTACACGGCACCCTACAAATACTGCCCACCGGCCAGACTCCACGCTGCCCCTCCGAAAACCAAAGGGCCTCGAGCAGCCTTCCAAATGAGGTACCCTGCTGCAGCTTCACCTCCGCAAAATACGCAAGCGCAGAACCGACACATCATCTTCTCCCCGCGGGTATTCACACCTAAAAACAACAAGGCACCCCAAACACACCTTCGCTAGTTCCTTTTCACATTCCACCGTGCCCCGACCTTCTACAAAGCAGTTACGCTACGCCAGCTAGCTAAACGTGCCTCCCGAAAACCACCGCCCGCACGACGAGCGCCAGCGCTGATCGAGGGACAACAGCCCCTAAAACCGCCTCGGGACAACGCACGCTTCATGCCCTTTCGCGGCCTGCGCCAGGATAAGCATACTTCAGGCCAGGCTGATTCAACAGGGCAGACGATACCAGCCTCGATGCGGCGCAGGGATCGGCAGGACCCAACAGACACTTAGCCGTCCCTCGCTGCACGTACCGGTCTCTATAACCATCAGGTTCCCTTCCCAGCTTTAACTCTCCACAACGACAGCGGCGGGCCGCCCTCTCCTCCCTGCACGGCCATCGCACATACCGTACAGTAACCCGACCCGAGCGTTCGCCTGCCTCACGTCCTGCCCCGTGCTGGCAGCAGCATCTTTAGAATCGCTCGTGCTCCGAAAAACCACGCTACGGCCTCTCAGAGCACCGGCTCCGTGAGACAGCACGTCGAGAGGTTACTATAAGACTTTGACAGCAAGACCAGACGCTGCCGGTCAAGTTCGATCTCTCATTTTCCTTAACGCAAACCATTTCCACACCACATCTTTTCAGCTTCCAAACCACACAGGGACCCGATGGATAGGGGGGGAAAAAGAAAAAAAAAAAGAGATCCCCACGCACGCTTCCCCTGGACGGACGTTCAACACGCCAGACAAGCCGACGGCTACTGACGCCACGCAGCCTCCCTAACAGACGGCGTGGCTTCGCGCGCGGGTAAACGACGCCGGGGAGCACGATGCTGCGCCTCGACCCGGTCCGGACACGTCCCATCCTCTTTTTAGCTGCCTTCTATGCACGCTCGAGCAACCCATGCACCTGCCTACTACCCCACATTTAAATTGCGGCCGTAGACCGCAGTAAACTTCCTACCTTGGTCCTGCGGACATGACCGGGCAGCTCGCCTCCGTGCAGAACTCCGTAATGGTCCCGTACAGCATGTTGATTTGGTTGAAGAAATCCACCGCTGGAAAGGAAACGCATCAAGTTTACTCAAAGTGGAAACACAAAGCGGACCGGAGCACCGGTTTGCTCTCGTTCAGCTGACGCAGCCTCCGAGGATCGCCGTCGCGGGGGTGAACGTGCCGCAGAGCTCTCGGCGAAAACAAACATCCCCCTTCCGTACGACGTCACGTGGCCGACGACTTCGAGACATTTCGACCATCTAGGAATTTGAATCGCTCTGTCAATTTTTCACCGTCAGGCTGCCGCCCCTAACCGATTTGTACGCGTGAAGCTCCGCTTAGCCTTCCGTACCTTGGAAATGACTGCTTTAGGTTCCAGGCACCTTTAAAAAAAAATGACAGCACCTCGAAAACCCGATTGATTTTGATAATACAGGAGACCTTCCTTAGGTTGAACGCTTGCGGCCTGACTTACTGTCTTCCGTTGCTCAAAACTACTTACTCCTCCTCTAAAAAGACAAAGTTCAACGCCAGGGAGAGCAACTGCTAAAAGCAAAATAAATTTGTAGTATTTAGCTTTTTAAACTACGCATGCAGCAATAATAAAATGAAAATACAAAACAAAAAAGAAACTCCACAAACCTAGAGTTCAGTGGAGAATACGGTTCCGCTTTTTCCCTAGACTACTCGCTGCCACCATTTTTGCAGCCGACAACGCTAACTTTGTAATTCCAAATACCAATACTCGAGGCTTACTCCCCAGTACAAAAATAACCATTCACAAACCGAATCCCCTTTGCAAGTCTGAACTCAAAACAACCCACCCCAAAACCACAACGGCCCGGCTCTGTTTCTCGCTTTTTGCACGCTTCCGGAGCGCAACGCCTCTTCGACGCGGGACCCGTCTGCGCGTCACGCCGCTTACTTTCCTTTTAGCCCAACTCGGTTACCTCAACAGAGCACGCCTAGGATAAGAATTTCACGTGGGGAATGTCTAGGTTCTTTTAAGGATAAAACCCAGAGATTTTTGGTTTTCCCACTCCACCTCCGTGCTCGGGCGGATCCCTCTTTTCATAGGGCTTACTGTTAACGGCGATCCACTCGTTAAGGTCCTCTCCCTCCGGCAACATAACCGCTTGTCTAAGGTTACCGCTCCCCAGAGTCGCTTCCGCATGTTTCAAGAGTTCATACTGATGGGAGCCTTCGGGAATGTTCTTCTTGGGTTTGAATGTTTTCGAAGATCGACTCCCACTGACAAGAGAGAAAACATTTCCAGTTAGTCCTTTAACAGCGTTCCCTTCCCAGAAACGCTTCCCCATATTACCCCTCGCCATCCGGCACTTTTAACCAGAGTGACGCCGGCCCTTCCCCATTTCCCCTGCCGTCGGGGCAAACAGATCCTACGTGCAAGCCGAAGCGTTTCAGACGGCGTCACAAAAAAGCCGCCCGCACGCTTCCCCCTTTCGCCTACCCTTTTTAAAAATCACTAACATTCTGTGCAAAGGCCCAAAGACCAATCGAGCGACGGTTGCTTTCCATCGTGGAAAGAAAAGCCCACGTAACTCTGCCGGGGAACGAAACGACCTGCCGACTGCCGCTAGGTCAGTTTGACAGTGGCAAATATTAGACGCTCAGCCCTCAAACGCACCGTAGGAAACAGCTTGCTAAAAATAGCGACTTAATAGACTCCAGCCCTGAAACGCAAATAGTCATCGTAATCTTCCCTCGCTGTGTCGTACCGACAGCTGTGCTCGGCAGCCCAGCCGTCGCACGACTCCTCGCCAAACTCCCCCCGTGCCTCCAACCGGGCCGGCAGTACCGCAGCCTCTCCCCAAACAGCCAACGCTGCCAAAAACTGGATGAGTTTCGATACCTCTCAACCACAAAACATTAACTTTTTAGACCCTGCCAGCTCTCCGCTTCCGAGCGAGGGTGATGCGAACGACAGGACGGCCAGGACCAAAGCACGGCTCAAGGGGAAACGGGCTTCTCTGGCGTGTGCCGCTCGGCATCGCCGGCGTCCTGCTCCCGTTGCACGCAACTGGACGCATTCGGCCGGCACGCGCCTCGCGGCAGCTTCCTGGTGCAACCTTACGGCTTTACGCCCTCTGTTTATGTGCAATGCTCAATGCGGAAATAAAAGACCTTTAGATCCAGCTCGCTCTTAAACCAAGCTGCTGCCTCCTGCTACAGCCGAAACGCCGGCCCAGCACGTTGCTGACCCTAGGCAGAGGGTCCCAAAAGGCAGACCCAACACATCGTCAGCCCTAGGAAGAGGCTCCCCAGCCCCTTCGTATGCCACAAAATGCCTCCAGTCCTCATCCACAGCACCTACCAGGCCTTAAGAACCAGAAGCCCCTCTCACACTTCACAAGCCTTCACATCTATGACACAGGTATGCAACAGCCCACCCCCTGCAGCTCGTTAAAGGTGGATTTTCTACACCACGTGCCTGTAGGTCTACCAAATTAACAGCATTCCCCCTGCAACCAGGCCTGCCCCAGCTCACAGGAGGGCAGCCCCTCACACCAACACCAGCCAGCACCAAGACCCCTTTGCGCTGCACCAGCGCCTGCCTGCAGATGCAGGGTGAGGCCCACTCACCCCACACCCCCAAAGCCCCCTCCCAACTCCACTAAGGTAGAGCATCCCTGCAGGCACCCCCCACCCCCTCAGGACCTCCCCCAGTTCCCCTGGAAGAACAAGCTCTCAAATTCTCCCCACCTGGGAGGGATTAACTCTCACAAGACAACTCCTCCCCACAGCCTTCCCTCTACAACTGCCCCCCAAAAGGCTTCCCATCCCCTCATACACCCCCCCAAAGTCCATCCCCGTCCCATATCCCTCCATGGCAGTCACCCAACGTGGGCACTCCCCAGGATGCCTGCCCTCCAGGGCCACCCCGCTCCTGCAAGGCGCCCTCTCTCACCCCACTGCTGACCCTCCCTTCCTCCAAGGATTCCTCCCCAAAAAACACTTACACCCCCAGGGCTTCCTCCACAGGACTACGCTCCTCCCCGTGTCCCTCCAGGGCCTCCTCCCCAAGTCTTCCTCAGCCCTTCCTCATACATCGCTGGGGACTCTTTTCAAAGCCTTCCCTCCTCCACACACCCCCAGCCCCCCGCCCAAGCCCTCCTCAAGCCCCTTGTTAGCCCCCCAGGGCCTCTGCCTAAAGCCACCCAGGGCTTCCCCCTAAAACTTCCCTCAAGAGCCCTACCGTGCCTCATCACAAGGCCTTCCTTAGCTCCTGGGCACCGTTGGGGCCTCCGTCCCCCCAAAAGCCTTCCTCGAGGCCCAGAACTTCCCTCAGGACCCCATCCCACCTTCCTCAAGCTCCCAAACACGGCCAGCACCTCCCCGCAAGGCCTCCCTCAGCGCAACCCACCCCCCCGGGAACCCCCCCGCCCCCAGGGTCTCCCCAAAAGCCTTCCTCCCCCCAAAGCCCCTCACAGACCCAGCTCTCAAGGCCGCCCCCCCCAAAACTTCTCACAGACCAAGCCCAAGTGCCCCCCCCCCCCCCAAGCCTCTCACAGAGCCTCCCCAAACACCAAAGCCCCTCACAGACCCCCTCCCCAGCGGCCTTCCCCACCAAAGCCTCTCACGCAGCCCCTCCCCAAAGGCCTTTCCCCCCCCCTAAAGCCCCTCATGGCCACCCTGCTCCCTCGGGGACTCCCCCAAGGCACCCCCTTCCCGGGACCCGAGCACTCACAAGAGGAAGCTCATGGCGAGCGGAGCCGGGCTGAGGCGACAGCGGCGGCGCCGGCGGCTGCTCGCGCGCGGGCCTAGCTCCTTGCGGGCAGCGCCCGCCGCCGCCCCGCCCTGCCCTGCCGCCAACTCTCGCGAGAGCTTAGGGAGGTAGAGGGGCTTCACGCCGAAGGAGGCGGGGCCTCACACGGCGCTATCACCATGGCAACAGCTCCTAGGCCGATGTCCACGTGGGTCTGTGCTGGCCTCGGCCCCCCCCATGGGCCTGGGGACCCCCCCATGGGCCTGGGGACCCTCAAAGCCCCCTCCTCATGGGCCTAGGGACCCTCAAAGCCCCCTCCTCATGGGTCTGGGGACCCCCCATGGGCCTGGGGACCCTCAAAGCCCCCTCCTCATGGGCCTAGGGACCCTCAAAGCCCCCTCCTCATGGGTCTGGGGACCCCCCATGGGCCTGGGGACCCTCAAAGCCCCCTCCTCATGGGTCTGGGCACCCCCCATAGGCCTGCACACCCCCAGAGCCCCCCTGCTCATGGGCCTGGGGACCCCCCCCATGGGCCTGGGGATCCCCAGAGCCCCCTCCTCATGGGCCTGGGGACAGCTCATAGGCCTGGGGACCCTCAAAGCCCCCTCCTCATGGGTTTAGGGATCCCCAGAGCCCCCTCTTCATGGGCCTGGGCACCCCCATAGGCCTGGGGACCCTCAAAGCCCCCTCCTCATGGGTCTGGGCACCCCCCAATGGGCCTGCGCACCCCCAGAGCCCCTGCTCACGGGCCTGGGCGGCCCCCCATGGGTCTGGGCACCGCCAGAGCCTTCTCCCCATAGGCCTGAGTACCCTCAAGGACCTTCCCCATGGGCATAGACACCCCCCCACCACAAGCCTTCCTCACCCTGGGTCCCCCTCACCTCACAGGCACTTCCCCAACCCCCCCCAACCACCACCATCTTATTTCAGTGCTTCCTTTTCAGCCTCGCACCAGGCCGGACCCGTACGCCCCATCCAGCCCCCCAGACCAACTTCACAGGCTGAAATTCCCCCAAAACATCCTAAAGTTTGTCGAACCCTTTTCCCAGGGCTGATTTCTGCAGGTTTTCACCCTTTTTTGTAGCTACGTGACCCCCTCCAGCCCTTGCCTTAACAAGGAGCTGCTGTTATCAACCTAAAAAATTACTTTTAAAACCAGAGAGTGACCATAACCGCTCTAAACAAGTTAAAAACTAAAATAAACACCGTGAGGTTATTTTAGCTCGCGGCCAGGCCGCCTCCAGCAGCTCTCACAAGCGGCACGGTGTGGAGCCGGCTCCGCTGGGGCACATCACAGGGATGGCGGCTGGTAATCATCGGTATTTATCGGACGCTGAAGGAGGCGTAAAAACCTCCCTGGACTTTACCGAGCACCTCAATGACCTCAGGATAAACCTCCAAGGTCACCTTTCACAGCTCAAGGGGTACGCAGGGCGAAGCTAAGGAAAATAAACAAGCGGGAGACGGCTAAACTAGCTCAGCACAGGTTCCCAAGGATTTACAGGCTCTCCTTTTACCTCTCCTCCCTGCACGTTTCTTACTTTCTTCTCCGCGATACCGGGGAGCATTGTTCACACCCGTCCCGACCCGATCCGGTGCCGTGGGCCGGCAGATGCCACACGGGATCTGTTCAAAAATAAATTAATGGTATTTAGTTTTGCACCCGTTGGGAGCGTGGCCAGAACTGGTAGAGAAATACAAATGGTGAGTAACGGCTCGCTCTCACCATTGATGGATACTGACGGATGGCGCCTGCTCGAGTGCGGGATCCGGTTTTCCATCCCGCTGTGCCGGGATTGCCCGCAGCTGGGGACTCTGGGAGCACTGGGAGCTAGGAGCGCCCGGCTTGCCCCCAGGTTTTGCCAAGGCTTTGCGATGCCTGAGGAGGGACAACACCAACTCCCGGGACCCATCGCGACCTCCTGCAGTGAAAATCTCCCCTGATTTTTAGCAGCCTGTCCCAGTACGCATACTGGGTGTAAACTGAGCCTAACCCTAATCCTAATCTCAATCTCAGTCCAGTTTTAGACATACAATCCCATGTTTAATCTCATCCCAATCCCAGATGCAAGCCTAGTCCTGATCCCAACCCCAGCCCTAACTCCAATCCCAGCTCTAACCCCAATCCCAACCCCAGCCCTAACTCCAATCCCAGCTCTAACCCCAATCCCAGCCCCAGCCCCAACTCCAATCCCAGCCCTAACCCCAATCCCAGCCCCAGCCCCATTCTCAGCCCTAATCCCACCCTAACCCCAACCCAAATCGCAGCCCTAAACCTGACCCCAGCCCTAAGCCCGACCCTGACCCCCAGGCCTAACCCCAGGCCTAGCCCTAGGTCCAACCCTGACCCCGCCCCCGGCCCCGCCCCGCGGTTTACGCAATCTGCAGCCCCTCTTGCAGCCCTTCTTGCCCCCCCTGGGCCCAGCCAATGAGCGCCGCCGTGCCCAATTAGGGAGGAGAAGCCCCGCCCACCCCCTCTCCAGAGCGCCTCTCTCCTTCTACCCCAATCGCAGCCGGGGAGCGCCCGCTCCGTCCCGCCCCCTCCCTCTCCGCAGCCATTCAACTCCCCGCTCCGCGCCGCTCGCCGCGGCGATTGGCTCCCGCCGGCCGCGAGGAGGGGAGGGGCCAGACCCTCCGCGCTATATAAGGCGGCGGGCGGGGCAGAGGTGAGCACTGCCGCTTCCCGGCGCCTGCTTATCGCCGCCCGCCGTCGCCATGGCAACCGCGCTCTGCCCGCTCCGCAGCCTCGGCCGCGCCGCGCTACGGCCCCGCGGCCGCCGCCTCCACCTCAGCGCGCCCAGGTACGGCCCGGCCCCGGTCCCGGCGGGGGTTTATGTGGAGGGGGGAAGCGGGGCCCGCCCGTCTCCTCCGCCCAATCCCGGCGTGGGGCGGGCTGAGGAGGGGGAGGCCCGGCCTGGTGTGTAGGTGTGTGTCCCCCCCCTTCCCCTCCACCGGAGCAGGGTAGAGGCCCGGCTCACCGCTGCCGGTACCGGGAATGAATGAGGCAGGCCCCCAGTGGCCGCCTCGAGCGGTGCAGGCTGATGAAATCCCGCTCTCGCCTTGCATCGCGTTTGCGGAGCTTCCCCATCTCCCCGGGTGGGGGGGGCACCGGCTCTACCGGGCTCTCCCCGTACCCCCAGAGCCGCCTCTCGGGGCCCAGCCCCGGATTTAAGCGGTGTGAGAGGGACCAGAGACCCCCGAGCATCCCGCCCCTGGCTCAGGCCGTGCACCAACTGACTTTCCCCTTCCATTTCTGCACCAGCCTCCCGTGGATTTCGTTCTGATGCACTGAAACAGCCCTTGAGGGAACTGCTAACTGCTGCTGCTGCTCGGGTGCTTTGGTTTCACTGCTGTTCCCTACTCTAAACAGGGCTCTGAGCTCTTATGTTGGCTTCCCTGTAGCTCAAAGGGGGGGGGCTGATGCTTCTCCCCATCCTTTGGAACCCCAGGCCGGGCACCCTGACCTCAAGCTTAAGTAAGGGGAAGATTCAGGTAGGTTCTTGGCATAAGGTGTCTGTGATTTAAACGAATTCTTTCCTTAGCTTGCCAGACACTCGTAATAATTCCTTTTACATCTAAGCGGGCGTACAGTAGTTTAGCGCAGGTTTAGCTCTGTAGGTAAAATGTAAGAATTAGAAAGCCTGTGGGCTGTGCTGGTCTGGGATGGGGTTTTACTGGTTATTGTTAACTAGGTTTGACTGGGGCGATTGCTATTAGGGATGAAGTAATGTTTAATTCGCAGTAAATGGGGAAAACTCCATATTTAAGTAGGGCGGGGATTAAGAAAGCACAAAAGAGCCTCTGCATCTCTGAGTAAGTACTTTGGCAAAAGGCTTTCCTACCTGGGATAGTACCTTGTGGCTGTCCTGTGCAGGCGCGGGTCTGGAGCGGCTGTCGAGGTGGTTCTCCCCAGTGGGAGCTGTCCCGAGAGCTCCGGGATCAGGATTATACCTAGAGAAGGTCAGAAAACAGCAGTGTTGGACTTAACGTGGGATTCTGGTAGGAGAAGGTCTGTACACAAGGCAGTTGATGGAATTTTTTGAGGAGAAACTGCAGCAATTCAGCTCGCTCCCGTTGGATTGGGGGGGCGCAGGGAGGGTTGGAAACTGCGCTCGGTGCTGTCGGGCTCTCTCCCGTGGGTTAGTCGTCTCCTGGATTCCTGTGGCAAGTTGAATAGCTTATGGAGTTGTGATGCGTATTGCTTGGTGATTGCTTCAGAAATGGGCTGGTCCATTTATGGAAGGCACCATAAATCACCATAAATGACAGTAACACTGCAGGGAGCGTCTTTGCCTGCTCCGGCTCAGAGGTAGGAATAATGGGGCAAGTGAGTAAGGTGCTCGTCATGAGGCCTTGCAGCAAAGCAAGGCTTGAATGCTGTCGGGAAGTCTAGAAGCGAACCTTGTGAAGGTGAATCCTCTCACAAAGGGATTAGCGAATGAGAATGACGTTCAAATAAGAGTTAAGGTGATAACCTGAAGAAAAAAAAAAACCCAAGCGTGAGCAGTGTGGACAGCCTGTTGCGAGTGGGGACAGGCAGCTGTGGCCTCCCAGCTAGCTGTAGGTCAAGCTAGCCTTTCTATATACTGCAGGGTGTCCAGTTGCCTGGAATGTATTTGGCAGTGACTGAATATTCCCGTTACCAGTTTAGACCAGAAACGTATGCCAAGAGCTGTTTTGACGGGGTTCGAACGGGCAAATGTCCCTTCTACTCCAGCTAGGTGTTGGAGTCTGTCAGAGGGGGAGAAACCACGTACCCCCAGCCCAGCTTTAACAGCCTGAAGACACGACTGTAGCCGTGGCAGCAATTCCTTGAGCAGGGGAGGGCACGAGACTGGCTTGCGCAAGGTGTGTGCTGTGCTCGATGGGCCGACGGTCTCGCCGAGGAATTTGTGGGGGACTAGGATCTCCGGGAACAGCACTCGGTACAGAAGCACGGCACGCTGCGCCTCCCGCGCTGTGTCCAGCGAGCCAGAATTACTTGATAGACCTCTTCGGCAGTGGAAGCTCCGCTTAAGTGGAGTGAGTTCTGCTTCGTGTAAGTCCTTTGTAGTGAAGCTGTCATGCCTTTGCAAGGAATGGGTGACTAGCTTTCTAAAAATGGGAGCTAATAGTATCTTAGCTTGAAACACGTGCCAGGCAAATGATACACGCGGACTCTTGGCCTTGCAGAGAAGAATAGTGCGTACGCTTTATCAGGCTGCATAAATAAGTTGGTCCCTCTGGCAGTTTTGTTTGCCGATCCTGGCTTTGGGCAGCAAAGCTGCAGATGAAGACTGAAATACGCTGCTTAACGTGACTGGGAGTAAAGGTGCAATAGGCTTGTACAAAGCTCGAGTAAAAGAGCCTTTTCTGCCCTGGCTTGTGGCTGGCATCCATTTTTCCTGGTCTATGTCGCACAGAGCTTGGATTCGATGGTCCTAATGATGCTGACTGCTTTGGTAATGCTTTATCTGTTGCAGAGATGATGCGGTTGTGATTTCTGGAAGGAAGCTGGCCCGGCAGATCAGGCAGGAAGCCCGTCACGAGGTTGAGCAGTGGGTAGCGGCTGGAAACAAGAGACCTCACCTCAGCGTTGTTCTCGTCGGTGAAAACCCAGCGAGTCACTCCTACGTACTGAACAAAACCAAAGCGGCGGCTGACGTCGGTATGTCTTGTGCAAGTGACTGTTTTGTCTTGCTTTAGTTGGGAGTCCTCTGCGCTGGAGGCTGAGGGAAGCTTTTTGGGATGCATCCATCTGGCAGCTTTTCACCTCGGCTGCGTGGCAGTCCACGTTTGCCCCAGCATTTGCTGTGACTCTTTCGGCTGCCTTCGTTGTTGTACTGGGATGTAGTTACTAAACGTGGTTCACGTGCGCATTGTACCATTCGAATTGTTGAGGGCCACATCAAGCTCTGGAGTTTGGATTTGCAGTCTTCCTAGGGCCGTATAAAGCATAGACAGGGCTCTGATTTGCCTTCTTTCCTCAATTGCCTGAGATGCAGTCATCGTTCAGCAGCCTTGCTATCCTCTGACGCCTTCCAATCTTGCGAGCCGAGGTCCTGCTCGGTGTTCGGCCAAGTATGCTTCTGGAGAAGATGTGCTGAAAAGGGTTAGGGGCAATGAATGGTTTAATGTCTCCTTGGGTGCTGCCAAAGCCGCCTTTGGAGCTGAGATTTTTAGGCTAACATCCCCTTCTTACTGTGTCAAGAGGGACCACAGGACATGCGGTTGCGTCTTCATCGTAGCATGCTTTTCGGTTAGGTTTCTCCAAGCCCTCCCTGCACTCGGAGGGTCTCTGCTTTCAGATAGTCTTTCCCAGGTCATTAGACCGACGCTAATGGTCCCTAACCGTAACTCGCAAGACTTGGGAAGGTCTCCAGCCGGGAGAGTGCTCGTTGTTACACAAAGCATACAATCCTTGGCGTGTGCCCGTCAGATTTGGTAGAGCAATGAACAGGGCAGCTTAAATCGGCATGCATTAAGAAAGTTGCTCTGCCACTTGTGCACACGCGGCTCTCTAATGCGGCGCTTTCAATGATTGCGCAGGAATCAGCAGTGAAACCATCCTCAGGCCGGCTTCTGTTACTGAAGAGGAGCTACTGGATTTGATCAGCAAACTCAATAACGATGCCAATGTGGATGGCTTGTTAGTGCAGCTTCCTTTACCCGGTGAGTAGCCAGATTTCCATCTGTTTCCTTTTTACATAAAGCTTTTAAGGGTTTGTATGTGCCAGAAGGAGGAGCGGCGCAGGGGCTATCCTGTGACAGGAGAGGTGGCATACTGCCACGATGCAGCTTAAAGAAGTTGATGCAGCTACTCCGTCACGCAGCTGCCTGTGTGAGTTAAGTGGCTGGGGGTCACAGAAATCTATTCTTGTGTAGGGAGTATCAGCTTTCAGAGCCAGAAGCTTGAACTCGGTTGTGACGCTGAGGCTGCCTATAAATACCCTCTCAGCGTTAGTGACGCTGGAGTCCCAAAGTGGTTCCAGTCCCTTTCTGCTGGGAGCCGTTCGCCTTGAGCTTGCTGGAAGTCTTGAGTAGCTTCAAGCTTCCGAACTGTGAAGGGGCTGGTGCGGCGGGTCAGGGCTGTGGCTGACTGCAACGAGCAGGTTTTTGGCTGATCCTCTAGGGTTAAAGCTTTTTGTTCTCTTCCAGAACATATCGATGAGCGCAAGATTTGCAACGCTGTGACTCCAGACAAAGATGTTGATGGCTTCCATGTAATAAACGTGGGGCGCATGTGCCTCGACCAGTACTCCATGCTGCCGGCTACCCCGTGGGGGGTGTGGGAGATCATTAAGAGAACTGGTAAGCTGCTGCTACAGTATTTAGCTGCTGTCTGGCATAACTCCAGCTTGTGTTTGTTTTTTAAGACTCCCGTCTTGTCCTCTGCAGGCATCCCAACGCTGGGGAAGAACGTGGTGGTGGCTGGCAGGTCGAAGAACGTGGGCATGCCCATCGCCATGTTGCTGCATACGGACGGCAGGCACGAGCGCCCGGGAGGTAGGAGCTTGGTGGCCTCGGCGCCTGGCTGCAGAAGGAAACCCTCTGCCTGTCACGCTGTCCTCTTCAGGCTCCTAAACCAGTCCCAGGCGTGCCTTAGGGACTCTGGCCCATCACATGGGCTGTGGTCAAGGCTCAGGAGTTAACTCCGCACATAGTCTTGTAACATTTTGGAGCTGCCTTCTTCAGTGAGTCCTTGTCCTCTTCTGTAGCAGATCCCTCCCTCTGACTTCGTGGGCTGTTCCCTGGGGTTTGTCATCAGGCTCTGATGTTCCCGATAAATACACGGGTGATCTCGAAGGAGAAGATTCAGAGAAGCGGCTGGGTTTGGGTAGTTTATGTGAATTCAAAAGCTCCGTGTAACCACTCTTGCAGGTGACGCCACAGTCACAATATCCCACCGCTACACTCCCAAGGAGCAGCTGAAGCAACACACGATCCGCGCTGATATCGTGGTGGCGGCAGCAGGTAAGGCCCGACTCTACCAGCGCCGGCAAGGCGCGCAGAGGGTGCTGCGCTGCAGCTGGAGTGGTGTTTCTGATGGGAATCCTTGCTTGCAGGAGACAATCCTGGGGCCTCCCTATCTGAAGCAGCTCCGGCAGCGTAGGAGAGCGTGGTGCTCTCGTGGCTGGCTGCACTTGCTGTAGGCGAGGGCTAGGACAGCGGGCGAGGGGCTGTTTGAGCCAGCCAGTTTATCCTCCGATTAAGCCTAGGAGCCACACGCTTGATCTTAGTAGCAGAGCTGTTTGTAGCTCTGCCTTTGAAATGTAAAATAACATCTGGCAGGAGGGCTTGGTATGCCGGCGAGCATCTGATCAGATCCCGATAACAGCCACAGACAGGCTCTGTCATACCTGCAGACAGTTCTGTATTTACGTGAGGAGGAGAAAAGATACCAAGATAGCATCTGCTTACCGAGAGACAGTGAAAACACTGAGGGACAGCCGCAGTCCCGTCTTCGGAGCACAAGGAACGACTCGGAGGTGTGCTCTTCTCCAGGCTCTACCCTTGGCATGGAGTTAGTTCATCAGCAGAGGAGCTGAGTCTGATTTGGGCTGTGCAGAGACAAGGTGCTGGAAGGATTAGAAGCGGTGTTGAAGGTGGCGGGGCACGTAACAACGGCAGAAGTGCTGCTGGCAGATAAGACGTGTAAATCGCCAAAAGGTGGTCAGCAGACCAGAGGAAGGCTCGCATGAAAGAGTTAACTAAGTGGAGGGTGGGAATGAGTTCTGAGCCGGCAGTATCTGGCAGAACCAGACAAACACACCCCACCCTGAAAGGGTGGCTTAGCCCCAAGCTGCTGCTCCCCACCCCTCTCCTCTCCCTGTCACACGGCGGGGTTTTACAGCCCCTGGGTGAAGCCAGTGCCTCTGCCAAGCTGGGTTCTGGTGGTCTCGGGCACTGCTCCAGCTTGCCGACTTAGCGCGGGTGCAAAAACGTTGCTGGAGCTGCGGGAACAAACACAGCGGCAGACTTCAAGCTTTAAGGTGTCAACTTGCAGAGGATGCTTGGGTCCCAGCTGCTTTGCCAGACCTCTTTCTGGGGGTGGATTCCAGTTCTTTACGCTCTGAGGTTATAAGTAAATCACTCAAATTCCTGACGGAGCTGAAGATCAAGGAGTAGCGCAGGATTGTGCAACTGTGGGTAGATTTGCGTTTGTGAGGCAGGAAGGCCCAGGTAGGTCAAAACATCAGGTGAAGATGGGGCGAGGGGGAGCAGGGGGGCTGTTCTAGCACCACCGTGAGCGTGTGGCTTTCTGTTTTTTCTTCTTGCAGGCATACCCAATCTGATCACAGCCGATATGATCAAAGAAGGAGCTGCAGTTATTGATGTGGGAATAACGAGAGTGCAGGATCCTGTCACTGCCAAATCGAGGCTGGTTGGGGATGTGGATTTTGAAGGTATGGAAAGGCTCTGCGTCTGGTTCCTTGAGCATTAAACGTCTAGGGTGCTGAGAAGGGGAGGAGAAAGTCCTGGTTCATGCAGGATGCAGACCAACGCTTCTGTTCTCTTGCTTGGTGCATTCAATATTGTACCATATGCAAGGGTGCAGCCGTCCTGTAATATGCCACGGGAAAGCTGTATGCTGTGAGGCAGAGGAGACTCATCCTGACCCCAGGCAGTTAGGTCGCTTTGCCTCTACTCCAATTCATCACTCGTACTCCTGCTTTTAAATAAAAACATGCAGAACTTACCTTCTGGCTTGCTATTTGCTGGCCTTGCTCACCACTTAGCTGCAGCGGCGCCCGGACGGGCTGTTGCGATGAGCCCGGCACCTCCGGGTGCCTGGTGAAAGACACTGGAACCTCCTCCTGGGAGAGAGAGAGAGAGGGTGAATGTTCAGATCGTCAGTACTTTATTGTGGCTGCCCTCAAGGGGATGTGTGAAGCCCGCAGCTAGTCTTGGACTTGACACTTCTGTGCTAGAAATCCAGCTATTAGACCTTGCTTTTCGCTTTTTCCCCCCAGCTTGGGCTTTGCAGTTAAGCTTGCTCAGTAGCAGGGAGGGACAGACGTGCTCTCCCCTGCCCTGGATAACAGGGGAGAAAAGTCCACCTTGAGGAACGACTATCCCTTAGCTGGTCATCTTGAAGGAATCTGAGCAATGTTAGACCGGTTACAGCTTCGTACTGGCCGGCCAGCTTGATAAGCGTCGCTGCTCTTGACGTGCATGCCAAGCTCTAGCTTTCCTTCCTGCAGGGGTGAAGAAGAAAGCCAGCTACATCACGCCGGTCCCTGGGGGAGTTGGGCCCATGACAGTTGCCATGCTGATGAAGAACACCATCATCGCGGCCAAGAAGCTGTTGAAACCCAAAGAGCTGGAAGCGTTAACAGCTTAACGTGGGACTCCCTTTAGCACTGAAAACGACATTCCAAACTGACTCCCAAACAGGCCGATAGAAAATGCAATATTTTTATTTATTGTATTGGAAGTGGAATTTCCTATTCTGAGGTCATAGGTATTTATTGGAAGCTGAAGCATATGCACGTTGGTCATACTAAGGTGTAATCATCTATGCTCCTGGCCTACTCGTGCTAGCAAAGCTGCTTTATGTTTAAGCTAGCTCTTCTAGGAAGCCGGCCCTGCTCTTGCAGGGACTAGGCAGGGGTCGGGATCCTGGGCGCGCAGCTCCCCTGGGAGCTCGGTGTGGCGTTCGCAGTCCCGTGGGAGGTAGAGCGCTGCTCCACGGTGCAAAAGCAATGGCCTTCATGGTTCTGATCTCACAAATGCTCAGTCTGCCCGGACTGCTCGCGTTTGACTCGCGCTGAAGTCTTCTACTCAACGCTGGATGTTTAGTTTGAGTTAAGCTCTTCTGTAGAAGAAGTTACTTGAAGAAAAAAAAAAAAAGCCATATGTCTGCTCTCGGCCTGCGCCAGGCCCTGGGCAGTGGCAGATCTGTTGTAACATGTTCTTCTAGTGTGCAGCTAAGCTGGTTTTTTGCTATTTGGATGGTGATATTTTTTTTTAAAAGCCTTTTTTTTTTTTCTAACCAAAGAACAAGGGGGTGGGGGCTCTTGGTGTCTACACGGGGCACACAGGAGGTTGCCTGGACTGTATTGTAAAGTGTGCAAGTACTTAGTGAATAAGGCAGGCTAACTCTAAATAAAGTACGAGAAGACAAAAAAAACCCCCTACTTGTGTCCTAGAATTATTACTAAGCATGTTTTTCACTTCTCCCGGAAAAGGAGAGCTGCCCCCAGGCACCGTTTATTAAAGCGCTTGTGGTGTGAGCTCCCTTTTGTCCTTACAGAGCAGGGTCAGTGCTGGCTTTCTCCCTGAGTTTAGCTAAGACGCAACTGCTACATGCATCACCAACTCAGCTTAGAAGTAAGCAGGTCTCTTACTTTCCTGCCCGAACAAAACCTGTTCAGCTTCCTGACTCTGTTTCCTGACTACATCAACCTGACACTACAACTATAGTCCTCTAACGAGTTTGTTTGCAAGCTCTAATTATCCACTGAGCATTAACCGTACCTGGGGTTGCGATGCCTCGGGCAGGGTGGCAAACCTTAAGCGCAGTGTTGTTCGTGGGCAGCGAGGTAAGTCTTGGACTCCTTCCTCTTCGCTTATTCCCTGGAAAGACTGATCCCACCTTTCTGGGAGCAGGAAAGGTTTGTTGGGATGCTGGAGGTACCTGGTGAGTTGGCACTAACCCCCCGGTTCACGGCCCTCTCCTGGAGGGGAGAGGGCTTACGAAAACGCTGAACCCGTGGGAAGGACAGCTGAGGTTCGAGGACTCTGCGCCAGAAACACACTAAGAGCTGAGACTCATTGAAACGAGGTTTATTGGGTTGTATCACCGATAAATACAAAACGGCCGAAGCGGTACTGTAATGGAGGTGGCAAATCTGAGACGCTCCACTGTTTTCATATACAAAAAGTAGAAACCACGTGTGAACCTTGTAAAACGGACAAATTTAGTCAAAACAAGCTGGATGCTAGAGCGGCTTCAGCTCTATGAAACATCTACCAGAGTCCACAAAGCCTTTCCGGGAGTGTTGGGTGGTAGAGCTGATGTACTGGATAAAGCAAATTAACCTGTTTGATTAAAACAATAAGCCTACCTGTACCACGCTTCAGCTACCACACAGGAGATGGGTACAAAACGCTACAAAACAGACACCGTGCGTTCACGTCGAAATAGTTCTTAATGTTAACGTCAAGCTACGTGGCTCTCGCTTAAGTGGCGACGGGAATAATACTGTGGTATTTATCTCACCGCGTTTCCCCAGGAGGTGTACCTGAACCAGAAAAAAAATGGCTATAAATAGGAAATTGCCTTCAAGTCTTTGTCGGACTCGACTATTTACAGAGCGCTGGGATCTGTCCCACGCAAAGGTTCAGACCAGTTGCAATATTTAACTGGTGTCCCAGAAACCCCCGTACGGCCGGTATAAATATCGGGTAGGTTGTTTCTGCTTGGGGGAAGGGTTGGGGCTCTGTGAGGTTTGAAATAGAGCAAAACACAGAGTCCATCTAGCAAAAATGAGTAAAAGAAACAGAGCTGAGAGGGTTGCTTCACACCAGTGTTTCTAAACTGCAGCTGGGCTTAGCCCCTGGAAGGAAAAAAAACCTTTAAAAGCCTCGTCACTGCCCCGGCGCTGCTAGAAAAAAAGGTGATCAGAGCTGGGCAGAGCCAAACCGAGCTCGGTGCCCGCGCTGGCTCCCAACCTGCTCCCTTGCCTTCCTTTCCCGGGGGACCCAAAGGCAGCGGGGGGGTGGGAAGAGCCCTTTGCGGAGCCGAAATGCCGACGGAGACCAAGCGGGGAGCTGCTGGATGCGAGCCTGAAAGCACGGGTGGGTATGTGGCGGGGGACACGCTTGCTCTCCTCTCCCTGTTACGAGCCGCTTGCTGTTAAACCGCGTGCGAATAACCAGGAGCGAGGAGCTAAAGTGGGTGCAAAGCCCCTCGCACAGGGGCCGGGCAGGCAGAGCAGGCTCCTCCAGCGAGATAACGGCTCGGGCACCCCTCGCTCCCGTCCCGAGGAAGAGATAGGGCTGTTATCAGCCCCGGGGCCAGGGGGTGGCCCTGGGAGAGCTACGGGCGAGGACATGGAGACGGGCGACCAAACGGCTTCGCTGCAGCAACCTTTCCCGTTTCCCGCTAGAAACCGTGCCCCGCTGCCTGCAGAAACCATTCCTGATTCCCTGCGGAAACCAAGGCCCCATTCCCTGCTCTGCTCTCCCGCCGCAGCCCGGCTGCTGTTGCCTTCAAGCAGCAACGACCTTAAACCTGAGCTGCTTTTCCTCCTTCCCTTCCCGGGGCACGGCTCCTTTACAGCCCTGCCGTGCCTCCTCGTCCCCTCCTACACATCCACCCCGGGGCGAGCAGAGCCGGGTCCCTCCACGGCCGGCGGATCCCTCCTGCATCCCCGCCGCCACGCCTGGGATGCTGTGCCGCAAGAAGGGACTCCCCTTGCCGCGGGCTTGGACCAACTCCTGCCAACACAAAGCCCGACGCACCATTCCCTTCACAAAACAAGACTGCCCGAGAGCCGTGTCGCGATTTCAGGGATTAGGGAGCAGGGACGCGCGCTCCCCCTTCCTTCTCAGCCACGCAAACCTCCTCCCCGCCCCAAAAACCCCCCTCAAAAACATCACCCCGGCGCAGTCCCCTTCCCCATCAGCCACGCACGCATCCCAGCGGCTCCCACAGCCCCAACCGCCTTCAGCTTCTCCAGCCCGGCGGCGGCTCCAGGCCGAGCAGAGGCCAAAATCGCCAATTCCACCTTTTCAGCCCCATTTCGCCACCAGCGGCGACGCCTTCACCCGGCACAAAGGGAGAAAATTCAACAACGCGTTTTAACTCGTGACGCTAAAAACTACCGGAGCAACGGACCCCTGGGGCCCCCGATCTCCTCTGTCTCACATAGAAAAATAAGCCCAATTTGCTTTATATATATATATGAATATATAAATATCTATATATATATATAAATCGCAGAGGAAGCGCTGCGCGGGACTATAGCGTGGTCTCACTGCCCATGTCCCGAGGTGGTTTTTCGGTGTCGGTGTCCTCGTAGTCCGACTCCATCTCTATCTTCACCTGGGGCACGGCGCAGATGGGGTTTCGGGAGTAGTTAAATGCGGGAGACGACGGGCACGAAATCTTCAGGTGAAGCGTAATACTGAGGATGAGGAGGAAGAGGAGACAGGGAAGTGAGCATCCGGGCATGGGTACCCACATCCCAAAACCACCCCAGCACCCCTAGCAAAGGGCTCCGGATGATGCTACCGCCAGTAAAAATTCATAAAAATATAATATTTTGCATTTAATATGGACAATCTGCAGAATTCGTAGCTGCAGGTGGAGAATAATCCCAAGCTTTCGTGATTCAGATGTCCATCCCAATCCTAAAAATCCCTGTGGCTGCTACCCAGCGGCATTTTTATTGCTCTAAACCCTCTCGTGCCACGCTCGGGATGCGTCATCCCACGCAGCCCCGCTCCCAACAACCCGATAGCCGGGGCCGGCAAACGAAAGCACCCAAAATAGAGAGGGATTCGGCGAAAATATACTCAGATATTTCAGAAAAGCCCGAGGACGATGGCAACCGGCTCGAGCAAGCGATGCTCGGCCGGTGACCCCGAAAACGTCTCCCACAGTGGGTGCTGGTCCCCCGGGGATGGGGGAGCGGGTGGGGGAGCCCGTTTGATGCCGTTTACCTGCGATCCAGGTCTGAACCGTTCGGGGAGGAATCAGAACGCAAAGCTCCAGGTGGAGGACCTCTTTCCTGGGGGGACACGGAGGTGAAACACTTCCCTGGGTGAGGAAGGAGGCCCCCCCAAAAAAACCCCACTGATCCCCCCCGCTCCCCAACCTGCCAGCGGGTCCAGCATCCTCCAGACGGTGGGAGGAGGAGAAAAGCTCCCGAGAAATGCTGATTTTTGGGGTGATTAGAGAAAGAAAAAGACCCCACCAGCCCCTGCTAGCAGCGGCTTGAGGACAGAGTCAATGAATTACGGCGTTAAAACTTGCTGGCATCACGACGCGACCTGGTGCCGGGCTGGAATAAAGTCACCCAGATTTATTCTGAATTTTTTTGGTCACGGCTGGCCTCGCGCCAGCCCGCCTACGAGGCTTCAGGCAGAAGGTCGAGCCAAATCGAACACATCTGCTCTTTCGCAGCTGGGGTACAAGCTCTGCATCCCCTGCTTTCGGGGGCTCAGAACCTTCCCAAATATATATATCTCTCTCTATATATACATTTTTTAAAAATCCCCATCAGCATCGGCTCAGCGGGGAGACCCAGGAGAGTCCTGGCTTCCCAGCCACCTGAAATACAAGATTATTAGCAGCACCGAGCCCGCCGAATCCTCCCAAACCTGCTTTAAATACAGCAAACCCTCCAGCCCGCTTCGGCGGGACGCATCCAGGGATTTTAGCGGGGTTAGTGCCATCGGCGGCCGAGCGGATCCCGTTGCGGGGGGGGTTAGGAAGCGGTAGGGAATGCGAGAGAGGCTCCTGAGCTCTTTACTTACGGCTGAGGCAATGGGGCCCCCCGTTTCGGGGCTGCGATGGCAGGGGCTCCATGGGGATCTTAATGACTGAGGGAGGTGGGAACTGGGGAAGAAAGCGGGGAAATTCAGTGAAGGCAGCGCCTGGGTGGGCTCCGAGACCACCCGGAGCACCCAAAAGGACCCAAAACTTCCAGAGGTGGGTGCATGAGGAGGAGGAGGAGGAGGCTTTGCCTTCCTCTTCCCAAATAAACTCTCAGCCCTTCTGCCTGGGGAAGCGTCTACAGCAGGGGGTTGCACGGGTTAATGATGCTTTGCCACCGTACGATGGGTGCCGTACCCTCAGCCATGGGATTTTGGCTCTTTCCCCTAAGGATTTCATTTTTGCCGCGGTTTTCCAGCTTTCTGGACGCTTTGAGCATCCCCTGGAGCCTCCGGCCAGCCCCTAAGCATCACTTAAAGCCCCTCAATCAGACGGTCCTCGCAGATCTTTGATTCCTCCATGAATCAAAGATCTTCATCCCAAACCCACCGACCCGGAGGTTTCGGTGGGAACTTTCCCTCCCCGGCTGGTCCGGGATGCCCCCGCCGTCCACGGGAGCCCCCACCCACCCCGCACCCACCTCCTCATCGCTGCTGCTGTCTCCTTTGTTGCCTTTTTTCTTCTTCTTCTTGTCATCCTCCTTCTTCTTCTCCTTCTCGGGGATGATGTTGTCAATCCAGGCCAGGTCGTGTTGGGAGAAGACAAAATCCAGCAGCCGCCTCACCAGGATCAGGGCTAAAATCTACGAGGGGAGAGACGCAAGAGCGGAATCTGCAAGAGCATCTCGCATCCCAAGACCTGGGGACCACCACGGGGCCAAGCCACGCTTGCCAAAATTTCCTTAAAGCTCAAAAAAAAAATCTTCTAAACGAGGCTGCAATAGCAGCCCGGGGGCTGGCCTTACCATGACGGGGAAGATGATGGCGGCCACGGTGGATTTGAGGATCCAGAGGACGGCCAGGCAGACGATCTGCACCAGCGTGAAGAGGTGGATGCGACGCAACGGCACGTGCCGGAGGAAGACGTAGTCGGGTTGGTGCTTGGCCGGCATGAGGAAGAGCTTGCAGCGCTCCCAAAACTGCGGTGGGATGAAGGCCGGCGTTAGCCCTCGGCCCCGTTCCCCAGGTTGCCCAGATAAACCCTCTTTTAGTCCCCAAAATGGGGAATTTGGGGCTTTTTGATGTTTCTCGAAGAGTTTTGGATATCCGCTGTCCCATGCAGCTGGAAATATCGGACGCGTGCAAATTTTGGGGTCAAAATCCCCCTTTTTGCTCCGGTGTAGGACCCCTTCATGGCCATTAAGGAGGAAGAGAGGAGGAGGAGGAGGAGGAGGAGCACTTACCTGGATGCCGTTCAGCGACGCGACGCCCATGTACAAAAAGACGCCGTACAGCACCGGCATGGGGATGTACTGGGGACACGGAAAAAACACGGCGCTTACCCCAGGGAAGGCGGCAGCTCATTCCCGGGGACGGGGACCACCGCTGGGGGCCATGGGGGGGGGGGAAATCCAGCTTTTTCTTCCCAGGTCCCCAAACATCTGCAGGGAGGGAGCGGGGATGGGGGAATGGGGATGTTTTTTTACCTTCAGGATAGGGGCCAGGAAGACGGAAATCCCCGTGAGCACAAAGACGATGATGCCCGTCACTCTCTGCTCCCTGGAACGGCGAGAGAAGCAGGATGAGGCCGTGCTGGCTGGACCCGCTGCTGCGTCTGGATTATCCCCCCACCCCAAGGAAGAGCGCGGCTGAGCCTTCCTCACCTGACGCCCAGGAATTGGGGCTGCTCCCCCGGGGCGCTGGTCTCCGTCTCCATCTTCAAGCTGTCGATGTGGGCGATGGAGATGACGGTGGCCGCCACGTACCAGGGCAGCCCCATGAAGGAGCAGACGGCCATGAGGATGCCCACCCAGAACAGGTCCAGGTGGTAGCCCGCTGCTTTCTGCAACACAGCACCCAGGAGGGTCGGGGTGGGGTGGGGGGGCCAACGTGGCTCATGAAGCTGTTCCTATCTTCACCCCAGAGCCCAGCAAAGTGGGGTTTCCCCCGCCCCGATGCACCCCCTGAAGCATCCCGCATCGCCACGGCGCACCCTGCATCGCCTTGGAGCACCCTGCATCGCCCTCATGCACCCCCACAGTGCTATGGTGCACCCTGCATTGCCCTGGTGCACCCTGCATTGCTGCGGTGCACCCCACACCACGCAGATGCACCCCACATCACCAAAGTGCACTCTGCATCACCGTGGTGCACCCCGCATCACCCTGAAGCACCCTGCATCGCCTCGCAGCACCCTGCATTGCCCTGATGCACCCCCACAGTGCTATGGTGCACCCTGCGTCGCCCTGGTGCACCCTGCATTGCCCTGGTGCACCCTGCATTGCTGCGGTGCACCCCACACCATGCTGATGCACCCCACATTGCCAAAGTACACTCTGCATCACCGTGGTGCACCCCGCATCACCCTGAAGCACCCTGCATCGCCTTGGAGCACCCTGCATCGCCCTCATGCACCCCCACAGTGCTATGGTGCACCCTGCATCGCCCTCGTGCACCCATCATTGCTGCGGTGCACCCCACACCACGCAGATGCACCCCACATTGCCAAAGTGCACTCTGCATCACCGTGGTGCACCCCGCATCACCCTGAAGCACCCTGTATCGCCGCAGAGCACCCTGCATCACCCTGGTCACCCTTCATCACCCCACCTCATCCTGAAGCACGCTGCATCACCCTCGTGCACCCCACATGGCCACAGTGCACCCTGCCTCACCCTTCGTCACCCCACCTCATCCTGAAGCACCCTGCGTCACCCTCACGCACCCCGCTTTGCCACAGCGCGCCCTGCATCCTCACCCCACGTCATCCCGAAGCACCCCGCGTCACCTTGGCGCACCCCGCTTTGCCGCGGTACGCCCTGCCTCCCCCACAGTGCACCCTGCGTCACCCACCATCGCCGCAGTGCGCCCCACATTGCGCTGAGGCACCCCACGCTGCCGTAGCGCACCCTGCACTGCCATGGTTGTGCTGGTTTTGGCTGGGACAGAGTTAATTTTCTTCACAGGAGCCGGGACGGGGCCGCGTTTCGGATTTGCGGTGGAAACAGGGCTGATAATTCAGGGATGTTTTTGTGATTGCGGAGCAGGGCTTGCGCAGAGGCAAGGTCTTTGCTGCTCCTCACCCCACCAGCGAGGAGGAGGCTGGGGGTGCACAAGAAATTGGGGGGGACACGACACACAGCCGGGACAGGTGACCCCAACTGCCCCAAGGGATATTCCAGACCATAGGATGTCATGCTCAGCAGATAAAGCTGGGGGAAGAAGGAGGAAGCGGGGGGAACGTTCGGAGTGATGGCGTTTGTCTGCCCAAGTCACCGTTAGCTGTGACGAAGCCCTGCGTTCCTGGTGATGGCTGAACCCCGGCCTGCCGATGGGAAGTGGGGAATGAATTCCTTATTTCGCTTTGCTTGTGCGCGTGGCTTTTGCTTTCCCTATTAAACTGTCTTTATCTCAGCCCCCGAGTCTTCTCACTTTTACTCTTCTGACTCTCGCCCCCATCCCACCGGGGGGGGAGTGAGCCAGCGGCTGCGGGGGGCTGAGTTGCCAACCGGGGTTAAACCACGACAATGGCGCATCCTGCATCCCCCTGCAGCACCCTGCATTGCTCTCATACACACTGCATCGCCCTCATGCACCCCACATTGCCACACTGCACCCTGCATCCCCCTGAAGCACCCTGCATCACCCTCACGCACCCCACATCCCCCTGCAGCACCCCGCATTGCTCTCATACACACTGCATCGCCCTCATGCACCCCACATTGCCACGCTGCACCCTGCATCCCCCTGAAGCACCCTGCATCACCCTCATACACCCCACATCCCCCTGAAGCACCCTGCATTGCTCTCATACACTGCATCGCCCTCGTGCACCCTGCATTGCTCTCATACACACTGCATCACCCTGATGCACCCCACATTGCCACGCTGCACCCTGCATCACCCTCACGCACCCCACATCCCCCTGCAGCACCCTGCATTGCTCTCATACACGCTGCATCACCCTCATGCACCCCACATTGACACGCTGCACCCTGCATCCCCCTGAAGCACCCTGCATCACCCTCACGCACCTCACATCCCCCTGCAGCACCCTGCATTGCTCTCATACACACTGCATCACCCTCATGCACCCCACATTGCCACGCTGCACCCTGCATCCCCCTGAAGCACCCTGCATCACCCTCATGCACCCCACATCCCCCTGAAGCACCCTGCATTGCTCTCATACACACTGCATCACCCTCATGCACCCCACATTGCCACGCTGCACCCTGCACCCCCCTGAAGCACCCTGCATCACCCTCATGCACCCCACATCCCCCTGAAGCACCCCGCATCACCCTCATGCACCCCACATCCCCCTGAAGCACCCTGCATTGCTCTCATACACCCTGCATCGCCCTCATGCACCCCACATTGCCACGCTGCACCCTGCATCCCCCTGAAGCACCCTGCATCACCCTCACGCACCCCACATCCCCCTGCAGCACCCTGCATTGCTCTCATATACACACTGCATCACCCTCATGCACCCCACATTGCCACACTGTACCCTGCATCACCCTCAGGCACCCCACATCCCCCTGCAGCACCCCGCATTGCTCTCATACACACTGCATCACTCTGATGCACCCCACATTGCCACGCTGCACCCTGCATCCCCCTGAAGCACCCTGCATCGCCCTCACGCACGCCACATCCCCCTGCAGCACCCCACATTGCTCTCATACACCCTGCATCGCCCTCATGCACCCCACATTGCCACGCTGCACCCTGCATCCCCCTGAAGCACCCTGCATCACCCTCATGCACCCCACATCCCCCTGAAGCACCCTGCATCGCCCTCATGCACCCCACATCCCCCTGAAGCACCCCGCATTGCTCTCATACACCCTGCATCGCCCTCATGCACCCCACATTGCCACACTGCACCCTGCATCCCCCTGAAGCACCCTGCATCACCCTCACGCACCCCACATCCCCCTGCAGCACCCTGCATTGCTCTCATATACACACTGCATCACCCTCATGCACCCCACATTGCCACACTGTACCCTGCATCACCCTCAGGCACCCCACATCCCCCTGCAGCACCCCGCATTGCTCTCATACACACTGCATCACTCTGATGCACCCCACATTGCCACGCTGCACCCTGCATCCCCCTGAAGCACCCTGCATCGCCCTCACGCACGCCACATCCCCCTGCAGCACCCCACATTGCTCTCATACACCCTGCATCGCCCTCATGCACCCCACATTGCCACGCTGCACCCTGCATCCCCCTGAAGCACCCTGCATCACCCTCATGCACCCCACATCCCCCTGAAGCACCCTGCATCGCCCTCATGCACCCCACATCCCCCTGAAGCACCCCGCATTGCTCTCATACACCCTGCATCGCCCTCATGCACCCCACATTGCCACACTGCACCCTGCATCCCCTGAAGCACCCTGCATCACCCTCACGCACCCCACATCCCCCTGCAGCACCCTGCATTGCTCTCATACACACTGCATCACCCTGATGCACCCCACATTGCCACGCTGCACCCTGCATCACCTTGAAGCACCCTGCATCACCCTGATGCACCCCACATTGCCACGCTGCACCCTGCATCACCTTGAAGCACCCTGCATCACCCTGATGCACCCCACATTGCCACGCTGCACCCTGCATCACCTTGAAGCACCCTGCATCACCCTCATGCACCCCGCATTGCCACGCTGCACCCTGCATCGCCTTGCATTGCCCTGATGCACCCCACATTGCCACGCTACACCCTGCATCCCATGCAGCGCACCCTGCATCGCTGCAGCGCACCCCGCATCACCCCGCTGCACCCCGCTACCTACAGCATCGGGTGAATTTAACACCCCGGAGGCTTTGTCACCCCAAAAATACAGCTTGCAAAGGAAAGGGCGAGCCCCTGCTTTGCACAGCGTGCCGAGCCGGGGCGAACCCCTCTGTGCCTTGCAGCAGCACCCAATCCGCACCCCAAAAGCGGGTGCTGGCAGGGATGCAGGCGGTACCCGACACGATGCTGTGCCCCCGAGCGTGGGACGAGTCCCGGCTCACCCGTAGCTTGTGCTCCTTCCTGTTGACGATGACGGCCGTGATCTGCTGGTCCATGAAGATGAGGATGGTGACGAGGAGGGCGGGCAGGGCGCTCGCCAGGTAAACCCACCACGGGTTCTTCCCGAAGGGAAACACGAACCATCCTCGGTCCACGCGGGTGGGCTGGGGAGGGGGGGGGGAAGAGAGGGGGTTTGGACACCGCGGCCGAGCCCGGGCACGGGTCAGAGAGGGGGGAAAAACCCAAGCGCTGACTTTTTGGGAAGCCCCACATCGCTCCTGAATCCCATCGCCTCCCAGCATCATCCTATCCCGTATCCATCCCTGAATCCCACCGCCACGCATCGGTCCCCAAAACCACCCCCAGCATCCACACGCCTCAACCCCCAAATTTTCCCTGGATGCTCATTGGGACTCCCCACGTCACCGACAGCGATACCCTGGATAGGGGGGGGGGAAGAGAAATTTTCGGCAACGCTTCCAGAAAGGGATTTTATTGCTTTTTTTTTTTTTTTTCTTTTTTTACCTTAAAATCAGTAGGCACTTGGAGCTTTGGGGTGTTGAGTCCGAAAAGCACATCCAGCCCCACAAACATTAGTATGGACATAAAGATAGAGAAATCGCTAATAAGTTTACGCAGCTGCCGGGAGCAAGAGAAAGAGAAAAAGGGGGAAAAAAAACCAACAACAAAAAAAAAGGAAGGAAAAAAAGTCACAGAATTAGAATATTCCCCCAGAAAAGACAAAGTAGCTTTTAAGAAGATGCCCGGACACCGCAGGAGCCGTGATTTTCCCTGAAAACCGGCAAGGAGCTGGAAAGCGAGCGCAGGCGAAGAGGTGAGGGGTCCCCCCCCCGGTGCGGCCGAACCTTGATGATACTGGGGATATGGAGCTTAGGGGTGTCCAGTCCGAAACAGGCATCCACTCCGCAGAAGAGCAGGATGGAGAAGACATTGGAAAAATCAGCAATGAAAGCCCTGACCTGGAGGCAAGACGGGGAAACGGGGGTGGAAAGGGTAATTAATGGGATGGAAAGGGTAATTAATGGGATGGAGAGGGTAATTAATGGGATGGAGAGGTATTAATGGGACGGAGAGGTCATTAATGGGACGGAGAGGTTTGCTCCCGCTTCGGCATCCTTCCCTGGGGCTTTCCGGCTCCGCTCACCCACGGATAACCCGGGTATAACCCACAAACTGCAGATTTTTTTTTTCCCCTTTGCATCGCGGGGTGATGGGTTATTCAGCGTGCAAGAGCCAAATCAGCGGCTAAAAGCTCGGGGAGGATTCTCCTAATTGCTACCAACGTCTCCTAGAAATACGGATTTATTTTCCTGGAGCTCTTCGCATCCAGCAAAGAGATCGACAGCTCCCGTTTTTCCTACCTTTTGGAAAAGAGGAGGGTAAAACCCGGCGCGTTCCTTACCTTGGTGGGGAAATAGCGGCTGAATTTGAATTTTTTCAGGGTCAAGGTCATGGAGTAGGTCCCGAAGAAGAGGATGAAGGACATAAGGGCCAGGTCGGGCACGAATTTACAGGATTTCCCCACTAAGCTGCCGCCGTATTTGAGACATTCCTTCTTACTCAGCTGAGTCCAGTCCAGAGCTGTTAGGTTAATAGCATTGTACTGGGGAGAACCACCCCCCCCCCCCAAAAGAAGCAAAATTAGCATTTTAAGTAATTGCAGCGTGAAAGGAAAGGGGTATTTCCTGGCCAAAAAAGCAAAATTAGCATTTTATGCAATTGCAGCGTGCAAGGAAAGGGGTATTTCCCCTGGCAAATAAAGCAAAATCAGCACTTCAAGCGATTGCAGCATGCAAAGGAAGGGGTATTTCCTGGCCAAATAAAGCAAAATTAGCATTTTATGCAATTGCAGCATGCAAAGAAAGGGGTATTTCCTGGCCAAATAAAGCAAAATTAGCATTTTATGCAATTGCAGCATGCAAAGAAAGGGGTATTTCCTGGCCAAAACCCCCAAATTAGTATTTTAAGGAATTGCAGTGTGCAAGGAAAGGGGTATTTCCTGGCCAAAACCCCAAAATTAGTATTTTAAGGAATTGCAGTGTGCAAGGAAAGGGGTATTCGCTGGCCAAAAAAAGCAAAATTAGCAGTTTATGCAACTGCAGCGTGCAAGGAAAGGGGTATTTCCCAGGGCTGCTGCCACCAGGAGCCCCACAACCACAGGAAAACCCTGGAGCTGCTATTAATTTGGGCAAAAAAGTGGGGATTTCGTGCCGCCGAGCCCAACCGTGAACCCAAATCGATGCAAATCCCGCGTTTCCCTCGCTCCGAGCCGGCGCGCGTCACTCCCCAGATGCAGAAGTCCCTCGGATTTGCCCTCCCTTGTCCCAAATTTCCCGTCGGGATGAGCAAACCCGCTTACCAGAGAAACGTTAGTGGTGTTCGGTGCCACTGGAGCTGAAGCATCGAACAAGGTCGCGTTGGCTGCGGGAAAGGAGTTTGTTATTGAGGTTTTGGGTTAATATTGAGGTTTCGGTATTAAAAGCAGCCGGGCTTTACCCGGACAGGCACGGCTCAGCCCAGCCGGCGTAAAAGCAAACGCAGGGTCGAGCACATCCTCCGAGAGCCGCGCTGGGATCGGCATCCCAAGGGCGGACCAGGATTTGGGGAGAAAACCCCCCATTTCTAACCCCGCAGCGACTTCTCCCTGATTAATCCCATGCGCCGGCGGAGAACACGGCTTCTCCTTCGGCAGCTTCTCCCTCCAGGGCTGGTGAGTGCCGGGGGGCAGGGAGCGGGGGGGAAGTATTTTTAGGAGCTTCCCAGCTCCTAAAATTTTTAGGAGCTTCCCGGGGAAGCCACCGGCAGCGGGGTCGAGCATCCCGACACCCGTGTTTTACAACCGGGGCGGGGGGTAGAAGACTGAAAAAGCAGCCTGGTAGTTTTGGAGAGGCGGCACCCAATCATGCCCAATTTGCTTTTTTAATTTGGGGGGCTTTTTGTTTTTTTTTTTTAAATATTTGAGGGGTGTTTTGGTGTCTCACTGCAAAAAAATCCATCCTTTCTAGCCCCCGGCACCTTCTCCTCCAGTGCAAAAAGCGGCTCCGCTTGGCTCTTCGGGTGACGCAGCTCCGCGGCTTCAGGAGCACCCACGTTCTTTACGGGTGCTCCTAAGCGGGGTCCGGGACCGCTCTTGCCCCCCCACTCTTCCCTCCGAGTCCATCCTCTTCCTGCGCCAAGCGGGAATTTCGGCTGCCCCGACCTGCCGCCTCCGTCCCCGGCGCCGAGGATTAATGAAGGAGAAGCGATTGCTGCGTTAGAAGCAGAGACCCCCGGGCTGCCGAAACCGGGCTCCGGGAAACGGCGCTGGCAAACCCAGCACTAAAAACATTATTATTATTATTATTATTATTTTTTTTTTTTTTTCCTCCATAATCTTTTTTTTTGTCCAGAAACCAGCCTTATTTGTGATTTCTACCACTTAAAGGGTAGCATACCACTGGTGGTATTTTAAGGGAGGAGCCCTGAGGGCTCTACCTAAACCCTTTTAGCAGAGCAGAAAGTAAAATACATGGAAAAAAATAACAACAAAACCCCCACGGGGCAAGAGTATCAAATATTAAAATAGTTTTAATATTTAGAAGGTGATACTCACTTGAGATTGAAATCAGCCCAAATTGATGTGTGCAGCAGAGACAAATATGGTACAAATCAGTTATAATAATCAAAAATCAGAACTAATTAAAAAAAAAAGATTAAAAAAAAAAAAAAAGGATGTAGGGGGAATAAACATAATTTCTCAATATCTAGAGGAATGGAAAATCCAACGCGGACACCGCTGCCTTGGGTGCCCGGGACAGCGAGGGCGAGGAATGGGGCTGGGTTGCAAAGAGGCTTCAGGTTTTTGGGGTGCAAATGCCTCTCGGTCGCCCGGGGTTTGCTCGGGATGGGGGCTTGGAAAAGGGGGAGACCTCCCTGGAGGCTAAAGGCTTCGCCTTCCTCCTGCGTTAAACCACGGCGGCGGGTGCTGCCGGGCAGATGCCGGCACACGCGGGTGGATGGAGGCGGTCCCGGTCCCGTTCGGGATGTTTCAGCCCGCCGGGGATTGCATCGGGCGTCGGGCTTCGCTTTCCTGCAGGTTAAATTTGGGAGGGTTTTGGTTTTTGAAAGGATTGCGTCGTCTCCGGGTGCTCCCCACCGCGCGCAGGGCTTTCAAAACCCAACGGGATCGGGTCACTCAGCGGGCGGTTGATAAACAGAAATCGAGGGAAAATACAAAATTAAACCAAATAAATGTTATTTCCATCGCGGCAGGTAAGATCTCTTCTTGCGATGACAGATGTATTGGGAACACGTTGCGTGGCAGGTCTTGAATGCTTTTATTTCTCGGGAGATCTTCACCATCACACCTCTCTGCCTCCTCTGTCTGCAGCTGATACTCCCCAAAATTGTTAGCATTTAGACTTTTTAAATAAATTCAGCTCGTCTGAGAGCGGGCGGTTGCTGCCGTTAGCCCAAAGCGAAGATCTCTGCTCCTTTCCAAGCGGCCGCCGGAGCGTCTGAGCTGCACAATTCAGACCGGGGATCATCCGGTACGTCTATCCGAGAGCAAAACCAGGGGAGCCATCAAAAGATCGTCTGCTCAGAGCCCGATAGCCTCTCCTTTTTGAAAAGGAGTAAGAAAGAGGAGAAAAAACAGTCCAAGGAGGTTTCCACACCCAACTGGGACATCCCGGGTGTCCCAGACACCGGAGAGGGCAAAACCCCTCCAGCGTATTTTCTGGAGAATAAGTTTTCATTGGCAGCAGGCTGGAATTAATGATCTAAAATGTCTTTTTTTTTTTTTCCCCGTATTTCCTTTTTATCCATCCAGGTCTGGCTGCTCCAGGCTGAGGCCCCGGCTCTCCGGCACCGTTCGCCGTGTCCCAGCAAGCGCCGACGTGTTCATCCATGGGGGAAAAGGCTCTACTTCCATCTTGCCCAAAATCACCCTCAGAGGAGGAGGACAAGGTCTCTCCACCCCACGCTGACCGGGTAGCTGCCTCCTTCCATGTCCTCGGCCAACGATCCAGCAGGATTTATCCGCAGTGGGACCCCCTCCCGCCTCCCTTCGTCTTCCCCATCCGGCGCCGAAAAAGACGTGTACTCACCTGGGTCGGGAGCAATGCACTCGCACTTGTACATGGTCACGTAGTCCGGCTTGAAGTCCGAATTGATGGGATAGTACTTAAAGGCTCCGATCATCTTCTTGATGGCGTCGTAGATGAAGATGAAGCTGATGAGGGTGGAGAAGCCTTCTTCTGTGAAGCGGGTGATGTACTTTATAATGAAGCTGGCGTCGGTGGCCACCAGGATAAGGCACTGTAGGGCAGAGTGCAAGCCGATCCAGAGGCGAAACTCCATGTAGTCGATGCCGTTGCCTCTGAAAGCGGGGACAAGGCGAGAGCAGCCCCGTGAGAGCACGCCGTGGGCTGGAGGACAGCTCCCATCCCAGTATGGATGGGTCCCAGTTCCCCCTGGCATCACCCAGCACCTACTTGCTGAAGTCAAAGAGCAGCTTCTCGAAGATGAGGATGGGGCCGGTGCTGCTGAGGATGATGAGCGGCTGCCCGGCGAAGAGGCAAAACATGGAGCCTGCCATCGCCGTGCCAAGGAAGCTCTCCATAACGCCCTGGGGATGGATCAAACCCAGCGTTATGGTGACGCTGTGCCACAGTACATCCCCACGGACACCCCGGATGGAGATGGGAATTAAGGACCTCTGCTTGGACCCATATAAGATGGTTGGGACCACGTCCCCTTGCTCCTGGCATCGCCATTGAGATGGGTTTTCCCATCCTGCAGGTATTTCAGGACTGCCAGTCCCACTTGGCAATGAATTTCCATCCCCAGCGTTAAAGCTTGGCGTGGCACAAGAAGGGTAAAACCCATCCCATCCCGTCCCGTCCCGTCCCATCCCTGCTTGCTGTCCCCAAGCCAAAGTGACCCCCTCTCCTTGGACTCGACCTGGTAGTTGTCCGTAGCGTCCCCAAGCAAGCCCCCGAACGTGATGGCGTTGGTGATGCAGCCCAGGTAGATGAACAAGATGGCAGAGATGGACTGGATATGAAAGCCTTCGTAGAAGTCGCTCGGGAACCAGGGCAGCTTCCTCTTGATATCCAAATAGAGGCCACCGCAAAACCTGGGGAGACACCACCAAGGACCAGATGCCTGTGCCTTCCACCAAACTAGACACGGCGCGGCGCAAAAGCCTGCGTCCAAAAGGATTTCACTCCTCCGCGCCCCAGGAGACTACGGGCTGAGCCAGCAGGAGACGTTGATGGGTGCCGGGGTGCTGCTCACCTGCCGGTCCACGCGAGCTCTTCCCCGATTTCATGAACTTCGGGCATCTCCCCATCGTCGCTGCCTCCTCCACCGCCCCCGGCGCCCGCCCCACCGGCCGTGCCGTTCATCTGCCCCACTTCGTTCAGCGAGAAAACGGATTTCCTGCGGGAGAGAACCATCGGCGTCGGCCACGGCACTCGCCCTACCAAGCTGGTCCTGAGGCAGGGACCGCGACCAAGGCCACGGTGTAGCTCTCCGCCTGCACTACAGCTTGGGTTTTGGGGTGAATTTGGAAAGATCAAGAGCTGGATTTGCTCAACCCAGGCAGGTAATGCAGATTTTGCAGAGTGGAAATGGCTCTGAGCTGATCTGGAGCTAAAAAACTGCCGAAAAAGCAGCATTTCTGGAAAATTTGCAGAGATTCTTTCTAGGGGTGAAGGCAAGAAAAGCTGCTGTCCTCCTCCAGCATCTCCAAAACAGGAGAGGTGGGGATGGGCGCAGGGCTGGGACCAGCCCCACATCTCCCACCTACCTCTTCTCCGCCGAGGGCACTTTTTTGGGTGGCTCAATCCTAATGTTGGGGTCCCACTCGCCGGGCGGCAGGACGATGACTTCATCCAGAAACTCATCTATGCCGGCGATCAGGTCTTCTCTATCGCGGGCTTTGTAGGCAACGTCGCTGAAGAGCTGGGGGTCAAGAGAGGAGAGGGGTCAGCCTGGGAACGGCGTCCAGCACGCACATGTCCCACGTTGTTACGGGATTTTAAAGCTCATACGTTTGGGTGAGAGGATGAAAATTGCTTTTTTTTCCTTGGGCAAGGGGGATCCCGGTGAGGGCCGAGTGTTGCATCTACTCACGTCATCCACCATGAGGGTTGCGATGGCTCTGCCGATCTCGTTGTAGGATTTGGCTTTTCCCGCGGGACCAAGGAGAATAAAGAGGAACCTGGGAAGGGAAAGGCGCCATATTGGCAACCTCGGACCACCGGCATCCATGTCGTGAGACCACTCGGTGCTTCGGACTCGAAGGAATTGCGCTCACCTGGTGGGGACGGGCACCTCCGTCACCCCTCCCAGCATCGTCGCCTGGAGGAGCCGCACGAAAGCCACGAAGGGCTTCTCCAGGAACTCCACTTCTCCCACCAGCACGTTGGAGGCCTCCGCATCCTTGGGGATCTTCTTGATGAACTTGTTCTTCAGCTGTTGGAAAGACGAGGGTGGGGAAGGGAGCGGTTGCCGAAATTTGGCTTTTCCCCCTCTTTTCCACACCCTGAATACAAAAGCTGAAGCCGCAGGCTCAAACCTCTTGATCTCTGATGGTCCCGGGACTCCCAGAGTGGGGATTCAAGAGCCATATCCAAGAATAAACCAGCAAGAATTCATAAAGCTGAATTTCTTTGTTATTCAAAACCATCGCTAAGCCCAAGACGAACTCAAAATCACACGCTCGGGGCTCCCTAACGCAATGTGCAACTGGGCGGTTTGCAAAAGGTGCTTTGCAGCGCTGGGGTCCGTGCAAGGAAAGCCGGCTGCGATCCCCCTACAGAAAATCTAGGCCAAAAAATACGGATCCTGGAGCAAGCCAGCACGTGTTTTTGCAAGTCTGTTTGCAGCCCCGCAGCCCCAGGCTCCCCCAAGACCCCACATAACGCAGAAACGCCGCTCGGCGCTGTGCACGGGGGATGTTTTGGTAGCTCATTTTCCCCCAGTCTCATCCTTGGAGCAGGAACAAATAATGGAAGTAGGAAACCTTGTTCATGGATTTATTCCCTTGGGGTCTCTTCTCCCCTGCAGCTCTTTCATTATTAGTCTAAAAGGGTTCAATACCAACCCAGGCAGGGTGTTATTATAATCTATATGCCAGCATGAGGGGAGGCATGTGAGCCGGGCAGCAAGCTCTCCGCTTTCTAATCTTTTAAACCCAAATGGAAAAAAAAAAAAAAAATAATAAAAAAAAAAATAAAGCAACTCCTCCAATGCAGCTTGGAATAAGCAAGAGCAGGAGTTAACAGTGACCACTAAGCTTCATGTAACACTTAAAAAGTCCCTTTGTAGTGGGCCTAATAGGGCGATTAAACCTAAATGCTTTGCATATTTTGGGATTAACCCTCCGCACCCCACTGCTAGAGGCTGACATTCGGGGTTCGTCAGTGGTCAGTTGGCGTGCTTTATTGCAGCTCCGATTTAGGAGGGTGCCCTGGAAGGTGCCTTCTGCCTCCCTGATATCGTGGCATGCCTGTCCCGTGGCTCCCAGCAACACACGGATTTCCATCCTTCGCTTTCCCCTAAACTGCATCACCCCAGGTAAGCCCAGGAAGGATGGCCCTGGGGAAAAGCAAGCTGTTATCCCATACTGTCCTCTACAAATCCGCGCCGCATTTAATTTTCCCCTAGGTTTATGCTGAAATCACGCACAAACAGAAAAAAAGCAAAGCCCATATGATGCATCAACAGTTCCCAGCTAAACAGCCTCGATGCCGGGATGGGGACGGGACATCCAGCAAAAGAATGGCACAAAACCCTCCTGATCCATCGCATCGCCAAGCAGAGATCTGCCCACGAACTGCCCGAGCAGCCTGACCTCCTTCCCGGCTCTCCCGTGCAAAGCAAATCAGGGGGGAAAAGCCCCGACGGATTCTCAGCCGAGCTTTGCATTAAGAAACCCACGTCCATCACGCTGCAAACGGAGGGAAAAACAGAACCTGCCTCTGTATTTACAGACCGTTATCTCGAGAACCGTATTCACGTTTGCAGACCCAAGCGCTTGGCTGGGATTTACCCCCCTGCAACCTGCCCTTACCCAGCCAAGCAAAGGCTCTTTTAGGATCCCCGCACTTTTCCAAGCACCTTTCCTTTCCCGCCTAAAGATTTTAAGGAATTTTTTTCTCCACCCTAAGGACCTCAAGCTACATCAGCATCCTCGCACGTCCCTAATTCTGTGCTCAATTTGCAAGCACAGGTATTACTTCTGGGACAGCTTCCCCATGAGTTAGCAGGGATCAATACATGTATTAATTTCCCTAATTAGGAATTTGTGTGGTTATCGACCAAGTGAAGCCGCACAAGGCTCACGTGGACCTTTACAACCACAGAGCCCCTGCCCCATCGCGGGTCGCGTCGGAGATGCTCCTCACAGCATTGCACTGAGGTTTTCAGGGGTGATTACCTGGTCGGTGCTCGGCGTATCCGAGATGTCGTTCATGCTCCGACTCTGCGCGTGACCTGATGGAGATAAGAGAGAGAAGGTGAGAAAACCGCTCCGTGATGCGCAGCCGAATTTCAGCCCCACGTGCAAGGAGCAAACGTGGTGGGAGGACTTCAGTGCAAAGAAAAAATCCCATTATTTATTGTAGCTGGGCTTGCAAACCAGGTGCAATAAGATGAAACCCCAAGAATGTGAGTTTTTCTGACATCAGTCACCCTGTGGTTACACAAACCACATCTCATTCATGGCTGTGGTGGGATCTCCTTGTAATTGCAATCGCCCGCTCTCACGTTGCAACTTGATTTTTTACCACCCCACCTCCCTGCTTCTTTTCGGACCGTTTCTGCCTCCCCGCCGCCCTCCCCGGCTTACGCAGGCGGCCGTAGCTCGCGCTCTGCCGCATCCGCAGGTCCTCGGTGGAGCGGTGGAAGGCGGCGCCGGCGGCCGGGCTCCGGACGGGGCTGCGGGCTGGGGGAAAGGAGCGGTTAGAGGAGATGCAGATGCCATGGGGAACCGTTGGGCGATGCTGAAGGCAAGAGGCCGGGCTGAAAATCGGCTGCCCAGCACAGACGTGACCCTTCCAGCGCTGATAACCCCAGCAATTTGCTTTTTCCTCCCACTCTCATTTGCGCTTTTATCCCACCCATAGTCATTGTCCCATTAGCAAAGAATAAACTGCCTTAACCCAAGTCTCCCCGCTGCAGAGGCTCCGTGCAAGGAGCCTGCACCACCCCACGCCCCACCAATGCTCTCTTTCAGGCTATAAATGGGTTCAGAAGGGCAATTTCTGTTACTTAGGGAGACCCAACCCTTTATTTGGCTTTTTAATCTCATAACTCTCCGAAGAAATGGACACTTGAAATTTGCCATGAACTTCAAAATATTTACGTTGGCCACCACCAAGTTTCACGTGAATGTTTCCCGTGAATGTTTCCCCTCCCTAAACTGGTGACGAGTCCCATTTTTCATCTCAGGTGTTTAAACTGAATTACTTCTCTATAAAGACTTCCCTTTTCTGTGTTAAGCCCAGCATTTTCTCAGAAAACCTCCTGCATTCCCCAAACTGTGTTTTCCTTGGGAAAAACCATCCGGACCAGTTTTGTGGAGCTGCTCTGCATCTCTCTGAAACACCAGCTGCAACCACAGCATCTATCCTCATGGGGTTTTGGTTTTTTTTTTGTTAAACTCACTAAAAAATAATGATGAAATTCCCACTGGGCACGACCCTATTTTCAATGTGCTGGTGGTATTTATTCCAATATCACGGAGTTGCCATTGGCACAAGAAATGCGAGGGACGCCTCTGCTCCGGCCAGCGACCATCTTTTCCTTGGTGTCCCTATTTGCGAACTCAAAGCAATGCCATTGTCTCGGCAAGGAACTAGAAACACGAAAGATGCCCCTATTTTCCCTATCTACAGGGACTAACCACAACATTTCCAAGCTGTGCTCCGTTTTGAGAGCTTCTGGGCAAACGTTAGCTCAAATATCTAATCCTCCGACGTGGATGACGGCTGCTTTGAAACCTGGGGATGCCCACGGGGTGGGAATATTGCTTATTGACGGCCTCTTCCATGTGCACTTTGAGCTTGGGCGCTGCTGTTTCTTGTCTACCCTGGGAGCAGCCGAAGCCCGGCAAATCCCGGGCTCCACCAAATGACCTCTCTTTAAACCTAAGTAAATAATCTAGCGTGAAAACAAACAAATCCCCTTTTATAATGGCTCAAAAATAGGCAGGTTCAACCGCGGAGCAGACTGGATTTGTCTGTAGGCTGCTCTGCCAGAAAGTCCCTTGGCCAAGTGACTGCCAACGCCGTTGTCCCTCACACAACGCCCTTGTCCCTCACACAACGCCCTTGTCCATCTCAGCAGCCATCTCCTTGACTTCTGGCTCCCAATGACCCCCCCTACCCTTAAAGCCACCAGCGGCAGAGCTTTTAGGGTCTTTCTCAATGCAGCAAATAGTTGGGTGCTCCAAACAGTTGGGTTTCCCCCTTTCCCTCTCCTGAGATCTTCCTCCCCCGGGCTTGCTCATCAAAGACTCAAGGATGCAACCGGGCGCAGGTTGGACCCCAAGGACTCACTTGTGTTGGAGGAGACGGACTTGCCGATGTCGGCCAAGGACCGGTGGATTGGCTTCTTGGTTTGGTGACGGTGCTTCCTGAGGAGCACGTAGCTAATCTTCTCCCGCAGCTCCGGCTTGAGCAGACCATCCTCGATCTGCTTCTCAATGACATCGTCTGCAAGCACCGAACGAGGGAGGTGCGTGGGTCACCCCACCGCAAACCTTCCCAGAAAGCTCAAGACAGCAACACTTATTGAACCAAGTTCAGGTTCAATAAGTCAGGCTCTCAACTCTTGTCCTTGCTTATTCCCGTGCAAGTTGGTTTATATTTGCATGTAGCAAGTAAATGCATTTAAATCTGTTCCCTACACTTTAGGACATGGGGAAAAATCCATCCGAAACCACTGATACCTGCCGGCTCCTACCTATAATTTGGGGCAAAGAGTAGCCGTCTAAGTCCAGGAGCACCGTTCCCGTCTGTAGACACGTCCGTAGCTCAAACAGGCTGTGCAAAGACAACGTGGACACGTGGGGCTTGCTCCACCTCTCCCCGCCTTCCTCCACCTTTTCTTCAAACTTTATCCACCTGAAACGAGAGCGGCAGCCATGGGGACAGGGGAGCGGGGATGGTGTACGAGAAGAGAATAAGAGAATTGCTTTTCCTGCGGAGTTTGCCTTCTGCAGGCGGCTTTGCAAGCCTCAGTTAATTCATCTTGCAAAGTTTTTGCTTGTTGTTCAGGACGGGAATGGAGAAATCAAGTAACGTCATTAGACAAAGCGCTGCTTGCGCGGTTGCAGAGCAGAGCAAAATCTCTCGGCTCCACCACTGAACTCAACCCTGCAGATTTCACCCTCCTCAGATTGCTCCTGCGAGATTCGGGAGGTTTTCCCATGGAGCTGACCTTGCCTTGGCCAGGATCCGCACCCGCGTGGCCCAGCCGTGCACGCAGGAAAGCAAAAACCCAGGCATTGCAAATGTCTTTTTAGTTCCTTAGCAATGCTCAGACTTCAACCTGGGCGCTTCATTCCCACGGTGGGAGACGAGAGGGTTCGCAAGCCCTGGGAAATCAGCCCTTCCACCTCCTTTCCTTAATTTTACAAACCAAAGACTTCAGAGCAAATTCGGGAACGGCAGCTGATCTCTCCCAGCTCCCCGGGAACGGGGCTCGGGCTCTGGGGAGGGCGGGCAGCTCTCGGCAAGACGTCGATTTGGGGAAGAAAGCTGCTTTTCCTTTACAGGAGGTTTGCAGGCTCTGTGGATTAGCCTTCGCAGGGCTTAACCTTACAACTTTTAACTGGTACAACTGGGATTTGGGCTCCTGCCACCGCAGAGGGCACAGACGGAAAGGATGTAGGAGGAGAAGGGTTTTTGGAAAGAGCCGACGGCTCCCGAACGCTGCAGGGGAAGGGTGGGGAAAGCCTGGGATTATATCGGCTGCAGGGGGTTGCACTAAAATCCTGCTGCAAAGAGCAAAAGCTGGGTGTCCCTATTAAAAAAGCCCCACAACATTATCTGGGAGTGCCAGGAATAGTCTGTGCTGGGGACAAAACCCTAGCACATCCAAAAATATAAAATTTGGCCCTAGTGCCCATCGCTCTAAAGCTCCCCACCCTGATCTCTTCGCAGAAACCCTTTCTCCAGCCCTTTAAACAACGCTGCTTTTATTGGGAGGAAATTCAAGCTTCCCGCCGGAGCACCCACTAAGCCCCGTCGGTGCTCGCCCAAAGCCGATTAGGTCGCTTTTCGTTTCTTTTTTGCTCCGTTTTCCTGCCGAAAGTGGGTTAGCGCGCACACGGGGCGGCAGCTCGGGGCGGCGTGCGGGACTCGAGGCACGTTTCCAGCGACGCCTTTGCCCTGGGACCGGCAGCCCACGGCGCTTTCGCCAAGGCTACAGCCAAACCCCATCCCCCTGCTGCGCTCGGCTTCTTTATTTCCATTTTTTTCCATTTATTGCGGATTTAGCCGCAGGTAGCGCCGCTCCCACCAAGGAGCTGCTCTCCTGTGGCTCAAGAGGCTGTACCGCTCCTCGCCGGAGAGCGGAAATCCGGGACTTGAGAAACCTCCAACATCCCAGGGGGAATTTGGAAAGCTTCATCTCAAGCCCTCCCTGATGCAAATCCCAACGCAAGCGCTGATTTTTTTTGCCTTCCGAGCTTTTTGGGGAGCGGGGAGGGATGAGTAGATATGGACCTATGCAAAACTGAGGGAGGAAAAATAAAGGATTTTAGCAACAGCATCCCTGGGCTGCTGTGTTTTGAGCAGGGCTGGCAACGAGGAGGACGCTTAAGGGCTTTCCAGATTTTTGGGGATGCCAATAACCAGCCCAAGAGATGGGATGAGCACCCGCAAGGCCTGATCCTGCTCTCTCCCCATCCCTCGGGCAAACCTCCGCACCCGGACTCGGAAATCCCGCATGCGCTACTGAAAGGAAAGAGCTTGGGATGCTTTCAGCATCCCTGACTCCCTTCCCAAAGCTCCCCCCAAAGCCCCCAACCCTATTAGCCCTTACACAGCTGAGGCGAGGAAGAGAAAATCCCACTTGGATTTGAGATTTTTCCCTTGGATAAGCTCCTAAATTCAATAAAGCGAATGCCACTTGCAACTCCTCTAATACTTTTATTAAAGATGTAGCGAGTGGGGTTTTATTATTATTGCTGGAGGAGTAGGAGAAGTTTAACTCTTGGCCTGGCCAGCAAAAGTGGGGGGGGGGGGGAGACTTGGGAAAACGTTCTTTACGTCACCTATCCCCATTTCCCAGCGCTCTGCTCTAATTCTCCAGTTTCCCAGCATGTTACCCTGTTTTTTTCACACCCCCACCCCCCACCCCAGCCCTTTCTGCAGGGCTTTGCTCTCATGCTGCAACTGGGAACGGGAAAAGCCCCGGCTCCCAACCTGGGGAGACGCGGGACAAGATGGGAAATCTTCCTCCCTTCCTCCTCCTCGGCAACCTGCAGCCGCCATGCAAAGCCCCCCAAACCGCTGTGTTTTTTGCATTTCCCTAATTCGGGCATGGCTTTTTTAACCTCCTTAAAAACGATGCTCATTCCCTGACCCCATTTCCACCCAGGGATATTGAAGGGGGGAATCTTTACCCGACACATTTTCAACCCAAAGCATCTCCCCTCACTCCTCACCTGGCCGACTCTTTCCACTCCATCTCCTCGCCGTCGTGCTGCAGCGTGTCCATCTCCGTGAAGAGCGTGGGGTTGGGAGGCTCATCGTCTTCCCCCAAGATGTAGCGGAGGCGTTCGGCAGCCGGCGACACTGCCGAGGGTGGAAAAAAGACAGGTTTACCATCAGCCGGAGACAAAATGATCCCGCACCGTTCCCATACGGAAAGCCCCAGAGGGGTAAAAAGGGATCTGTAGGGCTATTTAGGAGCCTGGGGTAAAAAAAAGGAGATTTTGAGGAAAATGTTTAAGGTGAGAGACGTTGAGGAGTGGGGAAACTCTAAGTAATCCTGTCCCAAAATCCCTGTGTAAAGAGATACGGGATGCTGGCGGAAAGGATGAGCGGAGGCTGCGTAGCAGCCAGGAGGGGAATATATAGGTCCGGGCTGGGAATCGAGGAATGCGGCCACCTCTATATACAATATAGGCAAATTCCCCTTCCAGGACCATTATGCGCCCTGCTTCCATGGGGTATCCCACATTTTTCCCTCCCACGGAGCCTGGTTTTGCTGGGTTAGAGCCGCCTGCCATCAGCAACCAAATCCTTACGGCCTCTGGCGCTGCGCATCGGGATGCACGAGTGCTCGGCGCCCGTTTTCCCACTGGATCCCCGAGGGGAACGTGTATCGTTGGAGGGGAATAATACAAACTTTACCATTTCTGCAGGAAAAATCCAGCTTCTCGCTGCAAATAACCGACCAGGCTGGGGAAGAGCACTTATTGCCTCCTGCTCCCCGCGGTGCGTTTCGGGAAGGAGAGCGGCGACACGTCGCCTGCCTGCAAACCTCCTGACTGATGGGAAAAGGGTTTTTCATCTTTGGTGCATTCCCCGCAGCCACGGGAGTGTAACGGACCTGCCCTCTCCTCCCGAAAAAAAAAAGCCAGGCTTGGTTTTCTTTTAACCCTCTCCATCTTCACGTGCTTTTTCTAGCGAAGCCTCGTAATTTTGGTTGCAGGGAGGAATCAAACACCTGGGTATGAACCTGGACGTGGCACGGATGGGACCGCTCCCCAGTTGCCCCGTTATTGAAACAAGAGGTTAAAATCAGCCCTACGCCAGGCTCCGTGGAAATGGGATATTTTTAATAAAATCGTGGGTCTTAGCCCTCTCCTAATACAGCAGGAGTTAATCCAGCTCGGAAAATGTCTTTGTTAGCAGAATCCTCCTGTTCTCAAACTCGGGAATAAGAAAGTTGGGTAACAGGGTACCCAAAAAAGCAGGTAATTAAGTCGCCGTGCGCAAGCGGAGGAAAAACCAGGAATATTGGCCTCTCCCCCCACCCAAAGGAGACGAAACCCAAGTCGTGGCGGCCGTGTAAGAATAGGATGTCCCTTGCGCTCTAGGCTGAGCCTGCTTAACCGCTTAAGCCCTTTAAGCCCCACCACCAGGACTAAAGCCCTGTTGTCAAGTCCTCCTTCCACTTCCATAACCTTCATTATTATGATTATTAATATTCCTGTTAATTTTAGAGCTGGGCTACATGCCTGGAGGACTTCAGGCTCTTTAAGCCTAAGTGCTGTTCGCGTAAGAGGGGATGAAACCGGCGCGATACCAGCAGCCCCCGGCCTCGCGCCGTCTGCTTTGCTCTGCAGCCCAAACCTTAAATTGCCTGCAAAACCCCAAATTCACTGCAAATGCGACGAGCCGGACCACAGAAAAAAAAAAAAAAAAAGGGATTTTGCTGCAAATACCTGCCTCGGGTGGGATCTCCGGATGCATTCGTAAAAAAAAAAGGGGGGATTTGCAATGTTGCAGGAGGTGGGGCGGAGGGGTTAGAGCTTTGCAAATCCTCGACTCCGTAGTTGCTGCTCCCAGCTCTGCCTAAATTCCCTCTCCGGTGCTTAAGAACGGGTCCCTCCTGCTTCGTCCTGCCGGAGGGTCCCCCCAGCGACTCGTTTTGGGGTGTCAGGGCTGTGACACACTTCAACCACTTAAACCACAAAAGATAAAGGAAAGCTTGCACGTAAAGAGCTTTTTGGGGTTTGTTTTTTTTAAGCTTTTTCCCCCATCCTCCCCCAGTTTAAGGAATAAACCCATTTCTCCACGCGTAACGTGTGCTTCCCGCCGGCGGCCGCCTCCTCGCCCTGCCGCTCGCTGACCCGAGCAAAGAGCCGGCTGCTAAACCAACAACGCCGGGGCTTGGCCGCGCAGCCAAAATTCATGGGGTTTATTCACGTGGAGGACCCTTTCGTGCCTGGGAAAGCACCCAGCCCCGCATGCGGTTACAACCCAGCTCCCAGTATTTATTTTTTCTCCTGGAAATCTGATCCAGCACCTAAATTAATCCCGGGAAGCAGCAGGTATTCGCTTGGGAGGATATACTGGATAGCAGCGTCTAGGGTTTGGCACCTCTGGGGAACGCAAGAGTAAAACTGCTGTGACGACACTGGCCAAAACCCACAAAGCCACCCCAAAATCGGCACCTATTTCTTGCAAGACGCAGTTCAACGGGTGCCCAGAGCAGATCCGTACCTCCCCGAACCGGCTTTTACGATGGGAAACCACTCGCAGCTGCAATCCCTGCTTCACGCCCATCAAACCTCCACCGCGATTTCAGCCACAGTGGGTCCGAATTGAGCCCACAGCCGCAGAATTAGCTCGGCATTAACGCTGGTGATACTATAGGATAATTTTACGTACACAAGAACCTACATTTCCGTGGGTAATGGGACAGGACAGACCAGTCGCACCGATTTATACCTCCTTTAATTGGAGCTGCACAAAGCCCTTCACACCCCAACTTTGATCCAGCAGTAAAACCTCGCCTAGCGACGCTTTTCCAAACCAAAAACCCCGCTCTGGCTTTAAGTACAATAAAAAAGGTGATAAAATGGGGGACAGGGGACCGCGGTGCCGCCCGGGGTTTACAATCCGGCTGGGCAGCGGGACTAAGCCTTATTTAAGGCTCCGGCACATTACCCATCCGCTGTCGTGGTCCTTCTGAATATGCGACAGCCTTTCCCCGGGGTTTCACGGCTCAGAAGGGTCCCCTCCCCAAAAAGAAAGAGGAGATTGGGGTGCACATCCCATAGGATTAGATGCTCCATTCCTGTTCAAGAAATCCCCAGCTCTGGGAGACTTTTCTCCTTCCAAAGATCATCTCTTCTGCTTCCCCGCTGCTGGGGAGCAGTGCAAGCTGATAGAGTCCCGTCCCCCCTCCACCTTATATTTTTGGGGTGAGCTTTGGAGCTCGGTGCCCTGAGCAAGCGCTCAACCCGACCCCAGGCAGGCTCCCAAGTTGCTTTTACAAGGGAAAAGCGAAGCCGAAAAAAATGGAGCCTTGCTTCCCTTCCAGCTCCCCCCGCCGCGGACGCCAAAGAGCGATGGAAATAACCTACCTGGAATCGTTTCCATTTTTTCCCCCATTTCTTCCTGGCTAAACCAAACCTTCGCTGCACGGTACAAAAAAAAAAAACACCAAACCAAAACCAAACCCCCAAACTTCCTCCTTTATCCACTCAGGCTTGTTAAACTCCCAGGGCTTAAGGAGCAGATTATAGAGAATATAAAGCACTTTCCTTTCCCTTTAGCTCTCATGACGGGAAGTTACCAAATCAAACGGGATGCGTGTAGGAGAGGTGAGCGCTTTGGGTGGCAGCGGGATGGAGTGAGCGAGAAAAGGGGAGGGAAGGAGAGGGGGGAGGACAGAAATCAAAGGTTTGGGGTTATTTTGCGGAGGGTTTTTCTTTCCCACCCGGAGCGAAGTGGGAAAACCCCCTCCAAGCTCAGGGCAGAGATTTTTTTTCTGGGGAAAAAAAAAAATCACCCAAATGAGGGAGATTTCCCGGAGGAAAGCAGGGCTGCTACAGAGTTGAGGTTTTTTGGGGAGTTTTTCCTCCATAAAATGACTTTGCCCCCCCAAACCAGCCCAGTGTTATATCCCGGTGGCATTTACCGCCTGCAGAAAGGAGGGGACGTGGTCCCGCTCGTGCTGCCACCGAAGGCATGAAGGAGCTGCGAGCAAAGCCCGCTGCAAATAAAAAACCTCTTCCCGTGCAAAAAAAACCAAAAAAAAAAAAAAAGGAAAACTTTTCCTTCCGTAGGGAAAAGCAAAGCCGAGCCCCTGCCCGCTCTGCTGAGCCGCGAAATGGTCTGCTCGCCATAAAACCAAATGCAAATTTCTATAGGGGGAGTGGAAGAAAAAAAAAAAACAACCCCAACCCAAGAGATCGACAGCTACTTTGCTGTGCAAAATTTTAATCTTCGCTAAGGAGATTTAACGAGACGGGGCAAAGCCTCGGGCAAAAGCCTGTCGGGAACAAGGTGTGATGCCTAGAGGATGTCTGCACCCCCGGGATGCCGCTGTACCCGGATTTCCTCGTTAGCAACCTCCCAAGGGCAAAGACAACCTCTTTTTAGCCCACCCATCACCTAAGCAGCCTCAAATCCCATTTCACACCCTGCGCCCGGCTCTCAGAGACATCCACAGGGAAAAATAAACCTGGGAAGAGTCGGGAAAAGCAGTGCCAAACGCAAACGCCGGATCAAGCACGGGGGCGATTTAATCCTGGATTAAATGATGCTGCAAAACCCCTCCTGCTTTTTTGGGAAGCCCGAGGACGACTCACTGGTCCTGCTGGCGTTGTCGTTGCCGCTCTCGTAGCAGCCGTGGCCGCCGTCATCGGTGTCGGAGCGATCCTGGCGCTCGTAGTGCCGCTCGCTCTCGCTCGTCCTGTCTCGGCTGGAGGCAGATCTTCGCCGACGCCGTTTCCTCCGGTAGCCCCGGGGCACCGGCACCCCGATGTAGATGGAGTGGTAATCTAGAGGGGTGGGAGGGAAAAAAAAGCAGCTTTAGAGAGCAGAGCTGGGTGTTTCTCACTTGTTAAATAAAAAAAAAAAAAGCCAGGGAGATATTTGCCTTCTTCCCACCAGGCTTAAAGCACCCCCAGGAGCTTTTCCCACGTCGTACATGGGATGTGCCGAGCCGAGCGCCGGGAGATCTGACGCCTCAGCCGGCAGAGAAGACCCCGCTGCCATTTGGGGCGTCCCCGAGGTTTCGCTCACCTTCCTCATCGTCGTATCTCCTCCTCGAGCTGCTGAGCCCCCTCTCGCTCATCCCATCCTCATCCTCCAGCATGGTCCCGCCGCTTGGAGAGAGCTGAGCCGCGGGGAGGAGAAAGGAGAGAGATTTTAAAGGGTGCTGGGCAGGGGAACAGCCTCTTTGCACGCCCGCCGGGTGCTCCCCACTATGGGAATCTTTCACGCGTGGTCCCAGTGAAATCACAGGGTCCTTCCCGGCTGGGGCGAGGATGCACCGGGGAGCCGAGACCTTCCCCGCGGATGCACCGAGGACCCTCCGGCACCTCCTGCAAGCACCCGCGTCTCGCCTCGGCAAGCTCTCAGCCCTGCCTCGCTCTGCGCCAGCCCTGCCCGCGCTCCACCTCCGCTCTCCCCATATTTAAGAAAATCCGGATAAATTTCTCCGGGGTTACGTCTCCGGTCTCTTATTTCTGCTGCTCAAAGGAAGGCGTAAGTGAAGCGTAAGAGATTATTACAGAGATTTGCTGGTACGATTACGGACACAAGTTCAGTTAACAGGGGTTGCTTGCTGGCAACAAGCACTCGTTTAATTTTCGGGGGGGACCTGCACAGCTAAAAGGGGTTTTGCAGAAGCAGCGTTCGTTTTTCCCCATCTCCTAAGCACAGGTTTCACACCGCACACACGCTGCCGCTTCCAGATATCTTCTTTCAAACCTGCTGGTTTATTCGCCATACGACTTTCTTTGGATTTTGCCACGGATGCTAATTAATCTCCTAATTATCTGACCTCCAGTGATTGCCTTTCACACTTGACTTGGACGGGAGAACGGTTACTATTCATGGCAGCCCGGTCGATGCCTCCCAAAGTCACTTTGAGAACGGTCGGAGAGCCAGCCTCTCCGTGTCCCCCGTTCCGGCTGCTTGCATCCATGGCAGTATCGTATCATTAGCCATCTATTTTAGGGAAGAAAAATCTCAATTCAAGCCAAAGAGGTTAAAAATATAAAGCCAACGGGGTGTGCACCTCAATAGCTGGACGGGTCCAGGCTGGCCAGGTCGGCTCTGCTTGGGTTGCCGAATTATTGACCCATTTTTCCCCAAGGCAAAGACCACCTCTAGCCCGATACGGGCTCCAGCCTCAACCCAGTCGCTATTTGAAGACACCTCTTGATTTAACAGATTTGGGATTTTGGAGGTTTGGGTTTCTTTTTGGACCACCTTCACTCAACACTTTTTGCACGGGTGCAGGAACCAATTTATTTTAGGGGCAAACACCTCTGGATGGACAACCGTGCCCCAAATCTGGGCGAATTAAGGGATAACATCAGTCACAAGCCTTGGCTTCCTGGGAATAACATTATGGGGCTAATTCTGAGGATTTTAGGAAGCTGGTGCTGGCAGGAGAAACAGTGGAATACCCACCCAGCTGCAGGCATAAATATTTTTGCTCTAAAAACGACCCGGTACCTTCTAACAGATAAAGTGCCACAAACCCCACAAGAGATTTCCCCACGAGCTTCAGCGCTAGGTCGGGGGCCCCAGATGATGGACGGGGATAGGCAGCCCTTCAGCCGGGGCTATATTGGGAAGAAATATGATTTCTTTTTTTTTTCCAATCTAGTTTGGCTGGCGAGAGCTCTACCCCAGCTCCGTTGGGCAGCAAAAATAACCCATCTGCTGCTAAACCCATGCTTTGTTAGATGCACTGATACATGAAAGGTCTTGATTGATTATGGCTGATTTATGAGAGTCATATAGCCTAGGATATTTTCCCTCTAATTTTCTACATATAAAGCTTTTTCCCCCAAATCCTTGCATACAAACACAAGCACAACGCAGACTACAACTGTTGGGAAACACGACTGCAAGCGCACTAGAAATAAGGGGAGGAGAAGAAGAGCGCTGTTATCTTTGCCAATTAAACCCCACTACCCCCACCAGCTCTCAGTTCCACAAAAACAAGTTTTACCATTAATAAACTCACCTTGAGCTCCCCAAAACCGCTCAGAAATTGGAGGACGGGGCCGCAGAATAAAGTCACGGGCGCCGGTGGGTGCGGGAGCCCAGATTGCCTTGAGATAAAGCTGCTCTTGCAACCATCGTATCGATGCCTACTGCCAAACGCTCTGTAGCTCCCAGGTTAAAATGTATTTTGGGCGACGCTGATTGACTTTGGGAGCAGAAAGGCATCACGGGATGCAAATAGATGTCCGGAGAGGATGGGACATTCAAGCCAACGGAGACCTGGTCTTGCGCAGTGATGGTCTCTAGATATCAGACCATCGGGATGTAGGAAAATTCAAGTTGCCCATGCCCAACTTGCAGGATCTGCGTCTTCTGGGGTTGTTGGTTTTTTTTTTTGTATCAGTTTTGGCTCGATCGCTAGAGATTTGGGAGGACAACTGCTTTTATTTTTTTGCTCTGTGCAATATCATGTACATCTGATCTTAAGGAATGGAAGGAAATTCTTCAGGGAGGTGCAGAGAAGCACCACCATCAGTGAGAAAGCTCCTAAAACCCCTGGGAACGATAGGATCAGCCCCTGGGCCATCAAATACAGCCTGCGGGCGGGGGGTGTGTGTTTGATAAGGGTTGCACACCAAATTATTTTGCAATTTCCACGTTTTGCTTTTAACGTCTTGAACATCCATAAATTTGATTTCACGAAAACCAAGCGCTCGGTCACACGAGTATGCCCGCTTGGCTTCCTGAGCTGTCTGCTTCTATTTAACGCCTGGCTTGCTCGCCTCCGCTTAGCCTTTTAACAGGAGTATCAATAAATCTGCATCAAAGCAGCGCCCGGCACTTCGTCACAACCGGCCTCATCGTTAAGCTAAAAAACGAGGACTGGGAAATCAGAGTTTGTGCTTTAAGGTCATCCGATATCGGGGCTTTTCTCTCGCCTCTGGGGAGATCATTTGATGGCACGATCTGGAGTCTCAGCAGAAGCGAAGCAAAACCTGTTTGATACTTTATCCCTGCTCCCGTTTTCTTCCCAGCTCCTGTTTTACTAGATTCGCTCTTCCATGTGTAGCAGGGTCAGGTCTGGAGCAAGGCAGCAGCCATTTCAAGATGCAAAATTTAGGGTGAATTAGGGAATGTTACTGGCATCCCCTTTATTTACGAGGATACGAGGATTACGAGGGGTATATTAGGAGAGTTACGAGGCACGGTTGTAAGCGGGGAGAAAAGCTTTTGCAAAGCGCGCTTACGATTTCATGCTCTTGCTTAAATCTACCTTTCCCATTTTCCAGGCATTTGCAGACCAATTGTCCGTGGGAACAGAGGAGCCGGGCGCCCAAGCTGATGCATGAATTGACTTCTCCCCACCTCCCATCGCTCACCGCCGGCCGAAAAACACTGCTAGTCCAGGCATGAAAACCTGCTTGCAGCCGACCCGTTCAATGCTGCCTGTGCGGGGTCCAGCATCAGCGGCTCTGCCCAGCCAGGAAAAAGGAATAAAGATGTTGGTGGCTGCTTGTCCTGTAAATAAAGAGAAAATAATAGAAATGAACTTTCTTTCTCCAAACACGTGGAAATACAAGGAGGAGGTTGAATTTATCAGCTTGTATTTCTTAAGGTTTTACTAAATGCTTCCTGGAGAGAGGGGGAAGAAGGAAGAAAATCAAAATCCACGGAGCCCGCGAGCTGCCCGGGTAAAGGCAGCAACCCTGTTATTCCTTAAATAATCGTGCTCACCTGATTTCCCTGGGCTGCAGGTTTTACCTTCTCCACTTGCAAAAAAAAAAAAACCCCAAACCAACCCAATTTTGGCCATACTGTTTTAAAAAAATTCAAGAACCCCACTGCTCAGCTCTTGTGGTTCACAGCTCCATTTTCAACGTGATTTGCGGAAAAAAAAAACAGTTCAAAAAGTGTTTTTTCAGGCCTGTGCTGGGGATTGCTTCTCATTTAGTTAAAAAATAAAGCCTGGAAACAGTCAGAAGAGGGAGACAGAGCCCAGCAGTCGCTCACCCACCTTTCCCTGCTTGGGCATCCAAATAAAGGAAGCCAGCCTCCGATTTCCAAAATACCCTTATTAATAAAAAACACTGCTAATAAACCCAGCGTTTCCTTCGCCAAGCGGCGCTGCAGATACATTGCTCGTTTAACAAACAGACTTTTTTTTTTTTCTTTGCATTTCGCTTTCGAGATGATTCCTCTCGCATGATAGATGCAGTAACTAGAGGCGCCCCGGGTAGCCGCGGGATTTGGGTACATTCGGAGAGAAAACAGGTCCCTGATCTACGCTCCCTCCTCTGCATTTGACTTATGGCCGCTGGGGGAAGCTTTGCCATCGGTAGGTTATTGCCGAGCCCGCGCCAGAGCAGCCCGGCGACCTTTTTTTGATAAAAACACACTCGTATTTTTGCAATTCATCTGCTCGAGGTTGCCCTCTGCGAGCCTGTTTCCCAACACGGCTCAACTTACCGGGCCAGGGTTGGATGCAACACACGCCGGCTATTTAATTCCTATATCACAAGCGATGCAGGAGGGAATTGCTGCCTGGATCGCCAAGTTGTGCTAAAAAAGAAATATTGTAAAAGGTAATTCCTTACCTGGTCATTAGAGGTTGGTCTCCAAGCAGAGGGGAGTTACACCATCCCCAGGGGTAGCACGTTGCCGCAACAAAGCTGTCTTTGTTTTAAAAATTGCTGGGCTTTCCTTTTCCTTGCCTGGGGATAAAAACTGAAGCCGTAGTTAAATGGGAAGAGCTGGAAACCTTCAGAAATGGGTGCTTTCCCCCTGTGCAAGCCTTGCCCAAACATCCATCTTGCTCCAGGAGGTGGAAGTTGTGCCTCCTTGGGGATTTGATTCCTGGAAAAGCCCTTTGGAAAGGCTCTGCGGAGCAAGCTGCTCCGTTTTTTCCTTTAGCTATGTCTTTCTGGGGCCCAGGCACACCTCGGGTCTGGGGACATCCGGGGATCTACCATAAAGCCACTATTTTTCAGGAGATCAGGCTAAATCTAACTATAAAGATACCACAAAGCGCAATGACGATGGTGCCACTTCCCTCCCCGATGGCCCGACTGGCATGCAGCGAGTGGAAGCGGCTTTGCAAAACACAACAGAAGTCACATTTATTGTGTAAAAAAACCCCCCCCAAACCCAATAAGATGTACAAACGCTTCAAAACGCCAAGGTAGCAAAAGGACCCCAGGGAGCTCACGGGCCCGCCCAGTGCATTGCGTTTTTATAACCTTCCAGTGTTACTTTACAGTTTCCCCCAAAGTATCTCCTGAAACTGAGAAGATAAACCGTACTGCTTCCACATTCAACGTCCGCCGCCTCCCTAAGAGCTTTGCTCCAAGCTGCCTTTCAGTCCTCCATCTTCTCACACTTTGCTGTGGCAGATGGCGTCTTCCTCTTCTTCTTCCTCATCCTCAGCATTGACGGGAATGTAGCCCCCTTCCTTGGGCAAGCACCAGCACCAGCCCGCGCCGCTCAGATCCACTGCCCCGAAGCTGAAATCCTGCATCTCCAGGATCTTGAAGTCAACGGTGTCCAGCTTGGAGTAGATCTCGTTGAGCTTTTGCCAATACAGCCAAGCCATCACGAGGCCGATCACCTGCAAAACACGAGCATTAAAACTACTCCAGTCACGCAAACCTTTCCTGAAGGTCTTCTCCTGCAAGGGATGCTGTCGCCCGAACTTCCAAACCCGGCCACAAGACAAGAGAGGACAATATCCAGTAAAATCTTCTGCCAAAGCAACAGGCTCCTTGTTAAACTCATTAATGGCCACCTCCATCTCACGACTTCCCACGTCAGCCCTGACAGAGGGACGCGGATTAGTTGGACGTCACCACGAGCGTTGCAAAGAGAGAGGCAGAGGTCCGGGCTCTTGCTAAAATTAAGATATTGCTGCAAGCATGGTGCCATGCAGGTTATTTCCCATTTCCCTGCTGGCTGTCAGGGAATTAAAAAACACGCTTTAAATCTTTAGGAGAAGGGGAGGGGGGGGAAGCATTTGCATCAGCGCAAGATTTCAAGCACATTGCTTTGATTTCACCTGATGTTTCCTTTGCGGTGCTACACTGGCTACGAACACGAGGCGATAAGCCGTCGCGAGGAGCTGTTTGCAGGCCAGACGCTGACGAGGGGCACGGGGGCAATCAGAGCATCCTCCGCACAGACTGCATCTTTGGTACTAACCCTTTACCCACCTTGACTATTGCTCCGTAGAAATAAGGTTTATTCCCTCTGAGCCCCAGACGCTTTGGGGTCAGCACCGGGATACAAACAGTGCGGTTTTATAGATATTTTCAATGCGCGAGACGGGATGGAGAAGGGCGAGACTGTCTTGAGCCTCAGGGCTTCTCCTCTCAATTTCGAGGCTGGTAGTTAACATGTTTTTCTGCACAATCATTCCTTGCAACAAAGAGTCAATAAATAACCCAGTTGCACCCGTATCATCCATCAGCTGGAATCTCCCGCACTATTGCGGCGCATTGGTTTTGGAGCCGAAAAATGTTATTAATCATTTCTCTGGGTCCTTATCGATCCATTAAATAGTCTGGAAAGCGGGAACATTAAGAGAAAGATAAATGGGGATAAGAACAAAGGGTTGTACTGCACCTTAAATTAGGGACCCTTTTATCCCATAGTGGAAAGGGAAAAGCGTTTGCCCAGAGGAGGCTGCGGAAAACGGAGGCAAAAACTCTACAGGAGAAAAGCAAATCGGGTAAGTGTCACCCAGCGAGCTGAAAGCAGACGGGCAAACACAAATGTCACCAGGGTTTATTAATTTGCCTTTCAGAGACGGAGAAATACCCTGCCATCCGCACCAGCAGCTTCTGCCTTGCACAGAAGCCGCCCCCAAACAGCTCAGTGTTTATTTTGCCTTCCCAAATTCACCCGGGGGTGGATCCTGAGGGAACCCCCCCCGGATCGACAGCTCTTCTTTCAACAAGGCAGAACAAGCGGAAGAACACGTCCTTTGAGATGCTCTCCCAACACGGAGAGCCCTTCCCTGAAGGCCTCAGTTGAAGCGTGCCCCGTTCCCACTTTCCTAATCGCACCCACCGATCCTCAAAGAGCATTCCTGATTATTTGACGTTCCACTTCATTACTGATAACAGGATTAATCACCGCCAGAACAGATGAGGTGCCAGAGGCTGCTGCGTGGTTACAGCTAGCAGGGCTTTCCCGACTGCAGGAATTACAGAAATGCTGGATTCGTGCCATTAGGGTTCTTTGCTGGGAAAGACGACTGCAGATGCTGAAAGGAAAACTGAAGTCTGGAAACATCTCAGCATCTCCTTTTGTTATCCAAATGGCCTGAAATCAGGTTATCTTATAGCCCCGGTAACGTTTGTGTATGTATCTGCGTCGCTCCCTGCTGCCCTCAAAATATTCACTGCTGCGCTGCATATTATACATCCGTCTCAGCAGGCAACCCCTTCCCAAATCCTCTACGAAATTATTTGAGCCTGCATACGGAGCCGGCATTCATCCCTGACTCAAACTGCGTGAGATGCATTCGCTCCCCGAGAACGTGCGCAGGACCAAAATTGGGCTGGGCGACCTCGTGGTCACCTGGGATGGAGCTTGCTTTCGGCGGCGAAGCAAAAATAACAAAAGCAAAGACTTTGTCATGGAAACGACTGCCGGGTTCCTGCTCTCCTGTCCCATCTCTCTCCCCTCTTTTGTCCCCAAAAGCTGCAGAAACCTCCAGGCAGGGATGCAGGAGGCCAAGGCTGGTTGGGCGATGCTTGGAGATGCCTCTGTCTCTCCATGAACTGTAGGCAGAGCCCGAGCAACTGCTTCCATGCGGATGCGGATAAGAAGATTGTGCTAATCCATATTCAACAGCAGAGCCTTTAAGGATTTAAAAAGTTTTAAAATAATATTTAAATGTATGTCAAGCTTTAGCTTTATTTACTTCTATTAGCATGTCATCACTGGGCAGATTAAAATCCCGCTGCTGATACAGTGAAAGGACCAAGCGAGCAAAAGCCTTTGAAACGACAAATTTTAAGGCAAGCATGTCATTTTCTCCTCCCTAAACCAAACAGGAGCTCAGAAAAGATTTGTGTTTACAATAAATTCAATGCAAATGAATCCAATTCTGCAAAACCAGCCAGGTTTGGGGACATCTTCCCTCCCGCTCCTCTCTCCTGACGGCAATGTCACGTCCGAGGTACCGCTGGACGCAGCGTGCCGGTTAAACTGGGGATTTCTTGAATGGAATAAAAGTACCCCAAGTCCTCCGTCAGCAGCCTGCATCCCGCAGCCTTCGCTCTCCTCTGAGTTATGAGCCAGCTTCCATTCCAGCTCGCCTCTAAATATCCTCTTTCGCTTAATGAAAACAGAAAAAGCTGTCAGGAATATAGATGCATTCAATATCCCCGGCACCAAGGGCACCATGTTTTCCAGAAGTAAAGAGACTTCTAACGGGAGCGCTGATTTTACTGCATTGCAATATGAAGGCAGGCGGTATTGCAGAGGAGCGTGTTAACAAAATGTATCAAATATGAGGCTAAAAAAATGAAAAAGCTGCTTTTCTCCCTGACTTCCCCTCCCCGTGATGGTAATCACCACAGAGCAAGGGGAGAACTGCTTGGGAGTTACTGCTTGCGGGTCATTTAAAGTTAGAAAATCGCCTCTTTTTTCTGGCTGGCGTTTAGCGAAGTACAGAAACCCCGCTGCCTGGGGAGGTCTCTAGTCTGCCGCTTTTTGCTGGGGGATTTAAATGCACAGGGTTTGCACAGGGGTACAACATCATCGCGTAGCTGCTCTTACAGTGTGCAAGAGCAGTTGCGTGCATAAAATAAATCCAAAGACCTTTGCATATCGAGGGAATCAATGAAGCTTGCAGACCCGTCGGGAATTCACAGTATTTTATACATATATATAATTTTTGTAATGATATTGCAATAGCAATTGCACTATATATATGGCAATTTGCATTGCTATTTGTAATTTGGTGGCACTCAAAGTCAGGGATCCCTCGGGGTGACAGCTATGGAAAAAACCCACCCTGCAGATGACGTTATTTGAGAATTATTGCCTCGCTTCCCATCCGGACACTGCAGGAGGGAGTGTGCAAAGGCTGGCACAGGCATATCCTTCCTGCATCCTTCCCTTCGCACGTGTTTTCCTCCCTGCCAGGGCATGCTGCCCGCCTCGCCCCTCTGCTCCCCGGCCACCTTGAGCACGAATCAAGAAGGGAATCTTTGCAAAACCAAAGCATCACCGTTAGAAGCAATGATAATCGCTATGGCCACGCAGATACCTGGATTATTGTATTTTAACCCACTAAGCACACGACGCTGCACCAGGAAGGAGATATCCTATTGCTTTGGTTTGATGTGTTGGTTTTTTTTTTTTTTTAAAGAAAAAGTTAAATATGTAATGCACAGCAAAACAGAATGGGGGGCAGATGTCTGCTGCCATGTCCCACCTCTCCAGCTCCTCCCAGTAGCAGCTCGGCGGCCTCGAGCTGATCCAAACTGGCATTTTGCAGCTGAAGACCTTGATCTCCATCTCTCGGCAGCGTCTTGGGACTCCTCTGGAAAGCCACGGCTGAAATCTGCCGCAAACCTATCCGATTTAGGATAAGGAACTTCTGCGTCTTCATTTGCAATCAGCAAAAGGGTGAGCGGGACGTCTGCTGTCAGCGAGGGCCAGCCATAAATTCTCCCATCCAACCCCATCCAAGCAGCTAGAGGAAATTTATGTCCATCAGAGAGAAAAAAAAAATAAGCGCTCCAAAGCACAAATCCTCAGGGATTTTGTCTCAGACTCCCAGGGGCTGTATGATGCTTACAAGCCACCTGGGAGGATGGGGAAATAAAACCCATCCGTCACTTGCAGCTTTTCATATCCTCCCACACCGCTTAATTAAACCCCTCGGTTGTATTTCTCCTGTCCCCGCGAGTCCCGAGAGAGGGACCTCCCTGCCCCAGCAAAACCACGCGGGGACACGCAGCCAGGCCAGGGCAGTCCCGTTATTTTTCTGTTTTAAGCCCCTATTATAAATGCTCATTTAATCCCAGAAGGTTCCCACGGATGTCCGCAAGTCCCTGCTACTGGAAGACCCTGGAGTTTTCTCTCTGCAAAACAGCAAAAGCTCACAAAGCAAATTAAAACCCCCCGTTATCTTGTTCCTGAACTTGCAATTATTTCTAGCCAGCTTAGAGCAGTGACACTAATTATAACTGGGTGCTGTATCGTGATTAAGCTATGGGTGTTGGCCGGTCACACCATCCTGCTGCTGTTCCCAGAAATGAAATAGTTATTGCCCCTGACACAGCAAATGTCTCACTTCATCCACTGCTATTACTCCGAGGCATGAACAGTCACCTTTATATTACAAGAGATATCCAGAAGAGGTTGGAAATACACGGTCCGGTGGTTTCAGCATCTGTTCTCCGCTCTTTTTTTGTGGTGGCAGCGAAGCATTCTGGTTCTCCAGCACGATCCGTCTCAGATAAACCCTAATATTGCACTTCTTGGGATCAACGCTTGCTCTCTCCTTCAAAGCCCAAAGCCCTCTTCCTCCTTGGAGCTGACAGCAGCCAACGAAGACTTTTTAAAACCATTTCAAACAAGACAGCATTGGTCCTAATTACCACTTTCCTACCAACATCACAAGACCAAAATTAGATTAATACGGAAGTTTGGGATACCTTCATGCAACTGATGGTTATTCCTTCTCTTCCAGCACTTGAGGAAGTTAAATATACACAAGTATTTGAGGCTACGCTCCAATTTCTGTGGTTCTGGTGCAGCGCAGAGCCTTCTGCTAGACATAAGCCACGTATTTCTGTCTCTCACGCAGGTGCCGTAAGATTTATTACAAGGCTCTTCGGTGCTCAGCTCCAGCCTTGCCAAGCCCCAGCTTTGCTCACTGTCTCGTAGCGGCTCCACTTGTTCTTTCGGATTAAACGGAAGAATTTAGGAATAGGTCTCAACGGGGCTGATACGGCCGAGATCTAATTGCAATATCCTCCTCACTGGGAAATGCTCATTGATCGATGGCTCGTCTCTTCCATGTCTGGCAAAAGGAAGCACGCTCGGAGTCAGGAACATTTTTGGAAGCGAAGAAGGAAAGGGCTCAAACGCTCATTTTCACATTATTATACAACAAGAAAAAGGTCTGGAAAACCACAGATGTTTTCCCTTAGGGGTGTGCATACGCATGTGTGCACGTGCATGCGATCGGTGGCTCGATTTGGGGGGGAAAGGTTGCTTTTTGGGCCCTTGCAGAGCACTCGAAAGGAGCTCAGCTCCTCCAGTCACATTTTCCTGGGCGATCAAACACGCAAGGCTCAATTTGGCTTTTGCTTAACAAAGGTAAAAATCAAGGATGGAAAATAGCAACAAAACGATGCTCAAGAGCCCTTGCAGGGCGACAGCATGATTAACCGCATCCCGCTGCATCACGGTCCTGACAAAACCAACTCTGGCCATGGAAAAAATAATCCATCAGCCCAACGAGGGTCTTCTGCAAGCAAAGCTTTCTGCAAGAAAACCCTTTTCCATGCAAACGTCACCGGCTGCTGCGCAGGCGCGTGCCCGGCTCTGGAGGTCCTTGCCCATTTGGACGGCTGTAAAGCTGGATCTTGCTAAACAGAAGAGTTGAATCATTTCAAGCTTTCCCAGAGCTAATCAAGTAAAAAGCAAGCGTTTACCTTTTATTGGCTTTTCCTTCCATAAATTGATATTTATAGACCAGGCTCTCATAGAGGTTGTGGACTGCAGATGGAAAAATCCCTTTTATTCCCCTTTTCTACTACTACATCAAGCACGCGTCAGCCACTTGAGACTATACCGCCTTCCAGCCCCTGGAGCAACTAAGATATTAAAAAGCAAACAAAATACAAATTAATCTTGCAAAGAAAAAGGGAACTTTGGCAATACAAAGCCCTTTACGCAAGGAAACATTTAAAATTACTGTCACCAAGAGATGAAGACGCCAACCTGCAGAATGCCCGTTGCAAGTCTAATGCTGCATTTTCGAGGACTGAAATAGTTGATCTTCTGGATTTATACTCTTAGGAGTATAAAAGTTCCCTCTTAGGAGGGAACATCTACCTCTACACTGATGCCCTATTACTCTGTAGCTGCTCCCAATGTAGAGCTCTGGAGATCGATGAAATATCAAAGCGAAACGGAGGTAGCAACAATTTATGGTAAGTCGGCCGCGCCGCAGAGTCGATAAATACTAACCCTTGGCAGCGACCGTTCAGAGATTTTTGTCTTTTTAATTGGACTTGTGCCACTTTCTGCTTCTTTAGGATGGAGAAAAAGGGGTTGAAGAGCTTTTTTACGCACTCGTTTCTACCTTATCACAGTGGCTATGTCTTCACCTTGCTAAGGAGGATGAAATACCATCAGAAAACATCCCCTGCAAAGACATGGGAATGGAAAAGTTCGAGATGCTTTTCCTGAGGTCAGTATAAAAGCTGCTGAAAGAGCACCTGGGCATGGCAAAGGGGAAAGAGCAATGCACGAGGTTATTTGGCTTATTTTAACCACAAACGCATTTTACGCACGCTGTAAACTCCTCGGATAATCTTGCTAGAGGCAGGGAAGGTAGGGATGCAGCCAGTAGAAAACAAAATCACGTGCTTTGCTGCACCTGCTGAAAGATCTGGGGTTGCTTCATAATTAAACACAACTCGTACGAGGCCACAACGTGAATTTGCCACTGCCTGCCAGCGACTAAATTAAAACATCTTTTTGAGAGCAATATGAAATGCGTCACAGTTTGGCCTCGGTCTGCAGCTTGGCTGAGAAGAAGGGCAAGGAGACGGGATTGTTACCGGAGAATGAAACATAGGAAAAAGAAAAAAGAGAATTAAAGGTACTCTGCAAAGGCAGAAAAATAATTGAGTCGGTGCGCTTCTGCTTCGCTCTGAAGGAAGTAAGACAAATGAACACAACCACTTCCCTACTCCTCAAATTTTCCCATTGCTTGATGGCTTACTTAAGGCAGAGACATTCATGATTTAAGAGCGATCATAAAATTACAAACTCCCTCTGCCCTGCACCGGCCAGGGGAGAGGCTGGCTGCCGCACGGTGACGTACCCAGGCAGGATTTTTCCCTGCCTCCTCACCCGTTCAATCAGTTCAACACCCAACAGGACCCAGCGGATTTACAGCTTTGCCCGAACCCAATTAGACAGACGCCCGCGCGCCTGAGAAAGCAAAGCCAAGCAGTCTGCCCTGTGCCCTTGGCCTCTCGCACAGATATTTGGGGAAAAGCAGAGAAAACTTAAAAATTCAATAACTTCCCGCATGATGGAAAGCCAGAATTTGATGGTTTCCCACACCTGAGCATGATGGAAAGACAACACTGAGAGCAATAATTGCCCACTCGGCATGGGCGCTCTATATCAGCCAAAACTTTTCTTGGGTCCTTCTTTCTGCACAAGAAGAGCCGGTTGCTTACCCCAAATCCAAGCACAAATCTCAGGCCCCCGGATGATGAACATCAGCCGAGCTCAAATCGCCAGCCTTTGAGCCCTCGAGCTGCTCGTCATCACAGACGAGGCTGAAGTTTGATCCTAAGGAAGAGCAACACTTTGAGGAACATTGGGCAAAACCCAAAGCTGGACTCGGGATGTGGATCACGATCCCAACCTTCTCCCCAGCATCCTGCAAGTTTTCCACCAAGGTGGTTTGCAGCTCCACGGAGAGGCACACGTCCTGTGCGGGACATGACAAATACCCAAAGGCCAAAGATGGGACAGGTCAATACATTCACTCTTCCCAAAGTTCAAGGCACTGTCACCTCCCCACGTCAACAGTGCCAAGCCTTTCCCCCTTGGATCGGCAACTCAAGGACAATATTCTCACCCCAGCTTTCTGCTGGCAGCTGCTGGGGATGAAGCTGTTTCTGGGCTGACAGCTCCTGGCAACACAGATGGCCATTTATAACTTAATTCTCTCCAAAACTTGACAGATTCAAATCCGATCTATATTTAAAACCTGGAAACCGTGAGCAGATGGGAAGAACAGGGTTCTTCATCTGAAGAGCATTTAACGGCACGATAGAAAAATCACAACGCTTGCTCAAAAGCACTTGATATTCATCAAGGCTCAGCAATCCTTAGCACCATCTCTGGTTTTTCTCCCCATCCTTCCCAATTAAGAGCATCGTGTTGGCAGGTTAATGGGTAACGCAACAGGCGGCTCCCGGAATGGGCTCTCAACATCCTGCGAGGCAGATGGAAGCGGTCGCCTCTATTACGGCACTTTCTCACCCCATTTCTGTGCCCGTTGCGTTTCCTGGCGGTAGCACAGCAGAAGTCCATTGCTCATTTGCACGCTGTGGAGAAAGCACTTTAGAAACGTGGAGCATCACAGCTAAGATTGGGCACAAACTGCTTCCCCCGTCTCGGTTTTTCATTTGGACCATCTGAGAGCTCGAGAGGAAAGTCCATCCTTTGAAAAATCAGCTCAATGCGCCACATATTTCCCCAACAGCTTCTGCTTTATTCAACCACTATTCCAGCTTTAACCGCAAGTGGAAACACATAAGAAAATAAAATAATTTCATTCCCATTTAGATAAAACCCCGTATGTGGAAAGCATCACCAAATACCTCCAGCGGCAAACCCAACGTTACATCCAATGAGATAAAAAGAAAGCTTTTGCTTGTGAGCCTCGAAAGGAATTAAAAAAAAAGGATCAAATCAACATGAAATCATCAAAGTTTTGTCAAAAATAATTCTGGAAAGATCTAAGAGAGATATTCACCTCCTTGCTAGCACAGTGCCAACAGTGTTGCAAAGGGATAGCCCCAGCTGCAACCCAAAATTTCTCTCCGTATCGAGCATCTGTGATGAAGAGCTTAATTACCTGCGCTGGGAAGTTGCTTGGATCCTCAGGCATCATTAATGGGAAATGGATTTCATGAGGCATGGCAAATCCTGCTAAATTTAAGATTATGGTTTATTTTGGTTAATATTTATGCTCTATTTGAAGAGAGCTGTAAAAAACAAATATAAAAGGATTTGCTGTGCTAACATATGCATGCCTTGCTTTCAGATGCTATTACTCGATCAGCAATTAGATTGCAGGAGTGCGTTACGAGACAGCCAGCACCGCAGTCGTCAACTGTTAATTTTGCTAAGGATGCTCTAGAAAGCGCTGTGACGTTTGCCGCCCAAGACACAAATCTCAGATGTAAATGGAGGGGAAAAAAAATAACTAAAAATGAATTATTTTCCTCCTCCAGCAGTGTGAAAGAAGCCGAGAGGACGCCGACCGGATCCACCAAATACCTGTGGAAGCAGCAGGGAGCAAACGATGCCCAAAGTGGCCCCGAAGTTGTCTTTGAGCCAGAGTCCGACGGCGTGGATGCAGCCTCGCACGTGGATGATGTTGAGCAGCTCCAGGCGCTGGAAGAAGAGCGGAGAGAAGCATCGCGGTTTTCATTGAGATGTTGGGTTTGGGGGGAGATGTTATTTCTTGCGTTTGCTCCTTCTCGCAAGCCAAAGAAGTGGCGTGAGAAGTGTTTGGGAATTGATTTCTTGGATGGGACCTTTCCCTGGGTTTTCTTGCCAAAAAACTGTCCCTGGGAGCTACGGACCGCATGCACGGAGATACTGCAGCTCTCTGCTGCGATACAGCCCTGCGGTCACCCCCAAAGGCCTCAAAATCAGCTTCTCTCCTACCACCAAGCCTCAAAACACAACTCAGGACCAGTATTTCCCCGGGCTGATCCAGAAAGACCGTGCCAAAGCCTACAGCGACTACCCAAACATGTCACGAGCCTGCCCGCGCTCTGCGAGCCTGAGCAACGGCCTGAGATGCCAGGGAAAAGCCATAAAAATCAATTTATATACAGCTGCAGCAACAGCCACCCTTGGTGGGGAAGAGCTAACCTGCAGATAACTGTTTTGTTTTAGGGGGTTTGGGGAAGGAGAAGCAAATCTCGTATGTACGAAGGAAAAAAGCCAATGTTACCTCTTTATCGAGCGTCCTGTATCCACACAGGGTGTTAATGACTTCTCCAGGGACCTGTGAACAGAGAATCGGTGAACAGACTTAGCTCAGAGGAAGCCAAAGGGGAAATACAAGAAATAAGAACAAAAAAGAAGAAAGAAAAGAGCTCGCCCAGTCGCCTCGACCATTCAGCGTAGCACAAGGCAAGCAGCTACCCTCAAACCTCACTTGGCTACCGCGGGCTCCTTTTTGCCCAAATGCAATGCTGAAACCATGCATGTTGGCAATAAGTTGTTGGGGTTTTTAATTATTTTTTTTTTTTTAAACTACTTTTCTCTCTGGTTTCCACTGTTTCGGAGGATGCTTTGGTCCCCCCAATGCTTTTCCAGTGATTTGAGCTGGGACCACCTCCGTGTCACGCCAGCATTTAGCAAAGCAGCTCTTTCAAAATGTTCCCTTGATTTTCTCCTTGTTTAATTCCAGCCACCTTTTTTAACACCTTCAGTCGTGTCTCTCCTTCATAATAAAGGCAATTTCACAGAGGTTAAATGTATTGGGCTCTCCAGAAACCAAGGGGGGATTTCCCCAAAGTCTTCCACCACTTTGAGGAGAAATGTAAGGGTTTTAGACTCAGCCTAGATCTTTGTTGTCCAACAAAAATGTTTCAAGAGCTAATGTGAGAAATCCCAGCCAAACGCTGCTGTTCAGGACCTTTATAAAATAAAATCAAACCTAATTCCTCTGCTTCTGTCAGGATGGAAAGTGGTACATTTTGGGTTACAAAACTGATTCTTGCTCATCCCAAAAAAAGCAAAGCTGGCGAGTAGCTCCGGCACATCCTGAGCTAGTTGGGTACTTAGCACCTCTTGGGATTGATCTTCTGACGGTTTTTTTTTGGCTCGTTTCATGGATCAAACAGCAGCTTCCATAACACCATGTATTTCTAAAGGGCCCTTGTGCCCATAAACTAATAACGTGCTGAAATTATTCTGCTTTCAGAAAGATGGCTTTGACAACCACTAAAAGCTCCTGGACAACAAAACAAACACATCCCGTGCTTCGGAGGCGCAGAGATGAAAAAGAGAAATGTGCACATTTAGATGTAAATTATGCTTTCCTGCAAGACACAGCATAAAAGAAATGTGCACCTCCGGACAGACTCTAGCCATAAAGCTGCAACTTGTTCCTCCTCTAACTGGCAGGGAAATTACTCCAGCGCTACCCTACCAAGAGCTTCTGTACCTACCACATTACTCACAGTGCTATCAAAAATCCCGCCTCTCACCGCTTCAAGACACTATTTACAAACTGGGCATAGTTAAGGAGACTAATTAGTCCCTGCGCATATGACAGCCTTGCAGGGAAAGCTGGAGATCAGCAGCAAAGCACCCATCAGCATCGCTGAGAGAGCTCTCATCCAGGGTTGGGACCATGAAATGGGAAGCCTTCAGCGTAAGAGCGTCGCAAATTCCCCTTAAGGTAGATGTTGTCGCCTATAGTGGTATAAAGGAACCTGTACACGACCAAGGAGCTGTCTATTTGGTTTATATTGAAAAAACAAACCGTTTTTCTTGACAGCTTTCAGTTGTCCTTGCTTTTCAGGCTCACTTCTGTGGACATCACAGGACCCTGGCCGGTGAAACAACATTGCTTTCTATCCGGCTCATCATTTGAGCGCATCTGGCTACGGCACAAATTCATCACCACTTTTCTTCCTTCTTGCGTCAAGTAACCAAGGGTTTCTCAATCGTCTCCAGTCCTGCCCGTCTCTTTGAGTAATTCCCTCAACACCTTGTATTTGGGAGAAGCGTGGAAGATAGAGAAGTGAGGTTTTAGCCTTGATTGACTTTTGTCAGGGTCTTGCATGGAAGAGAAGGTCAGAGCTGAACTGAAATTTCTCACATAAAACCAGGCAGAAGCCTTTATTCTTCCAGAATGCATTTTGATGCCTTCAGGGATCACAAAAGAGCAACACACACAGACGTTTAAAACCTACCGAGGGCAGAAGACTGCAATCCTTGCACTTTTTATTTAACCAACTGCTTTTCTCCCCAAAACCAGTGCCAAACGTCAGCGGTGACACTTCACAAGGGGTTCGGAGACACTGCGCTTGGCAGAGGCACAGCTACACTACGGCTTCCCGGGAGAAGGCACAAGTGCCTTGGAAAACCATTTAGAAAAACACTTAGAGATGAGGATCCGGTCTCACACCCTCAGGGAGGTGCATATTTGCCCATTCCTTCTTCCTGGGAAGACTTTAAGGTCTACGACCACAGAGATGAGGCTCTTCAAAATAGCCAGAGCATTTTTGGAGGACGTCTGCTCTCATTACTGCAACTCAGCCTGCCCTGGAAGATGCCCCAGGGCATGCAACACAAAGCTCTTGGAGGGTCTTGTAATAGAAATAGTCTTTTCTTGGAAAACAGGATGGTTTTATGGCTGTATTTAATGACAAGTTGAAAACACGTTGCAATCAACTCCCTAATCCATGTTTCATGTTCCTTCCTGCAGACAAGCTCGCTTCTATCAGCATCTTTTGTTCTTTCCACAATATTACATTTCCAAATGACATCTTCTGGTACCTCTCTACTTAAATCTCAAAGGTCCTCTAAGACAAAAGGACACTTTGCTCTCCATCTTTCGTTCCTAAAGGCACAAATAGAGAAGGACAGAAGAAGAGAAGGGTTTCTTGTCCTATTAAGTGGTGGATTTATAACTGGTTGATAAAAAGGTTATTTCACAGCAGAGAGACGGTGTTCATCTCTACCCAACGCAGAAGAATTCATACACGTGCCCGGGTGGTCCCTGGTTATCCCTCCGGCTGCAGGGCCAACGCATGATCTTCTCTTCAGCCCTCAAGTAACATATTTTGGTGGAAAGGGTTTTCAGCGGGGCTTGCACGTCGCTAAGACCCAACTAGGTATGTCCAGAGTACCACACACAGGTACCTTCTTCATCCCAAGGTGCAGAGGTGCTTCTCCCACCTTCTCAGCCCACAAGGAAAACACCCCGTGGCAGCTTTGTAATTTCAGCAAATAGCTACGAATAGACGTGCTGGAGCTTACGGGAAACGCAATTGGGGGGGTTCACTCTGTTGTTTAAACTAAATTTTTATTAGCTTGTTTTATGTCGCAGACAGCAGAAAACTCCCAAGGGAGCTGGCTCTCGTAATTAATAATTGATACGGCGTCGGGCTGATTTCTTAACCAAAAGTGCCCTGCGGTGCCAAAAATCAGATCTCTGAAAAATGAGGCTCCACCTATCTACCTGGTTACTGTTCTCCCCAAGCACACGTTTCATTTCTCATGGAGATTTAGATGCATTTGGCGAGGTCTCGCTTCCCATAAAACCGCTCCAGCTGTCAGAACCACCTTCACGGGCTTTAATTCTTGAAAAAAATGTAGAGGATTTACTGTGGACTTTCCTTCCCAGGCTGGCTGGCTGCTCTAGTCCTTCGCTAGAGCATCCTCCAGACCCAGCTCGTTGCAACGGGAAGCCAAAAAGTTGCCTTATTTCTTACCCTACTATATTAATCATCTGTGATTTCTTATACCTCCAATGCCGCCTGCTGCGCTGAGGTCTGTTGTTTGCCAAATTGTCACCCAAAACCGCGGAGAGTGTAAAAATACTGAAAAACGCACTTGACTCTCTCCAACACATCCTCACTTGTAATATAAAAGGACAACACATGAATTTCTAATTCCATCTTCGGGAGCTTTAGGATTCTTAATCAACGCCTTGATTAGAGATGACAATTATTTTTGCAGCTGATTTGCATGTCAGACTGCCACTGACAATTAAAACCCCTCAGATTTCCCTCTTTTTCCATTAAAAATCCAACAACAATATGAGATTGATGATGTATTTTCCTCGTGCAATTAGTAAAGCCTGGGGCACGGCCAGGGTTCAGAGGCAACGCTGACAACTCCTGATGCTCTGAACCTCGAGGAGGTTTTCCTACCAGGATTATGCTTAGCAAATCCTTTTTAGCAACATTTATAGCATTCCTGGCCACAGCAACCAGGAATATTTGCACTTTTTTCCCCCTGCCTTGGCCCAGCTGCTGGTTTTTTACCAACAGCATGTGTTAGATTGGTTGCAACGAGGCGGATGGTTGTATTAAACAAGACGGTGTCAGAGCACTTAGCTTAGTCTCAGCAGAGAAGCGCTGTGTGTGTGGGGGGGTGACTTGATTTTCAGCTCCGAAAATCAGCACAAGAGACCCTAATGGCTCCGCAAATCCACTCTCCCCTCTCTCCATCTCCGTTCGACCCAACTCGCAGCGTGTCGGAAATGCAGCCTTGCAAGGGCAGTTGCTCACGAGACTTTTCTTATTCCATTGCACAAGGGCGGCTCTTTATTCAACTACCTCTCCTGGCCCCATTTTCAGCAAAACCCTCAAAACCCTCCTCGTTAGGAGCAGACACCAGCAAACGTGATCCCCATACGCCGCTAAACCCCGCAGCGGCCGGCTGAGAAACGGGTCCTCTTGGGCAGGGAAGCGGAGGACAGCAGCTCATTCGGATCCGTGCTGAGATGCGGCCAAGTCCTTTTAAGATGCCACTATTTCCTTGCAAAACGATCCTCCAAACCATTTTATATCGCACATTAGGTTGAAAAACAGGAACTCAGCATTTCTAACAACTCTTCGGCACGATACAAATGCAATTAATAGCCCAGTGCTTTGGTATTTATTCTACGTTAGAACAGCAGAGCCTACTAAAATACAGGGTAGCCCATATATATCTATATATATTTCAGTTTCTTTAGTGTCTCACGCTGATGCTGTCTCGAACCACTTTGCAAGATGGCAATGCAGTTTACAAGAAACCCTATAGCACCGAAATATGCAGTAATAACCAGGTGGGAGAGGGTGTTTTGCTGAAATATTGACTGAAATAAAGGCACTTCCCGTGCCTTGTCTGCCTTACCTTCCTGATACAGCACGTGTAGGGCACCCCGCATGCCAGCGGCCCGCTGCCGTTGCAGGAGTGGTACTGGTTAACCTCCCAGTCTCGGTACTCATCGCCACCGCAGCAAGAAAACTGCCAAAAGGAAGAAAAGGAAAGGATGAGACGTGCAGCTGAACAAACCTCGACATCTCCAGCCCATCGACGCACCTCCCCTCCAGCCTTGCCCTGCATCTCCAACGCTGCTTTGCAACACCAGCATTGAGAGCCCCAATTATTTTCTGCTTTCCAGAACCCTAAATAGGAAGTTGAAGACACCGTATAAAAAAAGAAAAGTGGGTGTTTAACCCCGTTTAGCTCAATTTTAGAGGCGTGCGGCAGTTTTAGATGCGTACACGCATGTATTGGAGGCACCCTTGCTTTCACGAGCCTAGGAAAGATCAGGCTCATTCATGCTTCACTGATTTAATTACAGGTGACTAATCCATCTTATTCCTGGGGCACGCAGGAGAGATGGCTCTTTCAGCGCCTTGAATGAATGTATTTCTTGGCTCTTGAAGGCAACTCGGCTAGTTGGTGCCATTCGACGAAATGCTAATAAGGCTCCGCAGTCTAACAGGGATTTCTCTTCCCGTCAAGTTAAATTAGAGATCAAATGCTACAGCTACAAAGGAAAAAAGCTTCTTTTTTCTTCTGTTCGCACAATGGAAAAAAAAAAAAAGTTTAATGAAAGTCATTTTCTGTTCTCCACAGAATAGAAGTGGGCTTATTATATACCAAGTCATCCCTTCTCTCAGTAAACAAGCTTGAATCTTTAAATTTCTCCACCGGAAAGAAAAGCCTGAAGTGGGCAGGAGAGGTGCGTGTGCTTGATAAGACATTAAAAAACAGGTTTTCCCCATTTCTTTAAGCACCACACTCTTCAAGAAGCAGTTGTCGGGAGAGGTTTAACCCTGCGTGCATCTGCTCCCCCTCCCGCTGATGGGTCGGTGGCAATACTTGGCCAACTGAATTAGGAAAAGCCACCAGCTCTTGGGGTCCTCCTGGCCTCCTCCCATGCCAAAATGGGCAGATATGGTCAGGAGCAGCCAACCCACAGGTTTACAACCATTTTCTAACTTCCTACCTTTAATTCCTCTATTGCCTTTAATCCTACCCGTATCGGTGAGGGAGACCAGCTTGCAAAAGTTGCCTAGAAAGAGGGGGAGGAAAACACCTAAAGGGATATTGGCTATTGCTACCCATTTGATATTCCCGTGCTGCAAAGAAGTTTTTTTCCATTTGTTTTTATAACTGTGCAAAAATTGGTACAAAATCCTTATAATGAGGGTTACTAGCTGCCGGGAAGCCTCACCGGGGTGCTTTCTTCTCTGCAAAGAGAGGTTTAGCCCAAACTACTGTTGTGCCTGGATTTATTTCTCACAAGCTGAGACAGACTTCGGTGTGGGTTTTACTTTCATGCAGGCTCTCAGAGCTTAGAGAAGCATAACAAGCAGAAAAACCAAAGAGAGCCTCGCAGGTCACATCTGAGGAGCTCTCCGTGTCGAGGACCACCACCGAGGAGCCCGTGAGATGCGGGCTCATTAGGGCTAAAACCATCGCCCTCGAAGCAACACGCTCGAACGAGCCACGCTGGTGAAAGCTGCCTTTAATCTTCCCCAAGAAGAAAGGAGGAGGTTTGCAAGCGCAACACCCTCATCCCTCCGAGCCTTACTTCGAGTTTGGAGCTGCTCAGGTTTGAGCAAGAACCGCAGCCCCGGCAGCTCTTTGAAGTTCAAATCCTGTGCTCAGCAAAGCAGTTTGAACTCTCCTCTTCCACCTGTACTCAGCAAACCATTAAAAAAAGATAAAGCGAGGAGCGGCAGATAGCTGCAGTCACTGACTTGGAGCAAACCTGGGCTTTTGAGTCATCGCGGTCTCCAGCCTCGCGTCCAAGGGCTGCAAAGGGCAGTAGTTCAGCAAAAATGAGTGATAATAACATAGAAGTATTATTTTCTTTAGGGCAATTTATTTCCATATCTACTTGCTCACAGGCAGCCAGAGGGAGTAGGTGTTGACAGGTAAAACCGCATTATTTGCGCCATCATCCTGGTAATGTAAAATATTAATGCCTGGCACTTCAGACCATAATTGTTATTTTTACTGTATGATACTGGTTTAAGGGTGTGAAGGCAGCTGGCTCTAGTTTAAAGCATCGCTTGAGAGAGGGTTTAAGCAAAATTCAAATCCTCAGGAGCGTAGTGTGGTTTTGCCTGACCTAAGTAAGCCGTGTGCCAGCTAACCTATGCATAGACAAGGTTTTTAATAGGGAAAATGGCAAGAATAACCACTAAATGATGATAACAGGCTGCTCTGAGCTTGTGTTTTATCAAAAAAGCAGGTCTGGGTGCAATCCTTCCAGACTGACTGCAAGTTTTCATCCTCTCAAAGTGAACCGGGCTGCTCAGGTCCCATCAAACCAATTTCCCTTCTCCTAAAAGCAGTTATTCCTCTGCGTTGCTTCTCCCCGCTCCTACCCTCAGGACGAGGCAACCCTGCCTTTCAACCGCTGACATTGCTGCTGTTCCTGGTTTGGAAATCACACACTAACATAAAAGCTCAGAGCAATGAGCTGCATGTTCTTGCAAAGCTCCTTCTCTCGCTACAAGATAAAATGTGCAAATATTAAAGACTTATCAGCAACGCTGTAAGTGGCCACAACTTCTTTTTGTACAGTGAGAGACTTTGAGATGAAGACCTCCCCCTGAAAACTTTCAATAAAAAGTCAAGGGAAGAAGTAGATGGGAAAAACGTTGTAAAAATGGAAGGCGATTATATGATAAGTGCTTGATGCTTGCTTGTTTGGAGATACAGAAACCTTCCCGCAAATACATCTGCTTTATCTGGAGATTTGTGGTCTAACCTCCCTGCCAAGGCTCGTTGAGGATGGCTCCAACATGGACTTTCCGACCGCTCGCGGCAGCATCCATTTATCATTCATACAGAGAGGTCTGAATTACAGCATCCTCTTAGAGAGGTTAGTGTAAAATTGGAAAAAGATTCAGATCTTTCTCAGAATCAGTCGTTTCTCGAGACCTTCAGAAGGCTCCCAGTCTTATTAATGCGCTCGGCTCAGTAATGATGACTCCAAGAGTCAAAAACAGGTATTTAAGCCAAGAGAGGGGAGCGTGGAGGGCACCGCCGGCCTTAAATTCCAGCTACATCAAAGAAGAAGGAGCTTCACAGTTTCCTTTTCTTCAAAGCGAGAGATAAGATTCAAATATTTATGACGCTCCAGCCCATAATGAAAGGAGAGAAATCAGGCTGAGGTGAGAACATTCAAAGTTCATCTGAAAGCAGCTTTGCTGGCAAAGCCTGGCTCTGCTCTCCAAAACCAACCCAGGAGAGGTAACATCACTGCAATTTCTCTCCTAGATCTCAAGTTTTAGGTTTTTTCCACGTTTTTTTTTTTTTCATTTGCCAAATGCTTCGAGCCAAGTGCTTCCCTCCCGCAATAACACAACTAACGGGTAAACCAAATATCCTCACTCAAAACATGAGCAAACCTACATCCCCCAAATTCCCAGGAACGGCTTCTCACCAGTACTGGAAAAACCAAATGATACGTTAGAGCCAACCAAGCTTGTCCGGACCGGCCACGCGCTTAACGGCGTGGATAATAACTTCAAATTCTGACTTTATTTGGCTTTTCGGGGTACTTGGGGGGATGCATCATTGCTTTGCTGAAGCACGGCTACGTTGGGTTTCGAGAGACAAAAGGGAACCACATCTAGCCGGGCCCAATGGCAGGAATGAGGAAGGCGTTTTAATTTAATACTTAATTTAATATTTAGTACCTCAAAGAAACTACGTTGTGCATAAAATACAAGGCAAGAGCAGCAGTGTATCAAAAGCTTGGTTAAAAAAACATAAGAGTTGCAAGGATGGTTTTATCGACCTGCAGGTTGGCTTGAGGATAGGGGACGGATCCTGCCAACTCCTGGCAGGCTCTAAGCATTAGATATGAGACAGAATATGCAACCACACACCTAAAAAAAATTAAAGCAGACTATGCCAAGCCCCAGTATTGGACTGGACACAGCTCTCGCCAGTCCCAGGAGCAGCTTGCTCCCGGTGCTGCCCATGGAGAGGCTGGAGCTCTTCTCTCCTTCCAGCTACTCCGTGAAAACATCTTATCTGCAACTTTCCCGTTGAGTCAAAGGCTTGGCCAGCTACTGGTGACACCTCAAGTAAAGAGACTTACCTAAGGTGGCCTATCGAAGGGTCGTTGCAGCCCTGAAGCAGCTTTTGTACATGTTGGTTTATTCCTCCATCTCTCTCTACACAGGTTGCGGTAGCTATCAAAAAGCTTTCAGGCGTTAGGCACTGGTTTCCCATCAAGATTGGGAAATATAAATATCCTGGTATGGTCCACGCCGTGGTGTGGAGCAGAAGATGCTCCTTGTAGGGCACACAGACGACAGAATAACTCACCAAAACCACCAGTGGGGTGGGCTTGGAGAGCAGCGCAACGCAAAACTGTGCAAAAAGAGCAGTGCAAACCCAGAAAGATCAAGATATTCAAGATGGATCAAGCAAGGCACCCTAGGGATGGGAATAAACTCTAAAAATACAGGGAAAACTAACGCTTCTGCTTCAATGAGGCACGGAGTTAACCACTCCTTGAAAAACTTCACAACCAGACCTCCCTGATGCCACCCCCCCCTCCAAAACCGAACCTTTACTTGTACAAAATCCAAGATGTTCTTGAAGTCAAGGTCATCGTAATAGTGTCTGATGCCCTCTTGGATGTTGGAGTGGAAAACCGCATTCATCTGGGGACAGAAAAACCAAAACCATGGCTCACACGTGGAAAAGGCACCAGGAAAATATTGCAAAACATGGAAATTTTTTCATAGCAAGCATTGCCAGCTGTTACCGGAGCAAGAATTTAACCCGCATGCTGGCACAAGCCTATTTCGTGGTGTAAAATTCACCCTTTTTGAGCTCTCAGGGTTAGCAGCATCCCATAGCACCTCTCCGTTTCCGGCACATGCAAGCAGACCCACGCACCTTTACCCACCTGATTTTTCCTATTAAATTTAATTATTAAGGTGACTTCTTCGAAAGCTCCCTCAAGCTCTCCAATCCCATTGACTAACTTGATTTTAACCACTGGCAGAGAGCTTTCTGCTGCATTAGGAGGGGCTGGAGGAGGCGAAACGGGCTGTGGCAGCCAACACCGCCGGCTGCACGGTGATTTATCCGTGGGATGAGCTACGTGCAGGAGCAGAGACCTCATCAGAGCCCTCAATCCATCCTAATCCCAACAAATCATTCAGCAATTCAATCGTGCCCTGAAAGGGAACGGTGCGGCCGGGCTGGGGCTCTCCCTGCTGCTCCTTCAGCCGTAGCTCCGAGGACACTTTGACGCGTCAGGCACTTCACATTAAACACTAATTGAATCGAAAATGTATTTTACAGATGCCTGGGAAGCTTATTAGTGAGCTGGGAGCAGAGGCTCGAAATGTCCTACGCAGAGCCCGGCGCAGGTTTGCTGTTTGACTCCTGACAAACCACCAAGCAGAAATATTAGTGAAGGAAAAAGGAACTTTTTTCTGAGTTAGAAGCAGGGGAAAGGGGGGGGGGAGAAAATGTTGTTTGTCATAATTCACTCTGACATGAAAATTAGAGGTTGGGCAAACCGGGAACATGGAGAAGAACGTGAAAAAAGGAGAAATGAAGGCACGTCAGAGCGGCAAACAAAGCCTGCCGACAGCAAGAGATCAGGCAAAGGGATCTGAAAAAACCTTTAAGAAATTGCTCATGTGGAAGTTTATTAAAATGTTAATTCCCGGTTTGCCCACCGCTAAGACCAAACACAACGGGCAATGCCCGGGTTTTACCATTTTCTGCTTGTTTTCCCCCAGATAGGCTCACCCCATGATCCTATTGCCCTCCGAGAAGATGCCAGCCCGGAGGCAGCCTCTGTAATTAAATCTTGATTTTAAGGTGGGAGATAAATGTTGCAGGGTTAAATCATTAAGTTCTGGTTATGAGACCTCTCCACTCCCTTCCCTTCAAGGACGCCAAACCCATTATCTCCAATAATCTCCAAAAACCCATTTGCATATCAACAGAGCCCATTTCAATGTTCAGTAGCTTCGAGGCCACTAAATTCATTCCTCATCCCTGCTGATTTAATACAAAATCCAATTAAATATGTTTTTAACAAGTTTAATAAACAACCATTGTTCCAAATGCAGATTTGTGCCTCCAAACAATTTTAGGTCAAGTGGATTCATCGCTTGTCGGATCTCTCTTTTCTCTCTCCCTCATTGTTTGATTTTTAATTAGGTTTTGATATTGCCTGTTAAATTTAAATTAAGGGACACTTTAGGCGCTAATGGTTTCTACTCAATCCAGTTGAATCGTGAGGCTGCAGTCCCCTCTTCCGATGGTACCAGCGTTTCCCCGCTGCATCCCTGCAGTGCAGGATGGTGCTGAGCACCATCACTGAGGCTCAAAAGTGGAGCAAAGTAGAGGATTTCATGCTGAATTTCACAAAAATACAGCCTCTACGTGGCAGCACATATTGATTTTCTATTCGTGGGAAGGACTCAAGCAATTTGATTTTCCTCGGAGAAGCACACCTCTCCACCGGCGCACCGCATTTTTCAGGGATCAGAGGGTTTCGGAGAGCTCTGGGAAGCTGCTGGATGGAGTTGGCTGCAGCATCCAAAAGGCAATGTCCTCCCCCATCGCCTCCCTTCAACTCTGAGGCTCCCCAGCACATAACTCCCAACCCAACCTTGATGGGTTTGAAAACATCAAGCTGCTTGTGCAGAGGGGAATCGATTTTTAGAGCCCGTACGAAGGTATTGCAGATGTTGTCCTCCTGCCTTGTGCAGTCATTGAGCCAGCAGAGATTGAGATTAGCTATTTAATCGTTTGATCGATTGCAAGGGTAAGATTAAATTGAAAACGGCAGGGTTTCTTCAGCAGAAGGCGGGAGGCCAGAAAGGACATCCGTTGGAAGCATTTACCATCTCGCCGGCTCAGCTATAACTCAAACCTGTCCTTGCAAATGCAAGCCAGCAGTTAACGTAATTGAGGCGAGGAGCTTAATGAGTCCTCAAGAAAAAAAAAAAAACCCACAGGTTTTTGGCTGCGAGTCTGCACAGGGAGCTGCAGCTGCAGCGGGTGCTCTGGGTGGTGCTGGAGATCCACCGCAGCTCTGGAGCACGACGGGCAGTCCCAGAAGAGCAAGAGCAATGAAAACTTGCCATTTTCAGGGCGGACGCTAGCAGATACTTGAGGATTTTCCTCCCCGATGACACGTGGGGCTGCAGTTTGTCACTGTGCAGCATCCAAAGGCCTCCCGATCGCACCCACCTTGTTTTCAAAGATGATTTCGATGAATATCAGCAGCAGCTCTGTGAGGAAGATCACCAGAAGGACCCAGAAGAACTGAAAAGAGAAAGGGAAGGATTAGCCCTGCTTCAAGCCAGGCTGTGTCATCTGTCAGCGGTTAACCGCAACAAGGGAGACCTGGAAACCAAGAGCTGCTTTGAAACACTTAGAAATCAGATCATTTCATTACGAGCTCCCCAGGGAGCTGCAAATCTTTTCCAAAGATCTCGGTCCTAACAGGGAAAGCAGTTTTCTCCCTTGTAGAAAGTGTGGCAAGGAGGAAGGAAGGAAGGAGGGACTGAAAAAAGAAACCAGATGCAATTTTAATGGCCAAATTCTGCATGGGGAAACGGGTAAAATGGATGCAGCGGGAGCAAGTGTCATCTCTGGGTAGCTATAAGGTGTGCAGCATCCCTCTGTGATGGGATGCTGGCGCTTGGTTGAACACCGATGTTTCCAAGCAGGGCATGCGATGGAGGATCATCCATCCCCCAGAGTACGGGCAATAACTCACACCTCTGCCAGAACTGATTGTGGCAACAAATTTAGGCTGGAAATCAATGTCCCGATGGAGCAACCGACTTAAACTAGAAGGTCTGATGTTCTTGCAGCCCACACCCATCGGTCTCCTAATGCTTTGGTCCCTATCTGAGAGGTCCCATCGGGCGTCGCATCCAACTTTGCAGAGGATGGAGAGCAAAGCTCTGCTCAGCTCGCACTCGTCTCCCCGAGGCTACCTCCATCAGTGACTTTGGAGACTCGCCAGAAAAAGGAAGGTAGAAAGTTTCCATGGTAACTAGCTAAAAATCCAAAAGCAAGTTTAAAAAAAAAAAAGGGGAGGGAGAGGTAATTTGTCACCACGATATTCACTTTGACCATTGGTTTATTAGAACAGCCTGTTTACAAAGGCAGGTTGCACAGGACCCGCGTGCCCAGAAATTATTTCCCAAGCTCGACAAAACCAAAGCGCCGTTGCAGCAAAACACCACTTGATGCCCCAAACCGTCGAGGTTTTTAATTAGCCACCCACCGACGAGTTTTGCACCGTGCCTATTTGCTAAGAGCCAGCTAGCGTGGCCCCACTGGAGGAGCAGCACTGCTTCCATCACCAGCTAAATCAGCTCGTAACAGGCCAGGTATAATTAGGCAAGGAATCCCATAATTAAGGAATACAATTAACCAAGCACCTGTTATCTCGTAGGCAGAGATGATATGCAAAACGCTGCACGCATCTAAACAGATACAAAATGGGGTTGCTTCGGGAGGAAGCCCAAGGCAGCACAGTTCATGGTTTTACCAAGCTGGGCACATCTAGATCTCGCAATGCTGCAGCAAGCAGCAAGAAAGAGAAATTCAATTTTGGAAATAATTTTGTTCTTCAACCTTAGTTAAAACCCAAGGAAAAAATAAAAAAAAGAGAGTGCTTTGTCCTCTGTTTACCAGGAAAAAGTGCAAACTCTTACCAACCCCGCTGTGAGCAGAAACAAAAGACCGTGGCTTCAAAGTCCAAGTGGCGACCACCGCTGTGTTCGTGGTCAGACCAGCGCACCAAGAAACGCCTAAAAATCAGCAGGATGTGGCACGCAGAGCCTTTCTTCTTGCCAAACCGATGGAAGGCTCCTCTGAAAGCACCAACCCCGCAGCTCTTCCCAGAAATCAAGAATTTTAACCCAAGAGACCCCTCGTGCAGGTTGCTAGAAGGTTTTTCTGCTCTTTCTAGTGCTTTGGCCATTGCACGCCATGCACCAACTTTGTCCCGCACTCTATTTCCTTCTTTCAATCTCAATTTCTGCTGTACAGTTTGTCAAGTCAAGATCTAAAAGGCAAGGATTACGCAATACAACTCAGCCTGCTCCGTGCGTACTGAAATCAAGGCTAATATTTAATATCCAAGTTTGATATCTGATTTATAAACAAACGCGGGCATGTTGTGCAGAAGTCCATGGGATGCCGGCCGTGCCTGGCTATTAGAAAAACGATGACTGAATGTGGCTTTCAAATGCTCCGTCAGATGAGGTTCACAGGTAGCAAAACTCACCGTTTCCAAGAGAGCAAGCCCAAAAAAGAGCTTAGCTCATGGTCTTTGTAAATGGGGGAAAAGTGCCAGCATTAATTGGGAAGACAGACACGGCAGATACTGATCGCAATTCCTTGCGAGAGGGAAACTGCAAACCTGGGAAGTCACACAGACGATGCCCAGCTCCCCCTGGACACCCCGCAATACATAACCTCGCCTTCAGAAAGCCCACAACCTCCCTTATAATTTACAGAGGATTTGCAAGAAAAGCAACCACAAACCCGGGTCTTCCAGCACAAGCCTTGAAAATTGTGCAGCCCGAGCGAAAACCAGCTCTTCTTCCCCCAAATAACGGCCGAACGCAGCAGGCAAACCCTTGCTGGCTGCATCGACATAGCAGAAAGTGGCACTTTTTCTGCATTCACAAGGATTGCAGTAACCACTGGTAACTGTAATGCACATTTTGGAGCGAAACTGCTGGCAACATCCATGATCGTCCCTTTTAACTAGTGCACTGCAGCCCTTGCTGTCTGCCGGACCGAATAAATCAGCATTTTGTTCCGTAAAAAGACTCCAGAAGCAAAATAAAGAGCAAAAATCCACATTAAACAGCATTTAACCCTGCCTTGAGCTGCCATAAGTTTGCAGCAAGTTCAAAATCACAAAGCAAGTTCAAAAAAAAATAAAATCACAAAGCAGTATGCTGAGGAGCTGGTTTTTCCCCCAATTTTTGCAAAAATTCACCTTTTGCGTGGAAGTGGTGGCACGCGAGTGAGCGGCCATGCCTGCACGGCGTGACCCTCCGGCCGGGCTTCACTGCTCGCATCCCCGAGAAGAGCAAACGCTGCAGAGGAGGGACCGGGAAGGTGCCCATGCATCTCACCCATCACAAAGCGCAAAGCAAAGCCCAGCTTTCGCGGAGAAAAACTCCCCAGTAAAACCTCCATCATGCTCAAGACAGCTGGATCGGGGAAAAGTTGCTCAATTCTTATTAAATTAACACTCACTGCAGCCAGCTCCGTTTAAAGAGCTCATCAATCCAAAAGTTCACAATAAATTATACTGCTTAATTCCCTCAAATACCTTGACAAAAAGATTAATCGCCCCCGTTCCATGATCAGCAGAGCTCCAAGCTGCTCCTTCCGTCCTCTAACAACTCTCCAGTGCCGTTTTATTCATCGTTAATCTCCCCCGAAGCCCAGTCGAGCGCAGAAGGAAAGCACCCAGGGACCGCACTCGGCCTCAGGTTTGAAGACAGGTCTCCTTCCAGTTTGGGGAATAACCCCCTTCATTAGGGTCATTTTACATACGCAATATATAGGTTGCTTGGAGCGATCCCTTCCCATATGTCCTCTGGGTATTTGGTTTTCTGCCACCTCTGTACGCCAGATAGGATATCTTGCCGTCAAGTTTCACCTCCCAGAAGCTTAAAAACCACCTGAAATACTGAGCTGGTCCAGAGGCAATGTTTCCAGCCGTGGGTCTGGCTGATGGAGAGGCGCAAACCTGCTGCTGCTTCATTTCCAGACCACGAGCAGCGTGCAGCCGCCGCCAAGTTCCAGCTCGAACGTGTCCTCACCCGGCAGGAAGGATGAACACGGCTCAGGGATGGGTCACCGAGGCTGAGGGATGAATAAACCACGCAGGGATTTATTCGGGAGTCAGGCCAGGGAAGGAGCCTTGAGCCATGGATACAGGCTGAGCATCGCTCCTGAGCTCAGATGCACTTGAGACTCCTCTGGGCACGGGAGGTTCAGACGTGCCAAGCCCGAGCGTGACTCCAACGGGATTTTGGATAGGAGAGGGATGCCCTGTTTGCCAGGGATGAGGCAGGGAAAGGAGGAGTTGCAGCCGGTAGGATGGAAGAGCTCCTGGAGCAACGCGAAAGCACCAGAGAAATCTGTGATGTTTATTTAATACGAGCAGCCTCCGTCTGCGAAACGCTGCTGCGATCTCACAGCGTGGCCGGGGAGAGCGACAGGCTGCCACAGCTGCAGGGAAAAAAAGTTAAAAAAAAGAAAATCTCCAAAAAGCCTTCCTTTCTACCCGGTGCCAGGAGTTTCCCATGTGGCACCCGGAGGCTGATAAGGGAAAATATTTGCTTCTTGATGATCCATGTCCTACTTCAGCTCAGCCACAGGAAAGGACGACATAATAAGAGTGATAACGAGGATGATAATTTCTAGAGAGCCCACGATACAAGCCAAAAAGAAGAGAAATAAACGTATAAATAGATTCCTGGGTACTTTGCAGCAGGATACTGGGAAAGCTGAGGCTGAAGATGCTGCTCCTGAATCCTTCTGCCCTCTTGATGAACTTAACATTAAAATAGTACAGGCAGATCATAAACAGCTGCCCAATTTAAGAAATTGAGTGGGTTTTTTGCTCACTACAAGCAAGACTCTACAAGCCCCATATAACGAGACCCTATAGAAGCGAACGGAGGAGGAATGGAGGGGCTTGAACCCCCTCTGCAAAGGGTGGAGATAATTTATCCTCATTCCAGGCTCTACAGTCACCATTAAACCCCTGTGGGAACAGGTACATTCTGCATTCATGCAAATAACCCCCCAACTTCTTATTTTTATCCATTTCTATAGCTGCTTCTCCAACGAAGGAGCTAAGTCAGCCGCACTGAAGCCAATGCAAGAAAAGGGTTTGGACCTATTAATATAAAAGTGGTGACAGGTCGTCAAGGGATGGAAAATCTGGATTTCCCATCCCCAAGATGAAAAGAAACCTGTGCAATTTAATTTCTCTTCCTATAAAACATGAATCCCCCCAGTTTTGCATGCACAGGAGTTTACAGGATGGCGGTCTCCAGGTTTCACCATATTTTTAGGCATCCGGAGAGGGAACTGGTTGTTCCCTCTTGATAAATGGGAACAGATCGAACGTGCAGCCGCGTGAAATGCGCCCGATGCAGAGGTGTGCCATAAACAAATCTTTCGCTCTACCTGGGAGGCCACTAAATCATCCCCTTAGCAAGTGCCTGCTGCCTCCTCTGCCTCCTCAAGACAAGCCACGGAGGAGTCCACGGTTTCACGTGAGCACAGAAACCTGAATCCGGTTGCTTTTGTCCTCAACTTGAAACTTTAAGTAATTCTTTTAAAGAACCGTTTCTTCCTAATGACATGTTCGAGCTTTCTCCCACGCAGAGTGGCCCTTTCTAAGGGTTTGCTTTTTTTCTGAAAGACAGTTGCATGCAGCCCTTCCTCTGAAAACCGAAATAATTGTTTATTCCCACGTAGAAACAGCTTTCATAGTTGCTTTGAAGAAAAAAAAAAAACAACCACCACCCCAAAATCTGTCAGGAATGTCTCCTACACAGATAAAATGAGGACAACAAAGCCCAGATGAAGAGACATGGCAGAGCAGCTTCTGTTTCAGCGATACAGCAATAACCCTCTCCGCCCAGGACACTTTTATTCATGCAAACCATGTGATTTTATTTAGGGAGCATGCAACGTGCCCCTCCTGCCCATCCACCCAGGCTGGGGCTCATTACCCCTACCTGGGTTTCATTCATGCATTCGTCATGCCTCGAGTCAAAATACACTTTTCCTTTATGCTTCGGAAGCTAAATAACCAAGAAGCCTGGTTTTAATCCCAAAAGAGCCAGTAGCCTTGCAAATAATAGACTGGGATTCCCTGAGAGCCCCGGGCATGCAGTGTGGTCCGTCCTCCACGCCTCAAGTAGCAGCCCTACCTCCACCAAGTCCCACAGATGCCCGCTCTGCCCCTTTGAAGACCAAATCTGCTCCCCAGACCTGCCAGAACCCCCCCTTTTTTTCCCTTTCGGGCTTTTAAAGCCTGCAGCTGGGCCCATTTTCAGCTGCTGTTAACACTTCCTTGGCTATAGCCCTGCTACCCTCCGCTCCCATCTCAAGACCAGGACGGATGCTGCAGCTAGAACATGCTCACATTCCCAAAAACCCAAAGAAAAGGAGGTTTTTATGAACAGGGATGGATGTCGCCTCTTAGACACCCCCCCTCCATCCAGTTCCATGAGCAATGGCTCCTTCCAAATCTAATTTATTTCAGAGTTTGAGGGCCAAGCAATCAAATTTCACCTCTTTCCAAAAGATCTCCGTACCTGTTGCTTTCCCCCCAAGCAGGAAAACTGCGCAATCAGCTCGATTCTTTAATAAGCACCAGGCAATTCACTGGAAACTCCTAACGCAGATTAAACCGCTTGGACGCTATTAATGTCATCTCAGACTTTGCAAAAACCTCTCCTCGGTCTTATTCGGGCACTCACCAGCATCCTTTCATCGTGCAATGGGTAGCATCGACTTTGAGGGATGCTGGGGAACCACCAGCAGTTCTCTTTAGGGAGTAAAAACGCAGCATGAGATATAACTTTTATTTATTAAAAATTCATATTGAGAATGTAACTCCCTCCAGAGATGTCCATAAATAATCCACGCTTGGAGGATTTTTGGAAGGATTTTGTAACGTCAGCCCTTTACTGGGCTTTCCAGAAGCCGTGAAGCCCCACTAATGCACTGCAAGGATGGCTGTTATTATTGCAATGGCTAATTTAGCGATGAGATTAAAAAAGAACGGGGTGAGCACCAAGGAAAGAAATGCAACGTGCTGGGAGTTTGCTGGCGATGCTCAATGTATGAAGCTCGGAAAGTATAAAGTATGCTTTTTGCACCTCGCAAAACCTTCCCCAACTGCTCCTAGAAAGATGGTGAATGGGGACACTGCAAGAAATTCAGCGTGAAAGTGCCAATAATTAGCGTGGCAAAAAAAATCATTAATTCCCCCAGGGCTCCAGCCCCCTCTTCTCCCTCAGAGCCAAACCTGGGCCAAGCAAATCCCCATTGTAAAGCACGTTGCGGTGATTAAAAAGCCCCAGCCAAGAGGTGAGCAACCCTTAACGGAGGAGATCGGCCACAATTTCTTGCACAAAGCTCCTTCTGCCGCCCTGGGGTTTCCTACTTTGTCTCAAGCAAATGAAATAATAATAATTAAAAAGGGTTGAAAACCACAGATTTAAAGGAGAACAAATTAGACGCAGAGAGCTGGGTAAAAAGTGCTGGAGGGTCCCTGCAAGGCTTTTTCTCACTGTATTTTGGGGGGATTTGGGTGTTCAGAGGGTTTGCAGGTCCGTCCCACCCCGGAGAAGGCTGCGGATGCTCGTTATGCAAATAGGGAGCATGAAAGGCTGCCCACGGGAAGCATCGGTACCTGCCCGCTCCAAAGCCCTTTCGCATCGGATCCGGTCCCTAGCACAAAGCTGGGACTCTCCTCCTTTGGCTCGAAGCCTTTGCTCCTGAGTCCGGGATGTTTTCGGCTCCCCCGGCAATCCCAAACGCTTGCCGCTGCGCAAATGTCAGGCCCTCCTCATTTATCCACCCCTTGGCGCGGCTAAGCAGAAAAAAAAAAATCAAGAAAGTGGTGTTTTTGTTTAGAGAGCCTGTAATCAGAGCGTGCTATATAATCAGCGGGCTTAAGAAGAAAAAAGAAATATATGCAGATCCCCGAGCAAACCTCGGCAGGAAGGAGTTTCTTCAATCGCTTTTTTCCAGCGGGCTCTATTTGTGTGCTAATTATCAGGAATTTGTTTTTTGGAGAGTTAAAGCAGCACCGTCGAAACCTGCTGATATTGGAATATCCAGAGAAAACTCTTCATTGCGGATGCAGGGAGCTGCCCCCCCGGGGCAGCGGACCCCGGACCCCAGGAAGCATAAAAAGAAATGGGGTTTTGCAGTGACGCTTTGCACAAAGCAGCCTCTAATTAACCTAAAATTTCCCTGCAAGCAGACAAAAGCAAGCGGAAAAAAGCCTGGTGACCTCCCTCGCAGCAGCAGTTATAACCCTAGATGAGTTCAAACACAGAAATGCAGCTTCATTTCTCATGCAAACCTGTAACCAGAAGGAGCCTTTTATCCATCACGTTTTCTGCCGCACTTGATGTGCGATATCCATCACACCACACTGCCAGAGCCACCGAGAGCTGCCACATCCCAGCCATCGATGCTGCCCCGGTTTATAATACGGCACGCTTTGGTGGAGGTCGGATGACCTGACCTCCAAAGCCTGCATCTTTTGCAACCAAAACCTGCGACCGCTTCTCCAAAAGCTGCATCTCACCGATGGGAAAAACCACACGGCAGGGTCTCCTGCTGTGGCTAGAGCAGAAGGGGCAACTGTTTCCCCTTCCTCATCCTCTAAGAGGGCAGAAATAGCCAAAAACCAGCCTAAAGGAGATGCTGGTCAAATCCCATTTCAGCTGGACATTGGTTTAATTTTTTCTGGAAGGGAATCTCCATATTGCCCATAAATAGCCCATTTTTTTCACTGCGTACTAAACCGCCCGGTTCTCCCTCCTGCATTTTGCAGGGCCAGAAAAACCCACCTCCAGCCATCAGCTGCAAACTTCGCAAACCCAGGCCAGGCCAAATTCACCCCAAATTCCTCCAACCACCGAGGTCACCATGCTCAGGGGATCACGCCGAGCCTTTCGGTTCATCCCAACGCCTTTTCCAAGCCCTCTGGTCTTGAAAATTTGCCTCTCTACTGCAAATATTCAAGGGACTATTTCTTTTGGCTGGCCTGGAGGCGAGCGTACCCTGGGGTAAATGGATAAGCTGGTTACCCTGTCCAAATCCTCTGCTCTCAACCAAGAGCTTTTCCAGCACCATGAAACCACGAGGAATTCACCCGAGTCGAACATCCAGGTGCTTTAACTGCAAGCAATGCACCCACAAAACATTAACTCTTTTAAGCTATTTCACCCAATTCTTCCATCGCAGAAGAAAAATAAGGGGAAGGTGCTACTTACTGGTATTTTCACCTCCTCTGACTTACAACTGATTTTAAGTGGCTGCTATAGGGTAATGAATTAGCGCTGGCGATGCGGCAGAGGGATGCTTTATACGTCACGGCTGTAATAGAGGTTTTTCGCGTTAATTTTTGCCCCTTTCTCCGCACGATCGGAAAAAACCCCAGCTGCTTGGACGCGCTCAGACCTCGAAGTGCTCCTTCACACGTGCGTTATTCTGATTGCTTTTATTCAGGGCCCCCAAGCTTCAAATCACTGTAGTAGCTGACTCTCTTCGAGGGGGAATTTATCTTCCCAGGAGAAGGACAATTCTCCATCCACACAATAGCTCTGTGATTGCCAACCATTTCCCCGCAGCCGTACTCGCTCCCCTCTTCAAACCTGACATATCTGCCATTTTCCAGCATTCAATCTCTCTATTTACGCGTGCAATCAGGGGCTGGAGAGGGAGAGGGAAGGCACATTTCAAGCCCAGCTCGGGAAGTCGCATCGTGGGTCGACCTTGAGAGTAAAAATACAAAATTGCAAATAAAATAAATGGCGAAGCTGGTGGTGGTCGCCGGAGTTTGCTTTTCACATCTTGCTGTTGCTGACATTTGGAAATAGTAGTATAGATATAAATATACATTTAGATATATATATATAAAAGTATTTATATACATAAATATTTATGCTCGTTATATATTTTTATATATGTAAAACACCCGTAAAAGGCCAAAAGAGCTGCGGCAGCAGCTGATCTCTCGCCGCCACAAACCCAAGGTCAAATCCTGCCTTGGGTGACAAATTTTGGCAAAGCCAAGGCAGGAAAGGAGGAACCCAAAAAGCTCACCAAATGGAAAAGAAAAATGGGAAAGTTGAATTTCTTGGCCTGTCTGGACCCTCATCTCTCTCTCGTTCTGCATAAAATAAATGCAACTGTATCGAAACCGCCTCTGAAAATTCAGGGCTTTACTGACTTTTTGGAAGGTAAAATATCCGTGGGATGAACGCACGGGTCCCAAGCCCCCAGGTAGGAGACGCTGAGTAAGATATGATACGTTTCTAGCAAAAACAGCTCTAAAAAAGCCATGAAGAGGAGCCAATTTGGGCATATTCAACTGCAAAACCCGACTGCCGGAGCAGCCTGTCCCATTGCATTTCCAGTTCCTAAAGCAAACCATCCCAGCTCCCCCCAGCCCTCTAACCGAGCAAGAGAAATATTGATTTTTACAGCCTATTCGCTAAATCACCCTGAACTCCCTCAAAGCAAAGGCAAGCCATCTTCATCAGGCAACCTGCAGTTCTTCAAGCCTTGCAAATGTTAATGGTGACAGAAGAAACATGATTTCCAAATAGAAACTCTTAACCCATCTATTAAATACAAGTCTTCATAACACCGATTACACACGCCAGCAGCTAAAATCCCCAAGTCTTGCCTGTAATTTTTCTAATAAACTTGAGCTGAGAATTGCAAGCAGGCGGTGGCTTTATTGAATAGACTTTGCTCGGGTTATTAGAGAAGTCATTAAAGACACGATAATCTGGCTTACACATGGGTAAGAGTTGTGTGGTTGTGCATGACAATTACAGGTAATGACTGGAGAGAATAAGAGTGATAAGGAAAAGATTAAAACCAAAATGTAATTTGTGGTACCTTGCAAGGGGGTTATTGGTATAATATATCAAGTAGCAGATTTAGGAGCTGGGTGGCTTCCCTAACTGTTTTGCCTAAGAGAAATGTTGGTTGACTTTTTTCTCCAGGGGGCTAAGGAAAATAAAAATCCATCTGTCAGCAGTAAGCGACTGAGATGAATGAGGATTTAACGAGCACGTACTCACCCTCACCTACACCCACCGCATTTCGTGTAAAGAAAAATGGTTATTAATGTCAAGTGCTATCTGATGAATTTTTGCAGGGCATTGAAATATTTTCTCCTAAATAGAGAGGAATTTATTGCCCGCTCTCCAGATTAACAAGACATATTTTGAGATGAAGAGACAAGTCAATTTTTATTAGTGATTTGAAGTTCGGGGCGGTTTTGTGCTCATCGTTAGCTCGGGTTCCCTGAAAACGCATGTGCAGGCGTTCGAGCAGCTGCAGCACATCTGCACACACAAGCTCCTCAGAGCCCAAAGGGATTCATGCACTGATTTTCCATCAGCATCAATATATGCATTTTTATGCCGTCTCATGATACAATCTCCAGGGTCTGTCCTGAGCCTGGTTTTGGGGCTCATAAGGCAGAGCTTCCTCCTCTGTGGTCCCTGCACCACCAGATTCCCCCTCAAGGTGAAGAGATTACAAAACCCACTACCTAATAATGTCTTTTCAAGAGTTTTCCCGGTAAAATTCACCAGAAAACCGGTGTGAAACAAATTCTACAAATGAAAGTAACCCCCAGTCTCCCATGCCTGGAGAGGCTGCCGCACAAGAGAGGACATCCCGCAGTAAAACCCTCTATGAATTCCTGGTACGAGCACCCACTTTTGGGTGACGGATGGAAATGCTAATGCATTTCGCAGACAATTCCAACGTAAACACAATGGAGAAGTCCAGGCTTGGCCGCATGGTTTTGCCAATATGACCAAAGTATCAAGTAATTCAGCGCCATAAAACCACGCCAGCAGCAACGGTCTTTCCAGTGCAGCCCAGTCTCACTGAGGAACTGTTTTAAGACACAAGGATAAAGCATTTTTGCTGGGATAAGCTGCATCTCCACCAGGAAAACACTAATCCAAGGTTGCTCCCATACAGACCTGCAACCCCTTTGAGTGGGCAAGTCCTCCATGGCTCATCCAAGGTGGCAGAGCAAGCCGGAGGTGGACATGCAAACCCATGCTCGTGGCCTGGGCTCTTAGAGATGCTCTTTAAGCGCATTTTTTGTCCACTATGAGCCTGCAATCCTATTTCTTACAAGAAGAGGCGGCATTACGATTTTCGCCTCCGTGCAGACCACAAATACCTCCCGTATTTGTGCGACTGTGCAACGCGTGCGCAAGGAACACCCTTATTCCTCTCGTCATCGAGAGTATTTCCAAAATGCCTCACTGCTGTTGTACTCTCCTCCTCGTGCTGATGCCCATCAAGCTGAATATATCCGTGGGGGAGACAGCGTTTCAGGTCCAGGACTGGGAATTAGGCTGGATCCATTATCAGAAATGGATAGCGGTTTAGTGGATCCATGGTTTAGTGGTGGACTTGGCAGTGTTAACAGTTGGTCTCGATGATCTTAAAGGTCCTTTCCAACCTAAACGATTCTATGAAATATCACTTCATTCATCTGCTCCCGGAAAAATAGATAATTATATGCAGTATTGGGCCAATTGTGCTGCTCTGCAGCCAACTAAAGGCAGGCGAGGAGCCTTGAGTAACCTTAAAAACCCACCACCCAGAAATACAACGTATTTCAACACACGAGACAAACATCCCCTTTCTTATATCCTAGCCAAAAGGGATGCAAGTGTTATCGTGCTTGATGACTTGCACGGGTATTGCTTTATTTATTCCACATGGCAGGCGTGAAGCTGCTTATATCCACGGGGAGACAAAGCCAGCCCAAATGGGCAGGATTATTTCTTTTTCTCAGCTGTGCCCATTGCAGAATTGATTCAGCCGACAACCTGTGAAATACAGTTAATGAACTGGGGTTTCTGTTGCTCTGGGTCGCTCCAAGGATGAGATTTCCTACCCTCTGATGTGTCAATTTTCCACTTCCAAATTCGGTCCGGGTTGTGGAAACAGAGTATTAACCGTGATTCACGAGTATTAGCACAGAAAGGAAAACATTATCAGAAATGTGAAGTACTTATCCTTCTTTGGAATAAGCCTAGATGGAATGAACACAATACTGTATAGCTTTAAAAGCAGACAAACGAAAAAGATGACATGTCCTCCACAACTTCAGCTTTGGCAGGAAAATGTTTTCTAAGCTTAGATTGTAAAGAAATACAGAGCTTTCCCAGCTGCTTTGATGGACAGGAAGAAGAGGGTTATACGTTAGAGGTATAACCGAGTCCAGGCAAATGCCCACTGTTATCATTTAGCATCCAAACAGAAAGAAAAAAGTCAGTTGATAGGGAATTAATTAAAAATTAATTTTTAAGCAAGCAAGCTATCAGGGCTATTTAAACACCACGATATCACTTGACGGGATGTCTCTGGCCACTCAGAGACTCCTCCGAGCACCCGGGGTTAGGAGGCAGCTCTCAAACAGAGCAGACGGTATCTCACCGCAATAGAGATCTGATGGGAAACCTCCTCTTCTGCTCACTCGCTGCACAGCTTTGATCCCTGCAACCTTTTTAAGTGCAACGCAAACAACCACCTATCGCAGGCGGCACAAACCCAGACGTATCGAAAAGCAATGACAATTTCATCTGCTCGTGCAGAAGCAAAGACAGTATTGGCTTTCTGATCCAGGCTCCCATCTGTATTAATTGGAAATGCGAACGCTGAGCAATTTTTAAAAGCAACATTGCAACCCAGTACAAGTGAGCGCTAGCTACCCAGAGCGTTTGATTTTAATAAACCAATCAACCCAAACCAGTGGGAGATGAAGGTGTTATGCAAATCGTTAGCATGCAAGGCACGCACGCGCGCCAGCAGGAAAGCTCCGTGGACCAGCACGGATTATTCATCCGAAAGCAACTTCTTCACTGAAGGAGCATCGGACGCAGCCGAAGAGCCGACAGAGCTGTCACGGAGCTCACCGATAGACGTTGGCCCTGGCCGAGGGTGATGGAAGAGCTTCGCCCCCATCTGAATGGAGGGAATGGCTCATAATTCAGCTTATAAACCCCTGCAGCCTCCTGCTCCTCACTGGAGGCAGAGGTGTTACCCCAGAGCAAGGGCAGGCGATGAGCTGCAGGGAGGACGGGTGGTCGGATGCTCAACACACCGACAAAACCCCTGGAAAGCAGGTTAGGAACGAACAGCTTTGCCCTAGCGTCCTGGATCTCCTCCCGTTTGGACTTCAAAGGTAATTTTTCCCTCTGCTAAGAACTCCCTTGCAAAAGGAAACGAAGCTATTTTCTATTGACATCATCACGGCTCAAACAAACTTAACGGTGGAGATTTTGCTCCACCAGAGATGGGATCTCAGCCCCCAAAATAACTCCCTTGTTATCCTAGGAGGAAGGCAGCAGTGCTTCCCGCAGATGTTGGGAGGCATTCAGCCGTGGACAACAGGGAAATCAGGGTGCCAGCTCTGCAATTTAAATAAATCCTCTCCCCATTACCCCTCCACTGACTTCATGGCTGAGCTGAAAACGCCGAGCAGTCACATCATGCAAGCATTTAAATCCAGGAAGGCGCACACCATTGCTGTAAGTCGTGGTGATGACCCGTTAGTCAATTATTACAATTAACACATTAATTTTCTTCCTTGAGATCACCCAGACCACCCGAGGGCTGCACGGAGAGCGCGGTAACGGCCTTACCGTCTTCAGCAGCGTCCGGTTGTCCCTGAGGCTCCCCACCATGCCAACGAAGGAGACGCCAAACATGGTGAAGCCCAGCAGGAGGAGGATGATGGCCGGAGCCAGGAAGATCCCTTCCAAGGTTTTGTGCTTTTGCCTCTCCACTTCGGCGTAAATCCCAACGCACAGGATCACGAGGCCGAGGATCTGCAAGGGAAGCACGGGATGGGATTCAGATGCCAACGGGGAAAAAGCATAGGCTTTGAGGGAGAGGTGGAAGACGTCCTAGACGGCCAAGGAAAACCCACCCAACTCCGGGACATTTCACATCCAATCCCAAACAGTGCCGTCAGCGCTCGGCACATCCCCTTTGCTCAAGGCTGGGCTGCTCTTCCTCTGGCTGGGAAGGGGACGTATAATTGCAGCGTGATCAATCTAGTTGGACAGCTTTAAGCTAGGTTTTGCTAGGTTTTTTCCTCTCCCCTCCCTGCTTGTATCTTTACGGTCTGTCTGGATGCTCAGCTTGGCCCTTGCCTTGGGTTTGATAGATCCAGAGGCTGACAGTCATTAACACCAGCAGCCCACCCTCCCAAACTCCACCCTTAGACAGCACGATCCCCAAAACGACTCCTTGCACTCCATCATTTTTACACAAGCACCGACTTGCACCCAAACCCACGGCGAGCCACTTGCCCTCTCTTTGCACGCCAGCACCGACGATTAGAAATGAAGCTCACTGCACCCTTACAAAGCGCTTTTGATCCCTGGATGAAAAGTGCCATAAAGAAAAGCAACGGATTATTTATGACAACCTTCCTCCCCTCTTTCCTCCTTCAATGAAACAGCTCTAATTGAAAAAGAGAGCCTAATGATGCCGGGATAAAGCAGGGCTCCGAAAAGGGCTGTTTGCATCCCTTCAGCTCCTTCAACATCAAAGCCAGCAACGCGATCCCAAGCGTTTTGTGCTGTCAGGAGCCGTTCGCATCGTGCCCGTCGGCCCCGCGGCGCAGCCAGAGGCGAGTGGCTTCTCAGCCAGCACCGAGCTGACACCTGAAAAGGTCAGTGAGGAAACCGAGGAGCATCCGGAGCCCTTTTCACGTTGTTTTTTGCAGCCCTCCCCATCCCAAATCACTGCAGGAGGCTCCTGGGGGAAAACCCCCACGCTCAAAAACCTACATCTCCAAAGAGGAGAAAAAACCCTCCTTTTTTCACTCCTTTTCCATCACTTTCACCTTTCCAAGAGGCTTCATTGCTCCTAATGAGTTCACTCAAACTCTTCCTGCTAATTCACGCCGACAATTCAATCCTGAATTTTCAAGCACAGTCTTTGCTTTTTTGGGGTGTTGATTTTTTTCTTCTCTACTCTGCCTGGACACTATTTCTGGTGCATTTCTGTAGCTAGTTTATGTCTATCAATCACTGTCTGCTTCCAGGCTCCATCTCATCTATAAAGGAATTGAAATCTCTCGGAAAGTGAAATTTAGACTCCTGCTATTTTACAGATACTTTAGTTATTTGAGATTAAACAGGCAGGCCTATTTCTGATAACAGGCTTTTAATCACAGTTTCATCTTTATACTCTATTTTAAGCGTCAGGTTGGTGCGCTGGGATTAGGTTTGATTTAATGTTTATCTCTTATACGGTGTCCCAGGAAATACATTTGGCTTCGAAGGCGGGGGGTAGACATTAACGCACACCATGCGTCCCCCGCGAATCCCCGCCGTTCCTCCCGCGTGCCAATCAGAACCACTTTCTCCATTTTAATTAATCCATCCGCGATACGAGTGAGGGAAGAGATCGCGGAAAGTGCACGGAGCAAATCCGGGAGGGGGTTCGAGGGCTGGATGCTCGAGGGGCTGAGGAAGCAGTGTGCATAGGATGGGCTTCACCTGCTAGCAAGGGAGAGAAATCGAGGAAGGTTTTCAGGATGGATATGTGCATTGCTTAAAAATAGCTTTTCCAGGGCTGCAAAGCATCCTTGAAAAATGTAAAGCACGTGGCACGCACGAGGCTGCTGCAGAGCGATGCTGGTCCTTCCTCCCAGCACCGCCACGGCCATCCCTTTGGCAGGGAAAACCCCCACCAGTGCCATGCATAACACCCCTCTTTTTTGCAGGGGGGGCATGCACCGCTTATTTGCCATGCAAATGCAACGGGGAAATGCAAGTGCAACGGGGAAAAGGCGCTGCACGGCATGGGGAGATACTGCTGGCAGCCCAAGCCATGCTGCATGGCTTTTTTGGGGTTTCATGGCTTTTTGGGGGTTTCATGGCTTTTTTGGGGTTTCACGGCTTAAAAAGGCTGCGTGCTACGTATGCCCAAGCAACTCAAACTAGTCCCTGGGACTAACAAGCCAATATTGAGTCGATCCACCTGAATTTCTTGGTTCTCTCCTTGCTTAGCTCCTAGTTTAAAAGGTCACCCAGCCCCTTGCAACCTGCTTTGCTCAGGGTTAGTGCTGCAGGCCGGACCCCAGCCCGTCTCCACAGCCCACCGGCTAAAAAGCACCCTCCAATTTAAAACAAACAAACAAACAAACAGAGTTGCTTCTACTCAAAGCAGCTTAAAGCACAAGAAAGCATCTTGCAAAGCAACACACACCTCGAGGAAGGGAACGGATATATTGGCACATCTCCCAGCAAAGGCAGATTGCAAAGGAAGGCTCGCTGGAATATAACGAGTTTTGGAAGGATCAGCAGGGAGTGATGCTTTTGCAAGATGGGTGGCAGAGGGATTTGGATGGAAAATAGCTGGGGAGAAAGAGCAGCATTCCCTGAAAAGCGTCATTTCTGGGAAAAAATGCTGGATTCGGAGCAAACCGGCGACATCAAAGTCTTTGCCAGGACCTATGCAGCACCGTAAAAAACTGCAAGGGGAACGATCATGTATTTCATCAAAAACCTGATCATCCCATCCCTCTTCGGCCGGAGATGAGCATCAAAAGCAGCAGGAAAAGTTTGCATCACCCCTTGCAAAGCCTGGCTGCCCTGGTTTCCATCACTGTGTGTGTCTGGGGGGGGGGATGGTTTTGCCATACGAACTCAATCAGCACAGATATTTTTGATTCCTGGCATCACAACCCTTTTCTACCACCCACACTCGATGACACGGTAAGGCACATAATGAAGCTTTCCTGGTAAATCCTCTGTAGTTACATATTAATTGCCCGGTGATCACCTTAATAACAGTGCAAACACCAGGATAGACAGCAGCTGGTAATTACAACTGCTCTGCAATGCATCTAAGAGAAAAAGCAAATCTGCACTTACCCTCTAACGAGAAGATGATTACCCCGTTTCTATATGATAACAACCACGCGATCAAACCACCACCACGGGGAAAGCCAAGGGGGTAGCTGTAACTCCGCCAGACCTTGCGGTGAAGGCGTCCTGCATCAATTCTCCTCTTACAAGCTGGGAAGAAATCACCTTCGGTTTTAATTTCAGCCCTGCTTGATTTTAGTGCTTCTTGGAGTTTGTAGGAGCTGAGTGGGCAGGGGATGGAGGGCAGTGAGCAGCCGCTCCGGGGTGTCCAACCTCCATCGCCACCCCAAAAAGGACCCCCGTGACGTGCTCTCCTCCTTCCCTCCCACACTCCTGGATAGATAAAATTGCAAACTTGAATTTCTCAGCCCAATACAAGTTGCTATGACCAACCCTTTCCCCCAGCCAGGATTTTAGCAGCCTCCGAAACCACAGTTAAACATGGGGCTGTTGCCCGACGGAGATGGGAAGACCTGACACGTTGCACCATGCTGTGATAAGGCTTTTGTGCGGCCCCCTCGAATCGGCTCTGACACCAAGAAGCAAACAACTCGACGGAGCACAAACCAGGGAAGTTCAATCCTTGGGGGGATGCTACAAAACCTGACAATCTGAAGAGCGCTTTTCTCCGGGTGACGAGGAGCTGCAGATCTGTCTGAGCTCCTTCCCCACCGTTGCAGCCCATTTCCAAAGCTGTTTCACTCCAACCTCGCGTCTTCTTAGTGGGATAACAGGGTTTTCCTCTCCAGGCATTGCTCCATCTAATGGGCAAGGAAAGAGCTGGGGGCGAGGTGGGGACCTGGGAGGGAGAAGAGCTAAAGGTAGAAATCCCTGGTGGAAATCACTGTCCCACTGATCGCGGAGTCATTTAGAGACCTGGAGGTCAAGAAGTGGGATGAAAGGCAATTAATGAACAGAAAATAATATAACACACAGCTCTGACGATGCTGGCAGGCTTTGGGGGGTGCCAAACGGGTGGCTTGAGCTCGCAGCTAACCCACAGGTGAGACAGGGAGTTTGCAAAGCTCTCTTTGAGCCACGGGCTCTCTGGTGCTTGTGATTGCTTCTCCATCCTTGCATGACTTGGCTTTGGCACAGAGGCAGCCACCCGATGCTAACAAGAGACGTGCGTAGTCCTACCAGTGCTAAGAGACACACAAGGTCCTACCCTGTCCTAAAAATCCCACTAAACACCTAAAAGATGCCACATTCTCCTTGTCCAAGACCCAAAAGACCCAAGTAACAGGAGTTACTCTCAGCCACATGCAGAGCAAACGGGTACCACGAATCCAAGGGGACGTTAACACGGCCGAAGCAGCGCGACCTCGAAGACTGCCAAGGGCCAAGCAGCAGACAGGGCTCGTTCCAGGGTGAACGGCATTAATTGGATGAGTCAACACCGCGCTAACGCAAGGCAGTAATTTCTCCTCATTCGGGAACACCGAAAAGTCACGATGACGGTGGCTTCAAGCCCACGCAGACCCCAGCAGCCAGATTACGTGAGTCAGAGCACTGGTCCGGGGAGGAGCAAAGGGAACGGGGCATCACTTCATTCTCCATCCAAGATGACCAGAGGTGCAAAACTAAGGGCAAAACTCTTGTTTTTCAAATCCCCAGCTCACAGCAGAATCGTTCTTCCCAGCTTTTGAAGACCTGTCAGGTCCTCCTCAGAAGGTTTTATTGTAATGTGCAGGAGAGAAACCGTGATATACAAAGTGCTGAATGCTTTCAGTCATTAAGAGATAGAATCACGGGATTAATAATATAGCAATTAAATACGTCGTATAATGCTTAACTGCCAACGGTACATAGGAATGTAAAAAAATACGCTTTTATAAGGGTCAATTAAAATAGCAGTTTTCAATTTTATGGGAAAAGAAAGAAAAGGAAGGAAGCGTTTCTTTTTGAGAACAAAACTTCAAATCTATGCTCCGCTGAATCCTCGACAACGAGGATTAAGTCTATCTGCATAAAACCAGCCGCTCCAATCTGCGATGCTCAAACCTCTGCCCTTTGCTCCATGTTTGGTTTAAAGCCACTCTCCAGCTTATGCCACGTTCCTTTACTGATTTTCCCACCTATAAATAAGTGCTTTCATTACAGGAAAGCACTGGAAAGGATCTAGCAGCACTAGATCCAGTTTTCTGCAGGCTGGGACAACCCTACGCTAGAAAACGGTGATACTTCTCACCCCAAACCATCTCAATCCTTCATGGTGAACCAACTCAAATCTTATTCCACTGAATTTTTACTCAGGGCGGTTAAATTTTCAAAGCCTTCACGCAATGGGAGCAAGAAGTTCCTACACAATCGTTTTTTACAGAGCGCAGTCGGCCACAGTGAAACCCAGCCCCGGTCACGTCTGGTTAACGAGGCTTTGAAGGGTCCGGCAGCATCGTTGAATTAATACGGCGGCGAGATGTGCAAATGAGGCCAGAAGTAGGTCAGGCGGCTGAAAAGCTCGCAGGAGCCACGCGATCTGTATGGATTCGATGGGGCAACGTCCCCGCGTAAGGACCGTCCCAGGGCTGAAGGCAGGCTGGGTCGGAGCGATTCAAAGTGGCTTTTTTTGCAGCTATTTTCCACTCGCCGGGAAATTACCGAGTCTCTTCTTGCTGGCGGACTTGCCAGGATGCCCCACTAAGCCCCACAAAGTGCCCTAGCAATTAATAAGCATCCGGCATCGAGATTGTGCTGGTTCATCCCATCGTTAATCTACGTTTGCAAAGCGCGGCCCCGACCTAGGTTCAGATTAATTGGGAGAAAGAAACCTGCACCTCCTCCCCATCCCTCCAGCTGCTCAAAGACATTTGGGGAAACCTCAAAGCGAGCAAAACTCAGCTCTTTAAGTTTTCCCGCAGATTAATTTTGCAAGCACAAATATTGCACTCTCCTTACCCAAAACCTCAAACCGCAGCCACAAAGGGGTTAAGAAATCTGGATTTTTTTGGTCTCGCTGGGTGCAGTGGGAGGGTCCCAGCCACCCCGAGTTTCCTCTCCCCCTCGGGAGCCTTCCTACCCAGCAGGCCACAAGGAAACCAGTGAGATATTCTACAAAAAAAAAACCCTTTTTCTTATTTTCATTCATGCCCTGGGGTGGGCACAAGTCATTCGGCGCAGTGAGACAACAGGCTTCACCGTCCCTAGCTAGCAAGGGTGAGCGCTGCCCTCCCAATGAGCTCGTTCATTAAAAACAAAAAAAATAAGGAACCGAAAAGCATTTTCAAACTCTGCTTGTAACCCCGTTTACCGTTCACAGCCTGCCGGGGAACTCGCGCAGATATTTCCGCAATTACACCTATACAATTAGATATGCATACCACTATACACGCCCAGCAGGCAGCCGTGCACAGGGCAAAGAGGATTATTTAAACCTCAGGAGGAAATATCTGTAAACATGGACTGGATTATGCAAGATTAACCCCAGGAAGGTGCTCACTTCGTATCTCGTGCATTAATTGAGGATGCACAGACCCTAAAGGGATGGGGAATTTCTTGCTTCCCCCTCCCCTGCTCCGACACGTGCTTGCACCTCCCAGGTGCCGGGGAAGCCTCGCCCCGATCGTAGCTGCCTCAACGATTCAAAACTGCTTAAAAACAAGCTTTATTTTTAACTCTTAAAATAACCAACCTGGCTAAAATACCTGCCACTCGCTGTCTGCTTTCATGGCTTGTCCCTATTGAACGACGTAAAGGCAAGAGCCGAGACGGGCGGGCAGGATCCGGCTGGCAACATTGCCCGACGGGCACTTGTGCAGTGAAAACATTAAATTTCCATGTTTATGCTCCAAATGCCTCAAAATGCGACTCGCTGCCATGAGGGATTTGCAAGAGCGGTTCTGGGGAAGGGCAGTCCCAGGGAGGTGCTCTTAAACCCACCAAAACCCGCCGTTTTGCCCAAGATTGCCCATTTTGGACCCAGCTAGCGCCAAGCACGAGGGGCTTCGCGGCACCAGGTTTTACCGCAAGGATTTGATGCCTTGGAAGGGGAAATTTTGACACTGAAAAGTAAAATCCAACCCACAGGGGTGGTACGGTGGGGGGGGGGAAACACCGGGAAGGTCAGAAAAGCAACCGGAGCACCTACCGAGAAGAGGGTGGCATAGGTGGACAGAGCAAATTTGATGCTGTAGTAATAGAGGTGGGAATTTCGGCACTCGGAGGCTTGAGCCATCCTCGTAGCTCCGGTGAGAGGGGTTTGCTCGCTGCCCGCCGGACCCTCCCTGCTCCGGCCGGCTCCTGCCCTCCGCCGCCGAGCCGAAAAAGCGTACACATGCACACAGGCAAGCCTTGAACTTGAACTGCTCGCTCCAACTTCCGCCTGGCAGGAGCAGAGAGCAATTAGAGGGAAGGCAGCAGCGGCACAAGCGGCCGGCGTTAACCCTTTACTGAGTTTCTTGCTTGGTTTTGCTGCCGAGAGCAACAGCAAAGCTCTGTTGAAGTGGATTTGCTCCAACTATTATTCCCAAAATTGGTGCACGGGTGGATCTCTAGCAAATTTTTAACAGCAAACGTGTTGCAATCAGGGCCTCCTGCCCTTGCCGGCTTGCTGAAAGAGCTCGTTGCAATCCTGCAGCCATCCCGGGAGCTCTCCTGCAGCAGCAAAGGGCAAAGCGGCAGCCCCAAAATCTAGCAAGAACAGGGACAGATGACCCCCAGGGCGGTCGCTCGGAGCCCAGGACCGGAGAGCGATGTCCAGATTTACCTGTCGTAGCTTGCTACTGCGAGCAACACCTCCCTTTCAATACCACCTTGAGCTGCCCGGAGCTTGTGTGAATAGGAAGAAGGAAAGAGAAATTATTACACCTAGACTCGGTGAGGTTTAACGCTTGAAGGAAAAGGCATGGGGAGCAAGAAACTGGCACCGGGAGACCGCATGGCTCCTGGAAGCATTTGTGCGGCCGTACAAACGTGGTAGTAGTAGAGAGCGTAAACCTGATGTTTAATAAAAAGAGCAAAAAGAGAAGCTTGGAAAAGCTGTGTCTGCAGTCAGTCTCCGATGATGCAGAGAAGCACCCAGCAAAGAGCACCAGCAAAGAGGAGCACCCAGCAAAGAGGAGCACCCTTCATTTCTGCAGCTTGACTCGTTGCAGATCAGAGATGGGAAGAAAAAGGGGCATCGCCTGCGATGCGGCTCGTGGCCTGGGAAATGTTTAAAAACCCCAGCTCTTGGGAGGAAGATGCTGCTTCTCTCTGGGGCAGCCAAATGGAGAATTTAAAGCAAGGTTTGAAGAAATAACAGCGACTCAGGGCTGCACCCAAAGACGTGGGAGCTGTATTTACCCGGCTCTTAGCAGACATAGAGTAATTCGGCGCAGCAGAAGAGATCGTATCCCTTTCCTTTTAGTATATAAGCTGCAAGGGTGAGAGCAGAGATGGGATGAGAGTTATATGATTATCAATGGCCAGCAGATCCCAAACGCTGAGGATATTACGCTTCAGGATATGATAACGGTCTGGCTGTGATCAGGCTGAACAAGCAAAGAGAGCAGTCAACTTTTCTCCTGATTTTTTTACAAAAATGAACTTTTAGTGTGTTGGAGCCTGGTTTATACCAGCGCTTTCCATTTTGCTAACACCCAACGAAGCTGGCACTGTGAACACCCGTGCAAAGGAAGAAAACAGCAATAGCATCGCCAGCACAGAGCATTTCTTTTTACCAGCCTTCGCTTGGAATAAGAAACCCCAAAACCCAGCATTGAGCAAGAGACATTTGGGGAGATGTATGATGTATTTCCTCCACCCTTTCTTTCCTTTTTGAAGGATGCTGCAGCCAGGAGAACAGTCAATTAAAAAAACAAAAAAAATACCCCCTTGCCCCCATGACTTTTCTCTTGGTTTTCTAACCTCTATCAGGTTTGACTGTGCACCGGCACAGGGATCGCAGGGCTTATTTTCAACTTGTGGCACAGAGAAATCTTGGCACTTGGTGACTAACCCTCTGTGCATTCACCTATTTATATAATATGCTTTCTTTGCTTTAATTCAGAAGTCAACGTAGCGTGCAAAAGAGCAAGGGAGAAGCAGTATTCCCCTACAAAATCAGGCTGTGACACAGCTAAGAGATGTCTGAAGCAGCAGATTTAAACCAGACTTAAACCATCAGGTCCATAGATAACGCTCAACGTTGCCTAAAATTTCCACTTTAATTCGAAGCCACATTTAAGAGAATGATTCACTGTAAAACTTTGGTTCATCCTAGGTTTTACCAGTAATTTCAGGCTCTCTCCCCTTCTCCACTGAATCACAGGCAAACCCCAAACCTTCGGCAGTATAAATCAGGCCAGAACACTGCGAGCATGTTGCAGGCTCTTCCCCAGCACCATTTCCCCATCAGCCAGTAATTAACACCCGATATTCCACAAGCGGTTAATTATGCCATACAACTCATTGCTAAAAAAACGGATTTGTGCCTGCAGGGATGGGAACAGCAATAAAACTCTCCGGCTACTTCTATACACCACCGTTAACGCACTCAAGAAAAGAGAGATTTACTTTCCATGGCGCTGATTTTCGCTGTCACTCGGACCTTGGCCCGGGAGGATTGCTGGCGCAGGGACACAGCAGTCCCACATGTGAATCGGGAATGATTTTTATTCCCCTTAAAAATTCCTTAATTCGAACGAAAGCACATCTGCAAAAGCAGCGGCAGGTCCCTCTCCCAGCTCCCACCCTCGTGTGCACCAGCAGGAATTCAGCATTTTCCCCAGCAAGCTCAAACCCCTTCACTAGACGTCCAGAGATCTTTAAATTTTCCTTTTTTTTTTTTCCCAAGCGAATAAAATGTTATACTGTGCTTTCCTTTCTGCAAAAGAGATGATAAAGAATAAGCGCTTTTCCGGCGGCGCAAATGCATACGGATGCTCTGCTGCTTGCATCTATAGAGATGCACTCAGAGATGAGCAGACAGGAGTCAACCTTAAATCATCCATTTATTTATACTAACATTACCGTAATGGATAGATAATGCACAAGCCCTGCTGGACATGAGGGAGAGGCAGGCACAGCTTTTAAAAAGCTTAACATGGCATTGAATAAATTCTGCGGTCCAAATTTAAACAGGACTTGAAACTTTGCTCTGTTTAACATTGCTTCAGCGCGATGCTCTCGGGGTACGGAGGGACCAAGAAGGGCGATAGGAACAGGGTGGGGTTTATTCCTGAATATTTTTTTCCCCTCTGGCAATGCTGCTGAAGCTAGGGGAAGGTCGTAGAGCGGCTTCGCACATGGGGAATGAGCGAGCCTTTATTTATGGGTTTTAATCATTAACACGACACCGCTTCTGGCAGCATCAGGCCCAGGCAATCATTAACTGCAGGAAGAAGTGACTCAGCGGGCGTTTAACGCTCGGGACCAAGAGGGACCGTTCAAACCACTGGACGTCAACCAGCAGCCAAAGTTTGGGGGTTTGCGGCCATTTGAGGGGGTGACGCTGCTGCTGGAGGGAGATTGTCCACCGGCAGAGCCCTGTCCCCCTCCAATGCCCAGAGGATGGGGATTCCCTTCCCACCCCACAAAACACCCCAGGCTTTACAGGCAGAAAGTTTCCTATAATAACCCAGTAAAACTAAAAACTGAGGCTGCAGGAAAACATGCTAAACCCTCCGAGGGACCAAGCCGTGATATTAATGTGCCCTGGGTGGCGCTTCGGTCGGCTCTGCATGCAGCCGGCATACCAAGCACCTTCAATAAAGATGCTACTTCTTCCCCCGAGCGGGGCTCCCCAGCATATTAATTGCAAATCACTGGCACAGCGAGCTTGACAAGCCCAGGCACCCGACAGCCACTCAACTTTGCCAGCTTTACCTTTGCAAATGAAATTTTGCCCCCTCCAGAAGCGCGGAGAGGACCTTACACAGGATTTGTTGGTGCTTTGGGGTAAGGAGGGGACCCAGCTGCCCCCGTGCAAGGGGAGTCCCATGCACAAGCAGATATGAGCCCTGTGCAAGCAGCCAGAGGGGGAAAAGGGGCTTGGGGAGATTTTGGGATAGGTTTCATGGTCAAAAAAAACTAGAGCTGGGGCCTGGTGGAGATCCCTGCAATGATTTTGCTAAGCTGCTAGATGGAAGTGGGTGCTGCGCACTGCCTGCTCCTCACTGGGTCCCAGCTCCAACCCTTGGCCCAAGCTGGGCAGCCTGGGCTCCCTTAGCTGCACCCAGGACTGAGTCAGCCAAAAAAACTCCTTAGCAGCCCCAAAACTCATTGAAATGGGATAGGAATGGCCAGCTTGCAGCTGGAAGTGCTACGGGAACAGCCAGTATTTGCTGCTTTGGTGTCTGGGTTCACTGCCTTAATGATGCCCATTGCATAAATTAATTAGCGAGGCTTTTCATAGGATCCTGCTGCAATGCCCTAGAGCCAAGTTAGGACTGGAAAGCACTAATTTAAGGTTTAGCACTTCAGCCCAGGCAAGCTCCAGGCTGCCCAAGTGGGCACGCTGCAGGGATGGGATCCATCCTATCCTCTCCGAGCCAGGGAAACAGCCACACACCGCAGCCTCGCTCCATCCTTCTTCAGACAGACACGAGAGCACCCAAATTACGGTTCCTGCCAACTAATTTAACATTTAATTCCATGAAAAGCAGTGTGCTGCAGCTCTCCTCTCCACTCCTTTCACAAGCAAGTCACGCTGAACATCCTACATGAGAAAAAGTTTTGCAGATGAACAGTAAAATGGGTTTAAATGGCAAACTCCCTCCTCATCTCCCTCAGCTTCAGGCTGCCAAACCACATTACACCCCCTTTGCTGATGCGGAGTTTGATTTTACTCCCTGTCATGCCACAGCCACAGAAAACAGAAATTTTACTCGTCCCTGTGACTTCATTAGCAAATACTTGTGCTAGTCTTAACCCCACTTGCAAGCTTTGATGTGGGATTTCTAAGGCTTTATTTGACCACTTTTGCCTGCGCCTTTCAGCACCGTCATTTCTGTTGTCGCAAAACTCCACACTAGTAAGAATTCCTTATTTAAAAGCACAGGGGCTTATCTTCTCATGATTTTTCTCCCTGGATATATTCTCAGGGCTAGTTTTTCCATCTTCATGGGCAACAGCAAGTCCCAGCCCCTCCTTCTCCCAGGTCTTTCCAACTCTCCATCCATCCTGCTGGAAAAAAATTAACCACACACTTTTTACACCCAATGCTCGAGCCACGCGCAGGAGTCGTTTCTCTTTATTGGGCCATGAATAAACCAAGCTGCCAGTTTCCAGATGAAATCCTACGTGTTGCACACCAAGTCCAAGCTATATTTAAGCACCGGATCCCACGTTACGCGCTTCCCTCAGCTTCGTTACCCCCTCCTGCAGCAACTGAAAGCGCCAACTTGTTTAATAAACACAGCAGCAAATGAAAAGACCTTCCACAGTGCAATTGCATTACTCAAATGACAGCTTGGCCTGTAGTATTTTTTTTTTTCCCAGGCAGGCAGTGATTGAAGTGGAAAATGTTAATCTGTACCGCTGCAAACCACAGCGCAGCTGGTTTGCTACGACCATGAGCGTGGCAGCTATAAAGAACAAAGTGAGCAGCAGGGGGGTGGGAGGAGAAATCGCTCCGAGGAGTTAAGATAATAAGTAAGCAATGCTGGAAGATGATGAGCAGGAATAAAACCAAAGCATTAATGTGCAATTTTCTGATTTGTAAAACACTCTGATTACACAAGGAGGATAGGAAGCGGGGCTTGGAGGTGCCAGGCTCGGCGTCACGCTGCAGCCACCGCACCCACGCCGGTGGTAAAAGCGATGCGGAGAAGAGGAGTTGCTCGCTCCTGCGGTTCAATTGCACTCGAGCATCTTCCCGGGTCAGCATCGATCTGCAGAGCATCGCTTAACAGCACGGGACAGAGCGGTCCTCCACAAACCTGCCTTGTTATCCCCTTGGGAAGTGACCGATACTCCCGGCCTCCGCAGCTCAAAGTCCTGCAATTTAATTAGAGAAGGTGGGACAGCATTGCCTGCCACTGGGTATTTGCAAGGTTCATACGTGCCCAAAGTGTCTGCCTCCTTCCTTGCGGCTCCTACAGGCCCCGTTCACTGGGGTCACTTTTTTTTTTCCCCCCTGTTCCCCCACTTTTTAACTCTCTTGGTGTCTCTCTTCTGGCCACTTGCTCTGCTGAGCCTCAGTGCTGGAGCCATGCAAGTGGATGCAAACACACAGAGCTCAGCTGGGTTAAAAACCCCCCCACACAGACACAGTGGGACATCTGACACATACTGCTTCAGCAAAATATCGCTTATAATTTGGGCTAGTACATGCCAAAGGGTACAGAGACTGCCAGGCCCAAGAAATCAGATTTTGCCAGCAGAGGAGTTATAATTGCAAAATGAAGATGAAGTTGTAGCTCATAGTTGGCAGCTTTGCCTTTTCCTGGCTTTCTTTTTTTTTTTTTGAAAAGATTATTTATTAGTTCATAAAACTCGGGAAAACAGGAATTTGATTCCATTTTCTGTGAAAGCTATGCTCCCTGTGGTGCTGGGTAAAACCCACTGGGAAGCCACAGCCCCAAAGACTCTTTCCAAAACACTGAGTCACCACAGTTCTCTCCATTAAAAAGCCTCGCTAATTAACCCACAGCAAACAACAAACTCATGACATGGGTTCCCAACACTAAAAATAACTAAAAACTAAAAATAACCCCTCTGTACCTTGACCCTGCAGTCTGCATGGGGTCCAGACCTATGTCTCCGCCTGGGAAATGTGGATGGAGATGCTGCAATTTTCCTGTTATACCCATTTCTCACTCCTGTGCTAAGATTTAGTCTTGGCCGTGGATATTTAATCCATTGCCATGAGATACCTGGCTAAATATGCTAAATAATAAAGCAATGGGGCTGCAGAAATTACCCAGCAGCTTGGTGGGAAAAAAAAACAAACACCCAACCTTCCCCCTCCATTCTCAAGAGGAGTCAGATGGGTTTAATTATCCACAAATTATTCTGAGCATATATTTTCCTTGTTCCATTTTTTTCCCCCTCCTTAATTGTGCATATTTTCTTTTTTAAAATCAAAAACTTCTTGGAAGTCCCTAAGCTTGTTACAATTTGCCCAGAATGGGAGCCACCGTAATCAACCAGCCATAATTTCATCCCCAGCAAACGTTCCTCATGTGATTTGCCTGGCTTTTTCCAGCGAAAACTCTGTGGCAGGATCGACTGCACCGTCACGACAGGTAGGATAGATCTGACATCAGCCACCGTCGCAGGGGGAGCTGCACCTTTCTGCTGTAAGTCACAGCAGATACTGCAGAGATATTTTGCAACTCAGATGCTCGATGCACGGTTAAACTGCTAACGTATAGTCTGGGAATTGGAGAAAATTCATCGAGGCCATGGCTTGTAAGGAGACATACAGGCTCTTTCCAAACTCCTTCCCACCAACACGCAACCAACCCTGGACCAACACGCTCCATCATATGGCAACAGAGAAAACCAAAGCCTCTAATGCAATAAAACCCCTCAATTTTGAGCCTCTGACTCAAATGCCAGAGCAGCTTCTGGTTTTTCCCCCAACCACACAAGCCTTACAGCCCTGATGATAAATAAGCATTGGTCAGCCCAGCTGTACAACCCCGCTCTCATTCCTGAGCCTTCAAGAAATTAGGGAACTGAAAAAACCCTCCTGAGGATATCAGGGATCCAGGTAGCTCAGTATTAGTGCCCAGCATTGGCAATAAGGACTTACTGCCCAAAGCCACCATTAACAGTAGAAGATGCTATATAGGGAGAGCAAGAATCTACAGGAGAAATTTAAAAATCACTACCTGTGCATACCCAGAAAAGCTTGTCCTCGCTTGCTGAGCACCTCACATAAAACCACGGAAATTGGCCTTTTCCCTCTTGAAAAAACACATGCCGGAGCAGGAGGTTGGGTTGAGCAGAGCCCAGCAATTCGCCCGTTTAATGGTCTTCCCAGCCTTGAAGCCCTGGGCGTGCATTTTTCCTCTATAGGGTCTCAAGGAAGCAGTATGTTTCACGGAGGTGATGCACAGCCCCCTGGGCTATAACTACAGAGTAAATTCATTTACATTCCTCTAATAACCCAGCCCTGCTTTAATCGCTCCCTCTACCCAAAAGTGTCCCAGGCTTAGCCATTTCCTAGGCACTTGAGACATAGAAGCAGAAGTGCCGCTTCGACAGCTTAAAAAAAAAGTCTTTTTAGGTCTTTTCCATGTTCTGGAGCTGAGCCTCATGGCTTGGATGCGACAGTGATGATGTTAATTCAGCCGTAAGGATGGAGAGCAGGGAAAACCAGATCTGAACTAGATATTAATCATTATGGAACTTCAGAACAAAAGTAGAACCACGCAATGGCTGAAATAAACCCATTGCTGATTACTCTCCCCCAAAAATGCGTTCCTTAAGTGGATGTAAAAGCTTTTACGCCTCAGGCCATCACAGGACAGAAGCGTAGAAAAGCCCATCACCTCCCACTACAGAAGCCTCCCAGCTTCAGCTCCCACTTGTAGCCAGCACTAGATCCTTTAACATCCCTTTGGAGGAGCATCTGAAGCCACCCCAAGCAAGTAGGACTAACAGGGAAAAAGCCAGTCCCTTTGCCAAGTTGTCCTAAAGAGCCAAAAGCCAAACTTCAGTCCAAGCAGCACAGAAAGCAACCTTAATCCTCTGCAACTGCAGCATTAAACACCCTGCTCAACCAGGGAGAGAAAAGCCATCATCTCATGGTAGAAAACAATCCCGGCCACGAGTAGGACAGATATTGTGGTATAAGTTGCAAATGTGAAATGCTTATAAATCAAATAAGCCAGACTTTACCCGCAGACCCAAAATCTCTGCATGCCACGGACCTATAGGTGTTACTGGCCACCACCTCGTCTCAAGATCATAATCTCGGTGTGATGCTGTTCTGCCAAAGTTGCTGTTTCTCTCCATACACGTTGCTAAAAGCCAGCACAAAGCCAGGCGATACCAGCTCCCAACAGCTCCTCTTTGCACCAAGTAGTAGCAGGATCCACTCATTTGGTATCCTGGCGAGAGAAAGGACTTACAGCCAGAAATGTGTCATAACATCTGTGTGCGTGGGAGCGGAGAGAAAAATAAATCAGGGGAACTAAGAGAATCTCTGTTGGCCAAATAAATGGATAAGATTTATTCCACCTCCAAAATGTTGCTTTTGCTGGTGGTCACAGACCAAAACCTGCTCAGAGACAACAAAGCAGTAAAAAAAAAAGGCACAATAAAGGATTATCTCGCTTTTCAGTGCCTATTAACTCCTATTTAGTGCTGCTCACGTAAGTATTGGAGCCCCAAAAATAAACGGGAAGCTCTGAGGGGACACCAAAAGGCACATTTGTGTGTACCCAAGCCCCAGATAAACAACTGCGTTGTGTTACCACCTCACACGTCCGCGGGAGAGCAGAAAGCACATGAATGCACAGATGTCCCGCTTCCATGCACTGAGCGTAGGTTAACAGTCAACTCCAATTTCTCTATGGTAAATGCATAAAATATTTTTAATCCCTCAGTTACTGCTTCCTTAGATGTGTCAGTCACGCTACAAGATATTTTCAGGCCAAGCGTGAGGAAATTCGGACTGAATAGCTTATTGCTAAAAATAGTCATACTCCCTTCAAAGTCACCTTCCTGCAGCCTCTGTCCTGCACGGGCTCCAGGGAGGGAAAAGCCCCCCAGATTGCACCAATTTGCTATTTTAAAACCATTTTTTGTATGCAGCGTCCATAAGTTTAATTCAGCTGCTTGCTAGCAGCAGGTCTCCAAAGGGCACCGGTTCCTACTGCAGATTGAAGTTCACGCAGGAGAGAAGCGCTCGGTGTCCGTTCCCCTTCTGCAGCGGTGGTAGGGTGGGCTCACAGAGGCTGCAGAGAGCCTGTGCCAGAGGAAAACGCATGAGCAATGAAATTAGGCCAAAAATAATAAAAAAAAGGCACCATTTATCCTATTGACAACAGTCCTGCTGCCCCCAAACCCTTGCACCCTCCACGCCTAAAGGTTAGGGAAGAGGTGGGACTGCAAGAGCTGGGGCCACCTTCCAGCCTTACTCCTCCCCTTAACACTTGAATATCACCTAGACCTGAATTTCAGCCTCGAAATATTAAACTACATTTCATTTCGTTAAGACTTTTTTTTTTCCCCCCTCTTACACCCCAAAACAATTGCACCAGCTGCTTCAGCAATCGCTTCACCGCTCTGTATCCCCACGGCAGTCAGCGATGCTCACTTGATCGACACGAGTACAGACCTCACACAGCTGAGCTCGGAGCAGCTGGGCAAATAGGGACTAAATAACTTGCAGACAGAGTTTCAGAAACATTTACTATCCGAAGCAGAAATGCCGAACACAAAATGAGTCACCCAAGCAGCCTTTCCACCAGCGTTCCCCATTGCAACCCAGTACGGATCGATAGTGCCCGTACCAAGAGCTGCCTCCTCTATTTGAGCTTTTGAACAATAAAAACACTGAAGGTTTTATAACTCCCTAGTTCTTGCATAAGCCAAGAGATATCAAATCCTGATAAGCCTCTGGACAAACACATCGAACATATGTTTAGCCATACTGCCAGAGATTAAATCCCCAATAAGAAGAAAAATGGGTTCTAGATAGAAAACCACTGTTGAGCATTAAATAGCAGAGGTTTATCTGTGGGGGAACGCCATCAAAGGTGCAGTACCCAGGGCGAGTATTAATTGCCATTAATGACCAGCCGGATGAAAACTCCAGCTATTAAGATAAATTAGAGCTGCAAGTCGTCTATGTCAGCGCTAATCAAACCTTGCCGGATAAAACACAGCCGCCGAGCTCAGCACTGTGCAGCTGCGAGGGCAGCTCTGTGTACAAGGTGCCTGGCATGACCAAAAAAAAACCAAAACCAAACCTCTTTTCCAAAAGAAAAATAAAGATTGGCATTAATTCTAGCATCCCTGCCTAATCCTGAACGGGTGCTGGATCAGGTGGTTCAGCAGTCATTTCCCTTCACAATGATATTTTACCCTAAATGTATTTTTTTCAGCACCGGCCTCAGCTTGAACTCATTGCACAAATGACTCGTCTGTTGCCGGAAAACCAGCAGCCACTGGAGGAATCCAATTAAAAACAAAACCCACCCCAATCACATACAAAGGAAATAAAAGGCAGTTTCGGCCAAGGACAGAGCAGCTCTGCTGGCCCAAAACCCCAGCATGGCACCGAGGGATCTGAACATCAATGCAATATCCACCACCAGCGCTTCCTCAGAAGTCAAAATTTAAGTGGAAAACATAAAAAGATGACTGCGTCTGCCTACAAATCAACCCCTAAGCCCCCGCCGCCTTCCTCCTCCGGCCGTTTCCGCCTCCCCTTCAATCCTTATCCACCCCAGTAGCCTTTCCCAAGTTCGAAAACCACGGAAATAATTAAGGTCTTTTCTATCTCTTGCCTTCGGGAGCTTTATCCATCCTGACAGTTGTTGGAGCGGCTCATGATACAATTATCTAATCAAGCCCTTCCTCTGGCAGCGTGCACCGAGGGAGAGGCGGCAAAGCCTGCACGCTCCCGGGGTGGCATCGAGGTGCTGGCGGGTCCCCTTTGCCATCCCCCTGCCCTGACGCAGCAGCGTACAAGCCACCGCAGTGTTTCCTCTGCAAGATTTTGCAATGATGGTGTGTAAAGTCGCACGCAAGCCAGAAAGATTCCCAGAGCACAAGGTTTATTTTACCTTCCCTCTCCCAGAACAGCAAATTTGTGGCTTAAAGCCATTTTTCTTCCAACCATGCAGGCCACACGCTTCCACCCAAGACACAGTCTCACTTCTTGGACTCGTTACAACCCTAAAAGAAACTAGGTGGAAAATGCAAACCTACCTACAAGTATCTGTGTTGTCCCCAGCCCCGCAGGCAGGATCTCCAAGGACAGCGTTTCGCCACTACTTCCCTTTGGGGAAAAAAACCAAGCACCTTCTCTTTTAAGAAGAAAGCACATTAAAGCACAACCCGCCTGGAAATAACAGCCCTCGCCTGACAACACCCAGCACATTTAAAATTTGGCAATTTCTCAAACGCCCTTAGGAAGCGCTTTTAAGGAGGGAATCCCAGGCTTTAGTTGCACCAGTCAACTATTTATAATGAGTGTTTTTTTGGCATACCCAAAAAAAAAAAAAACCAACCCACGCCACACTGCAGGAAACCGTAACTAACCCAAGAGTTTTCTATGGGAATTCAGGGCCGGCAGGCTCCGGGCAGGATGCCGGCCAGCAGCAAGCAAACCCTGTCTGCCTTAATGTCCAAAACATTTCTACTTATCCCAAGCAATGGTTGCTACACTCAAACCATGCGGTGCACTTGCTGGATTTCTAGGAATCAAGCTGCAAACTGTTCAGGGAAGAGGTGTGTGGAACTGGAGATCTGCACGGAGCCCAGATGCCAAAATCCGCCCCCCCAATTATCCCTAAATTTCCCTTGCAGCAAGACCAGGAGACTCTGCATCCTCCCACCAGCTCCGTGCTGTTTCCCCTCTACCCCTCCAACATCACAGCAATGAGCCATGATGAGGCACATCCCCTAACGAGCTTTTAATTACTCAGAAACAAACAATATCTTAGGGCACAGGCTTGCAAACACACAAGTCAACGCCCAAAAAACCAAGAGGAAGAAAGAAGAGAGGCAACCCCAGCAAGATGTATTTGGGTTTAAATTGCTTAGAGCAATCATCCAATTTAGCCGACTTCATTTCATTTTCACACAGCCTCCAGAGCGGGGCTGTTTGCGTTACGGATAATCTCCGCTCTTCATTTAGAGCACTTTTGGCAGACGTTGCCGGGTCGAAATAAAGCTGTCATTTAATAAATAAAAGGCCAACACTTGGAAACGCACGGCACTCTCGCCGTAACGAAGAGTTATAGCGAGCGGAAGAGCAGCGGAGGAGCGCGGCTGCTTCTTTGTGTGCTGCAAGCCGACCGCTGAAGGGGCTGAAGCCAAACCGGAGAGGTTTTTCCTTCTGTCAGTGCTGAAGGCAGGAGCTTGCAAGATGAAGTGACCTCCTGATAAAGATGCCATCATTAGAGAGGATGAGCTTGCACCACATCCTGCTTTTGCACCCATTAAGTTTTCCTCCTCAGGTCTCGTCCAGGTCTGTGGCTCCTCCTCTGCCTCAGCGGTGGGTTAAAAGAGCTGCTGAGCGACCTCAGAAGTACTTTTCCTAGAAATTCAGAGCAGCTTTGCTAAAGCTGTAGCAATCCCCACAGAATCCCGCAGATCACCTTTCCCACCACACGCTCTCCGACGTGCCCTGGACATTTGGTACAGGGGAGACATCAGGAAACCCATCCTCAGCCTGGGATTGCATTGCCATAGCTCTTACTGCCAAGACCCCAGGACCTGAGATTTCTTTTTAAGTACAAAAAAAAAAAAGAAATTTTCATCTTCTCTTTAGTCTCCGGTGCTGCTACACACCGGCACGGGGGTTGTGGCCGGCAACGCTTCAAGCTTTTCAAAAGGACCTGACACCTTCCTATCAAAAGAGCCCTCATGAGAATTAAAAAAAAAAAGGAAGATTAAAAGCTTCTCAGAAGCAGAGATTTAACAACTGCGTCCACCTTCAGCGAGAGAACCTGAACCTTTGGGCTCCTGCATCTTGCAGCTTTGGATGAGAGGCGGCTTCCAGGAATAGGGGCTTTTTTTTTTTTGCCCCCAACCCTCTAGACATTATTGGATTCATCAAGATAACAACAGCCAAGGTGAGATCAGGTCCCCAAAGTTCCCATCTCAAAGACACCCACAGGCTTGCAAGAGGGGAGCAGGGGGAAAAGAAAAAGGATTTGCAGAGGTGCCTCTACTTTACAGAGAAGCTGGAATAGGAGCCAGCAAATAAATAAAAGTTATCACATCATGCATTTCTTATTCTTTCCTTAATTCTACCAACACTTTCCTACAAGGAGGCTGGCTAATTTCCCAAAAAAATTTGCCCCAGCAGCCTGACGTACCCAAACAAACCCCATTTTAACCAGATTTGTTCCTTCAGGTGGCTCAGTGCCAACGGGGTAAGGTCAGCCTTGCCTTATACCCAGCCCAGGATCGCTTGGGCTAAGCGCAGCTTAATCGGGTGCCAAACACAACAAAAGCCATCGGGCTGCTTAGTACGCTTTAAATCCCCAAAACACTGCAAGTTTGGCACTCGGAGCACGCTATATTGTAACCTCCAAAAAAGCTTTTCTCAGCAGGCAAGGGCAATAACAGCAAAGCCTGCAGGAACGTGCCAACAACAGCATCTCGTGCCACCGAGCGATCCTCAACCCTTTTCATCCCAAATCCCCCACGTCCGTGGGCATCGTGCACTTATTTGGCCGTTGCGTGAAGCTTTGTACTCCGAAAGCATTTCCTCCTGGCTCTCAGCACGAAATAGTAAATAATTGAGGCAGGCAGCACGGAGACAACAGCGCACGTGGCTCTAGATGCCAGAAACAAGCAGCTGTAGAGGATCAGGAGCAGACCTGTCCCCTCTAGCTACTGAGCACTGCTTTGTACCTTTTAATTAAATAGCGGCAAATGTTGGTACGAGCTGCATACCTCTTTCCTTAATTAATTCATTTACTGCACCAGACCCTCCTGCCTTCTGAGCATCCCCTCAATTCCCTTATGTCTTCCAAGAAGTGATTTGGAGAAGGGAAAAAAACCAAACACCAACCACAATTGAATTTCCAGTAGCAAAAGTCCACTTGATTTTCCTCCTCGAGACACGTTTCTGCCCTGCAGAGGCTCCTTACCTTTTCATATCGCCAATTCAAGCGCTAATTCCTCTCTCCCCATCAGCCACTGCCAAGAATTATTCCTCTCTCCCTCTTTTATTGACTTTGAAGCTGTAACACAAGAGTTTTCATACTCAAACCGACTGCTCACCTCTCATTCAATTTGGCCAACACATCCCTAGCTGTGCTTATACAATCTCATCCAAATTTCAGGCTGGAGTTATTTATGGCCATCAGCACAAATTGCATTTTGGGAGGGGGAAAAGAAGGAAACAACCACAGCTAAAATAGATTAACCACTGTTTTTGGAAGCAGCTAGAGAGCAAGATGCAGTTTAGCTCATGCTAAAACACTTTGGGCGAGTTTTCTTTACTATTTATCCATGTAAGGCTCAGCTGGAGAGAAGGGCTTTCCAATCCACACGTACCTTTTGCTACCAGTCCACTCCGAATTCATGATAGCACAGAGCTACACCTCCAGCCCCATCGTCTTTGCAGTTAGAGGCTCCATAACACAAACCCATCCAAAGCTCTGGTCTTCCTTGAGCCCCAGCATCTCTTTTGAGGATGTTTAGCCTTAATTTCAGGACGGCATCCTTCCCACACACATCCCCAGACCCCCTATTGCCTCCAAACTGAGGACGTACACAGCAAACATCCCTTTCTTAACAGCTCGGCGTAAAAAAAAACCCACTTTATCTCCTGGAAGATTATTTCCCAGCAGCTTCAGTATTTCCACCATGAAATAATGGCAAGAAATCCCAGCCAAGCAAGCGAGCTGGAGACAAAATCCACATGGCCAATGGATCTGCTGTGCAAGAAGGGCTTTTTGCAGTTATTTTTGGGGTAGAACAATACCAGCCAATTAAACCACAAAAAAAAAAAGCGCCATTAAAACAAGAGTCAGTGGTTTGCATACAAAAAGGCCACGAGAAAGAGTTGTATTCCTCAGCTAAAAGCATCTCTTGCTGCTTTTATTTGCACAGCTCACTCTCTCCGGCCCCTGGGGTCAGAAGGTTGAAGTTTCTTATGGAAGTAGCCTTCTGCGAGGAAGCATCTCTCTAAGCATCTCTCTCTCGAGTCCTCTGGCAAAAGCTGATCTGAATCTCACTTAATACCACATCCTTGCAAAGAGGATGAATTAAGAGGTTCTGGGAATTGAAAATAGTTTAATTAGCTACTGCTTGGTCTAGGGCCCAGCTCATTAATTCATTGACAGCTACGGAGAGCTAGCAAAGTGGATTTTACTGGAGGAGAAGATAATTTGTAACCACAAATATCATGAAGATAGCAACAGTGCCATCTTTTTTTACACGGCAAGCAGTAACTGGAGCTGCGAGAGGCATTTGCAAAACAAATTCCTCTGCAACCATCATCTGGATCAAGTTTGCCACGGCTCACCAGCCCCAGGCATGAAGCGTTAATAAACTTTACAACCCTGCTGTTAAATTCCCCCAGTTTACAAGAGTCATCAGTGCCAAGCTACTAGCCAGCCACAAGACCCGCATTGAACTATTTTTATTTAGTATTTGCAAGTGTTTGCTCTCAACTAACCTCCTTGTGCCACCCTAGCTCCCTGGCATTGGGCTAGGTGCTGCTGTTACCACTTCCAGCTAGGGGAAAAAAAAAAAAAAAAAAAAAAAAAAAAAGCCTTTTTCTCCCCAACTTTCTGCTCCTCATGCAAACTGCCAGTCTCTGGCTGAGCCCTTCATCCCTAGGACCTGCTTCAAAGCTTTGCAGGCAAGTTTCCTGCTAAAACCACAGCGCTTCGGGCTGGCAATGGGCTGCTGCACGAATTTCCCAGCCCAGAAGCCACCCTTGGGTGTCACGATGAGCTAGCAGGTAGCTGGGTTGCAAAGTTGGAAAGTCCAACGGGATATCGTTATTTTTCCCAGCCGCAATAGCATGAGGGTGCTCAAACAGGGACCCAGAGCGGTGGGCAACTGCCATCCTTGGAGATGCTCAAAGCCACCGAGACATGGACCTGAGCAAGCTCATCTAAGCAGCCCAGCTTTGAGACCTCCAGGGCCTTTCCCACCCAAATGGTTTGCAATCCTCACAAGGAAAAGCTGGAAACAACTTCCCTGGAGCTGGACACCATCAATCACATCGTCATTCAGCCTATCCATCTAATGGTGAATATCTGAATGGGTCCTTCAAGGCTCCTTAGGCTGTTGTCCCATGGAAAAGGTGACACATAGTTCTGGAGCAGCAAACCGGGAGGAGTTACCCCTGTGCTGCATTTGAGGTTGGCCTCAGCATGGAAACCTGGCTGGAGGGTGAGGAAGAGGTGAGAAAACACATGGGTTTAAGTCATCCAGAAAGCCTGCAGTTCTCAGCTTTCGGATGCAAACCAGAGAGCAACCAGAATCCAACACCACGGGAAAACATCTAAGAGGAAGACAACCACAAAGAGCCCAGAGACAGCCTGGTCAGAAGACACCAAGTCTGGTTTAATCTACTGCCTTGGTCACCCAAGGCTCCTCACCTCTCCAGGTCACAGCTGCAGTGGCTGGTCACTCCTGTGACAGAGGCTAACGCCCAAACCCCCATGTTTACAACCCAAGAAGGTCTTGCCATCGCTGCAGGCCATTTCCCAGGGGTGCACCCGGCTGGAGAGGCAGTGCCAAATCCACGTTTCAAGTGCAACAGCACAGAGGTGGGACAAGCGCAAACCTATCAGTTCCCCGAAGATTTTTTTGGGGAGAAAGAGGAGGAAACACACCTCCGAGCCAGGTCTGCTCTGGGGTGCTCACAGGCAGGTTTTGCACGCTTTGCTTTACCACCAGCCACCCCTTGCAAGGCCGTGAACGTTGCTAGGACACCTGTGCCAGGCTTCAGCAATTTCAGGCTGAAGATGTGTCAAAAAGCAGCAGGAGGCTCCAAAAAAAGGAGGGAGAAATTAAGGAGCAAGCTGCCGGGGAGAAGTATGAGCTGCCTGGAGGAGCCTGGCACTCAGGGCAATGCAAACGCCAGCTCCGCTTCTCCTTTCCATTGGGAATAGCTCTTTCTATTTGGGGCAAAAAACCCAGGAGAGGCTGGCCAGTCCCTGCACACTCGGGCATCTGCCAAAGCAGCACCAGCTCCACCTTCTTCACCCCTTAAACCTGCACACAGGCTATTTTTGATCCCATTATCCTCCGGCCACCCCCCACCCACCCAGCAGCCTCACCAGCTAACAGAGAGGCGAGGGGCAACCCTTCCCTCTCCTGGTCCTTTGGATTCCTCTCCGCAGCTCACCAGTAAGAGACAAAACTGCCATTTCCATAGCAAATTGCCCCTCCATCAGCTCTTCTTCAAGAGGTCACGGCTGGTCCAGGCTCATCCCCATCCTAGTCATGACTGTTGGGCAGTCAGGCTTAAAAAATGAGCCAGGACTTTTGAGGCAGGGCAAGTAGCAGCTACCCTTGGGTACGGGCTGAATGCTTTACGCCCTAAGTCCTGCTCACAGGCAAAGCCCTGCAGACCCCCAAACTGCTGCACTGCCAGCCCTAAAGTTCAAAGCAGAGGCATTTTGCCTGGGGCAGGCAAAAATGCTTTTGAACTTCCACAAAGGCTTCTGAAGAGCACAAAGACGGGTTATTCACCCACGCATCCAAAGCATTTGCCTAGGTCGGGCATGCCAAGCCTAAAATAATAGTTAAAGCTAACCCTAGCCTTCTTCCACCTGACGTGGAGAAAAAAGAAAGCAAATGAGGGGATGGAGAGGAATGAACCCTGCAATGAACCCCCCAAGGCATCTTCCAGGGAGGTGGGAAGCTAAATTGAAAAGAAATTTCAGCAGGAAACACTTTGGGCCAAGTCAAGTGTTGCTGCTGAGAACCTGCATTTAAAGGAAACAGCAAAAGTAACACAAGCTGGATTAAATCAGCAAATAATTACCTACAGCCAGGAGAGGGCTGCTCAGCAGCCCCTGCCCAGGCAGAAGATATTCCAACATTCACAGCCAGGTGCCAAATCAAACCCATCCCTAGAAGTTTGGGATAGCTCCTTCAGGAACCCGCTATCAGTCCCTCCTGGATCAGCATTTTCCTTCCCCTGCTTATCTTGGTGTCACATATTGCATAGCAGCAAACTAACCAAGTATTTTATTTTGGTAGTGTAGGTTTTGCCTTTTTTTTTTAAATAATCCCAGTTATTTTCTCCTCTCACACTCCAACATTGAGGACTGCTCCAGCAGCTCATTGCCGCTGCAGGCAGCTTTGGAGTCACAGCAGTATCAGTGGGTTGACTTAATTATAAGGCAGGATTTTAAAACCCTGTCCCAAGCCACTTAACCTGGGGTAGATCTCAGGCTCCCCAGTACATTTTCTTACCAAACCACATCTCCCCAAATTCACAACTCTCTCTGCTGGCCATTCCCCCATCGCTTCATCTATTAAGGCTGTGATTTTGGTGGCTATACAAATCTCTAGCATAATTCATGGGGTTTCTGCCCATCACTACCTACAGCCTCAGGGTTCCACAGGGATGCAGAGCTGCAAGAAAGCCCCCAGTTTATCCTCCCTCGTCTTGCTTCCACAGCCCAGAGCTGCTGCGGTAGCACAAGGACCCTAATGCAGCAGGGACGCTGCAATGCAACAGTTTTAGGCACTTTTTGGCTCACATATGGGCCTAAATCCATACTTAAGAGCTCCCTTGGTCGAGGAAGCTATGAAAGTCAGCACCAGCATACAGCAAACACCCAGCACTCCCTTATTCACCAGCTTAAGGGCTACATTGCTGATTGCCACCACATAACACAGCTCTTGCTGGGACAGGAGGTGACTTAACAGAGCACACAATCAACCAAAACATCCTCAAAAACCTCATTTCTAAGGAAACCATTTAACACACTCCTTCTGCAAGGTCAGGAAACATAACAAAAACTGCTCTAAAGGGCTTTGCGAAGATTTCATACCACTGCAGCACTGCCCTAAACAGAGGGTCTTCAATGCCCAGCACCCCTTGCATGGTGCAGGCTTACTCCCCAGAGAAATAAACCCCATCTCACGCCACTCCAAACAAGGAGGCTTCACCCACCTCCTGCTAAAAAAACATAAAGCAAACTTACATTTAGCAAAGACACCACAGCTTAGAGCCACACAACCTCCATCCACCCTGCTTTTGAGTCTTCAAAGCACAAGGACCTACAGCAGAAAGTTACCTGGGAGCAGGAAGAGCACTCATTAGCAAACCACCCCAACCTGGGAAACACCAACCAGCTGCAAAACACAACCCCCCAAAGTAGAGCTCCGCTGTGCTCAATTTAAAGCCAAGGCAACAGCACAAGGGAAGTTGGGGAGCTCGGAGAAGCATGCACTTGCACACATGCTTGTGCAACCCATCTTGCAGGAGGCAGCTTGTTTCTGGGGCTTTTAGACTGTAAGATTTCCAAATTAATCCTGAGGAGCAGCTTGGCAAAGTGAGTTATTTCTGCTGACGGAAAGCTAAGCATCCAAGCGCTGCTCGGCACTGTGGCAAACAGCTTGTGTGGCTCCTCGCCGTCTCTTCTGCGTGCACAGGGGTGCAAGGACAAGCCCCTTCCCTGCTCTGCTTGAGGGATACACCAGGGCAGATGTTCCCTTCTGGATCCAGCTGGTTTAGGAAAAGACATTATTGCCTTGCTAGGTGCAAGCTGCTGTCCCCCACTGGTGCTGTCCCCCAAATTTAAAGCACAGCTTGATCCACCTGCACTTCCTTTACCCAAGCTAAAAGCCATGCAAACACCTCTGCTGGCAGCTTGCAAGGGATATTTGTTGTTTAGGACCTGCAGCCACGTTTTGGGGAGGCAGCAAATCTTGAACCTGTTCCTGGTGTTGCTCACGCCTGGCTTTATGCAATGGGGAGATGGGGTCCAACCCCTTGGCCAGGGTGGATGGAGGAGCCAAAGCCTCAGAAGCTGGAAAAACACCATCTCTGATGGTTCCCTGAAGGACGAGGCCGGTTTTTCCTCCCAGACAACAACGCTTTGTATGCGCTTGATGTTATACCGGCCCCAGGGACTCTGCTGGGAAACCCATAGCGTGAGAGGCTCCTGTCCTTCTGGAAAACACAACAGGAAAAGGCAAGGTTTTCTCCAGCTGCCGGTTGCAAAGCCTTTCTCTGTGCTCTGAAAGGGCTGACAATATACATGAAGGTATATAAGCGTCCCCAGGGATAGGAAGGAGGGGGCTTGCCGGAATAGCCCAGTGCATTCATGTCTAGAATAGCACTGGCATCTTCACAGGGACCCGCAAGCATTAATTAGTTGTCAAAAGCTTGCAATAATCTGTTTGGTTTTGCCGAGCAATAAATACATCTGTTCTCCCTCACGCAGGTTTCCATCCTAGGATTGATTGATTCATTTGTTCTTTTTAATGCAATCTCTTCTAAAAGAAAGAAAACGTATCCTTTGGGTGAAATCCCTGCCCCCCCCCAGACTACCCAACGCTCAGCGGCCTGAACATGCCGATACACACATGCCCCTTCCAGAGCCCGCTTTGGTCGAGACATCAGGCTGCATTTCAATTCCTTGCAAGGCAGTAGCACAGGAAAAAAAGAGCCGGTTCTTTTCAACAGGAGTGTGCAACGGCATTGCCCCCTTTTTCCTAATGGGGAAACTGAGGCAGGAGGCAGGGATGTGCTCTCTCACAGCCCTACAGTCATCCTTGGGGTGATGCTACCAGCTTGGAGCAATTCGGGGATGAAGGGAGCAGGAAAGGGTTCGCTGGGGTGGGAAAGGATTTGCTGGGGTGGGCTGAGATAGCTGCTAACGTTGCCCCCACCTGCCAGAGCGTCCCCTCCTTTGGGGTTCACCCTTTGCCAAATTTATAGCGATGCCCCGAAACAGCCGGGTGAGGGAGGGGGGGAATTGGAAATGCCATCACCAGGGAGCCTTCCCCAGCCCCGGCAGGCTGCTCGCCCATTCCTCCTCCTGCATTTTTAGGCAATGCTGCCATCGAGTGGTCCAGGAGCATCCGGATGCGGGAAGAGCGCTCGGTCACCCACCTGGACCCCTCTACGGTCACCCAGGCAGCCCCTGCTCCCAGGGCTGCTGGAAAATGCGGAGGCCCTGGTTGAAATATATCTCCTCCTTCATCCATCCTCGGGTTAAAAAGCTCAGTCTGACTTCAACAACTGACCTGGTGTTGGGGACTAAAGATTTTCAGCCCCGCAGGCTACCCTAAGCGTTTGCTCCAGTGTAAGAGCCGAGCATCCTCCCTCCACAACGCTCAGCTATGCAATTCAAACCGGATTTGCTCCCAGTTTTTGGGGAGCCGCAGCTTTACGTGGGAGCAGTTCCTCCAGCTCAGTGCTCCTCTTCCACCAATTTGGGAGGCTGCGTCTGGAGAACGCAATTCAGGAGCATCCTTTAGCAAACCAGAGGGATGCACTCAGCTTTCCAAGGCGATTTGCCTCTTCATTGGTGCATCCTCAGGGAAAACCAGCTCTCCCGGCAGGTAGCAACACAGTTGTTATTTTTTTGCCCACACTTGGCAAATAACACTACACTGGAGAAGTAAGTTAAAATCATCCCTGTCTGGTGGATATTGTAAACCCGGACTGTGGGAAGGTGCAAATCTCTGTTTGCAGTTTAATTAGATCTCAACAGCTTATTCATGGGAGAAAAAGACTCTTTAGCGGAGAAAGTTTCGCCAGCCTAAAAGGAGCTGTGTTTGCTTTATGAGCAAAGGGGCACTAAAATGAAACGTCCTGTTTGCAGTGGTAGGAAGCCGGTCGCACCGGAGCGGGAAGACCTTTTCCTTCTTCGAGAAGTCAAACATTTGCTTTGTTCGTCGGGGATGCAAAGCACTCGCCGACCACAACGTAAAGCCGTTGGGAGAAATCCCACGGCTGTTATATTGGAAAGCTTTATAATATATAAATATAATATAATACGTAAAATATATAAGCTTTACAATTATCAGCATGTTTTAAACTCCCGGTGACTTTTTAGAGCACATTTGGCCCAGCCGCCCATCAGCCCCCCAAAAGGATGCGAAGCACAGGCAGGTTTGGAGGGCAAAAAGGTTGGAGAGGGGATGAGGAGGTGTGAAAATGGGGGGCGAGGGGGTACGGGGAAACCTGGGGGCTCCTGCCCGCTGGGAAGGGCAGCTCTGCGCTGCGGGGAGCGGTCCGGGGGGGGGGGGACGACTGCAGCTCCGGGCCCCAGCAGAGCCCCCCGGGGCCGGGGAGGGCTCTCCGGCCCGGCTCTGCCCACCGGCCGCTGGCACCGCCCGCGCCGCTTATAAAAGCTCCGGTCGTGCCTCGCCCGTCGCAGCCGGCTCCGCGGCACCGGCTGCGCCCCCAAGCCTTCTCCGGGCTGCAGCCGGGAGGGACCGGCATCCCGCTCCGCTCCTGAAGCGGGAGGGACCCGCATCCTGCATCCCGCTCCGGTCCTGAACCGGGAGGGACCCGCATCCCGCTCCGGTCCTGAACCGGGAGGGACCCGCATCCCGCATCCCGCTCCGGTCCTGAACCGGGAGGGACCCGCATCCCGCATCGCTCCTGAACCGGGAGGGACCCGCATCCCGCTCCGCTCCTGAACCGGGAGGGACCTGCACCCCGAACAGGGAGGGACCCGCATCCCGCTCCGCTCCTGAACCGGGAGGGACCCGCATCCCGCTCCGCTCCTGAACCGCGAGGGACCCGCATCCCGCTCCGCTCCTGAACCGGGAGGGACCTGCACCCCGAACAGGGAGGGACCCGCATCCCGCTCCGCTCCTGAACAGGGAGGGACCCGCATCCCGCTCCGCTCCTGAACCGCGAGGGACCCGCATCCCGCTCCGCTCCTGAACCGCGAGGGACCCGCATCCCGCTCCGCTCCTGAACCGGGCAGGACCCACATCCCGCATCCTGCTCCGGTCCTGAACTGGGAGGGACCCGCATCCCGCTCCGGTCCTGAACTGGGAGGCACCTGCATCCCGCATCCCACTCTGGTCCAGACCTCAGAGGGACCCACATCCTGCTCTGGTCCTGAACCGGGAGACGCCTGCATCCTGAACTGGCTGCGCCCAAACCAGGAGGGACTCGCATCCTGCTCTGGTCCCGAACTGGGAAGGGCTCACATCCCTTTCTGGTCCTGAACCGGGAGGGACCCGCATCCTGAACCAGCTGCGCCCTGAACCGGGAGGAATCTGCACCCCAGTGAAGCTGCAGCCAAGCCTGGAGGGACCTGCGCCCCGAACCAGCGGTGTGCCTTGACATGGCCGGGCACCCTGCTCCGGCTGCACCCAGAGACAGGAAGGACCTGCACCCCGAACCAGCCATGCACCCCAAACTGACTGCACCCTGAACCAGAAGGGTCCTATACCCCAAACTGGCTGCACCCTGAACCAGAAGAGACCTATGCCCTGAACCAGCTGTGCACCCCAAACCAGCTGTCCCCTGAACTGGGAGGTACCTGTGTCCTGAACCAGCCATGCACCCCAAAATGGCTGCACTCTGAACCAGGAGGGACCTGCACCCCAAACCAGCTGTGTGCCCCAAACTTGTCGCAGCCTGATCCTGTTGCACCCTAAACCAGGAGGGACCTGCGCCCCAAAGCATCCGTGTGCCCGGTCTGGCTGCATCGTGGCGCAATGGATAACGCTCTGCCGCTGGAAGCGGAGCTGGAGCACCAGTGGCTACTCAACGCCTCCCTGAACGAGTCCTTTACGAATCAGTTCGTGCAGCCCCCATGGCAGGTGGCCCTGTGGGCTGTCGCCTACGCCCTCATCGTGGTGGTGTCGGTGGTGGGGAACGTGGTGGTGATGTGGATCATCCTGGCTCACAAGAGGATGCGCACCGTCACCAACTACTTCTTGGTGAACCTGGCTTTCGCCGAAGCCTCCATGTCCGCCTTCAACACGGTGGTGAACTTCACCTACGCCATCCACAACGAGTGGTACTACGGGCTGCTCTACTGCAAGTTTCACAACTTCTTCCCCATCGCCGCTGTCTTCGCTAGCATCTACTCCATGACGGCCATCGCCCTGGACAGGTGAGTTCTGAGTGTCAAAGCCCAAACCCTCCCTGGCACCCAGGTCTGCCTCCACCTGGGTGCTGTGCTCAGCTCCGTCTGATCTCCGGTCATGGGAGAACATTGCAATAAAAATAAAGCTCGTTTTGGTAAAAGAGAGCTAGAAATAATCCATCTCCCCACCTTGGTTGCAGGCGGCTTTGGGAATCCTTTGTCAGCTTTGCAAAAGGAGCTCGAAAAGGCTTTGTAACCCCCGTGCGTGTCCGTAGCGTGTCTTGGGTGTGCATTTGTAGCATCGCTGTCCCCAGCTCCTCTGCAGAGCCGTCCTTTCCTTTCCCAACCTCCTCATTTAAAAGCAAACTCGATATTTAGCACAAAATGGCATCACCTCATAACATAAAATACACGCCTGTGTCGGATGTGCCTCCGCTGTGCAGCAGGAGCTGTTTCGTGTCTCTTGATCTGGGTTGGGAACCGTCTAAGGAGCCTGGGAGAGAAGCTCGGGCTCGGGAAAGGCATCTTGAATTGGCGGGTGTGTGTTGTCGCGTTGCGTGCTGGTGTGTCCCCCCAAGCAAACCCACCTTGATTTTATTAGCAGGGATCAAGGGGGAGAGGTAGGTGCCAGGGATTTCTCTCGTTCGGCTGCAGCCAGCATAGCTTAGTTGTTTTTTTGTTTTTTTTTTTTTACTGCCTGGTTTCTGCCGGTGCTGCCCGATGGCTGGGCACTGCCGGCAGAGTGAGATCCCGCTTGCGTTTTGCCACGATCAAAAGTTCAGACAGTGCTCGGCGGGGTGCGATGGCACGGGGGACGCTGCCTTTTTCACTGCAGAGGGATGCGCCAGGGGTTGAGGGACAGAAAATAGCCATGCACCAAGCACCTCCAGTGCGCAGCTCCCCCCTGTTCTCTCCCCCCTCCGAGAAATCTTTTCTTTGATGGCATTTTCACACCAGCGCTAGAGATCAATCGAGGCTCTCAAACAGCTTTGCAATTCCTTCTTGAGTATTGGCGTTTCAAGCGCAACAGATTTTTCCAGCGCAACATATTTCCCGAAGACAGCTCGGCTCTGCAACGCCTCTTTTTGGTCCTTCTTCCCGGGGAGTAAAAGACATTTTGGCTGGGGATACATGCGAAGCCGGGGCGGGGGAGGAGATTTGCATTGCCGTATGCCAGCACATTTTGAGCTGATGTCTAAGTGCTGCACAAACTGGCATGGCTATTTCCCTACGAGGAATTATAGTGCTGCCACAACTCACACACTGACAGCTTGGGAAACAGAGCTTGAGATGGACGATGCTCTCTAGTCGTTAAAAACAGGCTCAGGTTTTGTTTCGCTCTGGAGAGGTTACAAGACCCTCTTCCCCAAAATAAATCGGGCATAGCCAAGCTCTCATACCGGAGATGTGAGGAGAATTAAGGCAATAATAAATAAAAAGAGGAATACTACCAGAGTGGCTCTGTTTCTACCCGATGGTGTTGCTGACTCTGTTTCAGGAGCATCTGCGTTTCGAGGATGTTGGGGATCAGTCAGCAAAGCCCCTTCCAGGTTAGGATGAATTAGAGAGATGATTTTTTTTAATAGTTTGGTTTTTTTAGCCTTTGGTCCACACCCCGGAATAACCACAAAAGCAAATCTGCCAGGGGAAGCTGGAGGAACGTGTCTAAAATGGGGAGCAAAGGCAGGTCTGGGAGCCTGGGGCTGAATTTTTGGGGGGGAATTGGCATTTCCAGCTTGCTTCTTGTTAAGGCATCTGCAAAGCCTTAACAGAGGCTTGGTTTTCCCATGGCTGGGCTGCAAAACCCGTGCGTGCAGGCTTGGCTCACCCACCAAGAAGGACCCAAAAGAAGCTGCAGCTTCGGTGTGCGAACACCTCCTGCACAGAGCTACCTGCTGCATTTCATGGCCCCCAATTTCCAGCGAGGTGGGAAATTGGGAAGGTGAAAGCAGCAAAGCCCATCCTCTGCCCCTCCAGGCAAGCGGTACACAACAGCATCTCCAAGCGCTGGAAAATCGCTTGTTTTGCTGTGTCTGAGAGCTGACAATAGTAACTTAAATGCATGAAATGCAGGAACTTGTTCCAGGAACCTAAAAGGGAAGAATTTGTCCTGGCAAGCAGCAAAAAGCTGTACGGGAACAAGCAAAGCAAGTACCTGAATTCAGAGCAGCAGAGCCAGGTAGGCTCAGCAAAATGGGTTATGTTCACAGCCAGGACATATCTGAAATGAAACATGACTGCAGTTCTGATTTTCATCAAAAACTAGGAAAGCAGAATTGAATGTGCCTCGTGTTCCCAAAGTGTATTAAGCCATCTAGCAGAGCGGTTGGATACAGAGTCTGAAGGCTCGGAGGAGCGTCAGTCTGCAGATTGCCCCCCTAAATCATCTCCGCTTGTGCTTTCTGCAAGCAATTTCCAGAACATCCTCGCTGAAGGATACGAAACCGCCTTGGAAAGGCTCGGCACAGCCGTAACAGAGTCGTTGAGAGAACAAGCGGGGAAGTGGGTTCCGCTATGGGTTTGTGCGAGAAAAAAAGGCTTTTGCTTGAAGCTGGACTATCTGCTCTTTCACCAGGACCTATTTCAGCCTGGGCACAACCGCTCTGAAAAAAAAAGAAGTTAATCCTCTACCAAGTGTTATTCCGAACCCTGCAACAATAGCAGGAAATTCAGGAGTCAAGGCTGGCAGCTGGTAAAGTCTGCTCAGGGAAAGCCATGATGCTGCTTCTCAGCGTCCTGCAGAAGTCGGGGCCAAACAGCTCGCTTTGGCACTATAAAATTTGCTACGTCCTTCGTTTTCGGGCGCATCAGTGCCAGAGCACATCACATATCCCTTTCTGGCTTCCAGCTCTCCCTGTGAATTAATTCACTTGAAAGAGATAGACAGAAAATCCTGGTTTTTTCCAATCTTCCAGGAAAAGTGAGAGCGCGGCAGTGCCCATGGTGAGTCCAAGCTAATTTGCAGCCACACTTAGAGGAAAAAAAAAAAAAAACAACTCTGGACATCCCTAAGTTGCAATATCTATGGCGCATGGGATGGAGCATCGTTAGATAAACTGTTGACGTTTTCTCTCTCCCTGGGACCTGGACTCATTGCTGAGCACCACCGCTCGCCCGCACCGTTAGCAAACTTCTGATGGAGGAATGAGTTTCCGTGATGATGGACAATCAGGAATGCAGCCGAAGGTTAAGATCCCGAGTTACTTGCAGAATCAGGGAAAAAAAAAAATTATCTCTGATCTCAAAACTTTAAGTGAGCTAAGCCGAAAACACCACAGACTGGACAAATCCTGATGAGAAGAGTGAGAGCCCTGCCATGAACTCGGGGTGAAGACGGACCGTGCAGCGCTTGGGCTATTTAATACAAAGCGATTTCCCTTTTTCTGCAAAGTGTCCTCCGCTCCAAAGCAGCTATAAAACTGACATATGGTGGGACTAACCTCCTGCAACTCCTAGACCAACTCGCTGCTTTTGCTTATTAAAAGAGCCACCTCTCCGACCTCCACCAGCACCAACACTGCTAGACCAGCACGCAGGGCTGGGCAATCCAACTGGGATCTTATTTATATTCCCTTTTTTATTTCCAGATGGGTTATCAAATTATATTAGATGTCTTAAGATCCATCAATTTGCTAGCAGGAGCTGCAGAAGAAACATCAAATCTGCGAACCTTCATTCACCACCGCGGCTCCTAAAATTGCTAGTCTGCAGCCAAGACCTGTTAATATCTCCCCAACCCCATATTATTTGCAGCAGAAAAACCGGCTCGGAAAATTATTTACTGCTTGCAAGCTTGAACTCCCAGGTTGACCGAACCAGCTGAATACCAGGAATATATTTGCCAGCTCAGCGACCCCATGCCTTCCCCGAGAGGTGATTACTGCAGAAAGAAACCCTCCGGAGAGGACAAATTACATCAGCGCACAGACAGATTAATTAGTCATTTACACCCTAATATAGCACCAGGGTTTTTTTTTTTTTTTTTAATCTTGACTTAATGGACTTCTGGGGTTTGCAGAGCAGGACTTTGATCTGCACCCGACGCCGTGGAATCTTGGTCTGCTGGGATGTAATTTGGAAGATGGAAGAGCAAGGGGGAAGCAAAAGGAGCCCGGGGTTTAGGGCCAGCAGCCCCTGCACCGGCCGCCCTGCGGCATTGCCTACGCACCAGCTAGCAATAACCGAAGCAGCTTTTCGTATTCCCAAAAAATCAAGCATCACTGATCACAGCAAAAACCCTGCGAAGCTGCTGGATACCCAGCACGGAGCTGCCTCGAAGCATTGATTTCCCAGCTGGGGTTAGAAAGCAGGGGAATGGGGATGGACGAGGGAACGCCTTAGTAAGGGGTCACTCATCAAGGCTGGTTTATGCCCCTGCTCCCAGCAGTAGTCTCTGATCTGATGGGTATTAACTGGAATTAATCCCCCCGCAATAGCCACTAGATATGAACTCAGCCTGTCAAAAAATGAATTACATCTTTTTTCCCCGCTCTCCTTTGGAAAGAAAAGGGGGCTTGAAATTCCTGTGGCAATAAATATAGAACTAAGATGAATTAGTGACAGTTTGGTGGCTCGGAGATGCAGGAGACTCAGGTTTTAGACATGCTTTTGGGGTGATCACGGTGCTCATCTGCGAGCTGGGCGCTGGCACAAGCCACCGTAGGAGTTTGAGGGCCTCTGGGGAGATATTTGGTTTATTTGACGGCTTTCTTAATTTATTCCTTAATTTATTCTTAATTCCTCAATGGCCCAGTGGGAACCACCCATGCACTAAGTGCGCCAGGTCTCATGGGTCACCAGCTCTGCATTCCATGTGATTTTTGTTCTCCCCCCTTCATTCTCCAGCTGTAAACCAGTGCCAGGACTAATTAGTTGATAAGGTCATATAGGTGCCTCGAATAACAGCACCGGCAGAGTCTCTCAGCAAGGCTCGGTTGTGCTTTGGGTCGTTCTCTCCCATCCCACCCCGGCACTGTCGGCAAACGCAATGAATGCAGGAGGGAGCTCTATGCCTCCGTAACAGCCTGCTGCAACTAACCGGGCTTTGATCCTGTTTCGCCTGCATTTGGCTTTTAAAACCGTGGGGTTTGCAACGCAAGAGGTGCTGTGCAGGAAGGCAGGGGAGTTTGCAAAGCTGCCGGTGTAACTCAGGTCACTGTTTGATGGTGGGTAACAGGTCCTTTTCAGTTGTGCTCGAAGGAAATACCGCACTGCTTTCAAAAAGGAAAGATGTTGTGCCGTATTGGTGCTGCGGGGAAATGCCGGTGAGAAACCTGCAGCCTCCTGCTTGATGCAGACGCTTTGCTGAGCATCACTCAGGTCTCGGGGCAGGAGCGCACTGCCTGTCCTTCGGTTTGAACGGTCACTGTTTTATGTCAAAGCAATAAATAGGAGGAAGCAGCTGCTTGCGGCGCCTTCGTCCCCAGCATCGTGTTTCAAGCACGCGGGGCTCAGCTAGCCTCCTCGGCCCTCATCCACATACGAGGTATTTGGGGCCAGCGCGACGAGGCCAGGCTTCGCTATGCAAACCTGCTTGAGGGATGGTATTTTTGCATCCATGCTGTTATGACACAATCCTCGCAGAAAGCAAAAAGGCAGGTTTTTCTCTACAGAGAAGCTTTTCGTTTCTTGGGTAGGAAGGACCCGGAGCGGTGCTGGAGGTATTTGACCCACCTCAATCCAGGGCATCTGCTCTGACTTGGTTGCAAACTCCCCCGGGACTGACTCTGCACTAAACCCCTCTTTGCTCAGGACGGGAAATCGTTGTGCAATAAAACACACAGCACAAACTCTGCATCCTCTTGGTTACTCATCTCTTATCTGTCGTATCCTTAATACTTAATGAAGCAGATACGGAAACTCTGGGGTGAGAGACGCTTCATAAATTTTTGCTGTTATATTAATCTCATCTCCATGAGGGTGGAAACAATTGTGTAATGTTAGTTATCCAGACAGACTCCAGAGTTCCAGATGCAATTAATAGATGGCTACACTGCCTCAAATGCAATATCTATTTAATAACCGATACACTTGGAGCTACCCTGGTACAATGTTGTACTCAAATGCTATTGTATTGTCATGGTAACACCCCCCCCAAAACACAATAAAATATTTAAGCAACAGCAAACAGCATTACCAACGTCATCAAGTAGCGTCTGGCGTAAAGTTGTGTGCTTTAGTCCCAAGCCCATTAAACGTGGTGGATTTAAAACATTAAACATGGTGGGAAAGGTGCAAGGAAAATGCAGCTGCACGGGCATCGGGTCTCTCCTGCAAGGAGCTGGGCAACCCTGAGCTTGCAAAACGTAACGATGGGTTGCACTCAAACACGGTGCTTCCATCCAAAAGGAGAGCAACAGCAGATCATTTTATTTTGAGGAACAGGTATCATTAAATCTTCCCAGCCCAACATTTTCTGCAGGCAAATGGCCCCATTCCCGGTGCTACACCCGGGCACTGCCTGCACGGGGAAAAAAACCTTTCCCTAACGCAGGAAATCTGCCCTTAAATCCTCAACCAAGAGCCAATTCCCCGTGACAAATTAGGACTTGAAGACCCCGTGGTGGTTTGTCACCCGCCGCAGCGGCGAGGGCAAGACGCTTACATGGGGATGTGCTCCTCTTCCTCGCCTCCTGCGAACGACCATCTCCAGCAAACCGCAACACCTCATTTTTTTTATGGATGGGAAAACTGCCCTCTTGGATGGCAGAGAAAAAAAAATAAATCTCTCTAATAGGATACAGCATCTTAGGGAGATGGGCAGCGTGGGGCCACAGAGGCACTTTGCGAGGAGAAATACGAGCTAATAAACTCATTAGCCTTGCTTTCGAGAGCCCACTTCTCACCGGCAGAGCCAGGACCTGCGTGGCCAAGCCAAGGAGGGCAGCGGCTTCCCGGCACTTAAGCTCTGATCGATGCCTTTTGTGCCCAGCACTGCAAAACCATGCACGGGGCCAAACACCCACCAGCACCTTGCAGACACCCCGAGGTATTGCAACTGCATCCCGTGCCCACGCTCTGCATTTCCATTTGAATGCAAACTTGTTGGTGTTCATAAAAAAATAAATAGATCGGCAAGCTTTTTTTGCTGAAAGGCAAAGTCACGATTGACGTGTCATTTTTCTTGCCTGCTAAGAAGTGATTGATGGAGGTTTGGCTGCAGCACTTACCGCAACCTCGCCTGGGAGATCGAACCTACACGGAGGGGAGAAGACAACCTGGAGGTACCCGCGGTATGGCTCCGCAGCACGGGGTTGCTTTTCTGCATAGACCATAAAAATGCTGGAGACAGATGGAAACGTACAATCACTTCTTAGCAGGCAAGAAAAATGACACGTCAATCGTGACGTGGTCATCCGACCACGCTGGCGTTGCAAGGATGGGGTCAGGGAGGCAGGAGGGAGCAAGCTAGCGGCGCTTTGGGGAAAACTGGCCCCAAATCCTTTCTTTCGGCAGCGATTCCCAATCCGTCGGTCCCGAGCGACCTCTGAAATATTCCCTTGGGGATGCTCTGGGTTCAGCCACCCATCAGGATTAAAAATGGGAATAGTAACAGTTCTCCCAGACAGGGGCTCTGACGGGGAAGAAAAAAAGGTAATAAAAAGGGTCTGGGCTGCTTGGAGGAGCTGGTATAATCCCTACGTCTTTGCCCCTGCAAGTGGTCACCCAAAAATGCAACAGGGGAGTATTTTCCATCTAGGAAAGAATTAAAAGGAAAAACTGTTCATTCTCTGAAAGGAGAAGGGATGAAGGGAGAAATAGAGGAGGCTGCAAATGTCTCAGGCGATAACACATGCAGAGCGATGCAATGTTTCTCCTCTTCCCGAAGCTTGACGTGGAGCGGGGCGGGGAAATAAAATAAAAAATTCGCGACGTTCTCACTTAATCCTTCCAGTGCTGCTGGCTGCTGCCAGCTTTGCAAAACCCGATTTGCAGAGAGATAAATTCAATCCGCCTTGTCACCACTGAAGCTCTCCTCACGTATGATGACTGATTTCAGGGGAAAGAACCCACGAGCCGGGCAGATATAGGTGGCATCTCAGATCACCCATCCCACGCCGGTCCAGCACTCTTATTTTTGGTTCTCCTCCTGTAACACTTGGCACTGTGATCTACCACAGAGACATGATTTTGCGCGGGTGCAAAACTACCGGGCGCTGCCAAAGCGGCTGCTGCCAGACGGACAGCATCGCGGCTGGCTTTGTACAAATCAGTCTTTGCAGAAGCAGCCGGTTGCTGGTTGCGTTAGCAAAGCTGTTTTTCAGCTAAAAGTCAATGAGCGTCTCAAACGGGATTCAAATCTCGAGGGTAAGATGCTGCAAGAGAATTGAAGCATTGGCCGGGGAATCTTCCATAAAGGGATTATTTGATGCTGTTTGCACTGTGCGGAGTGAGGGGCTGCCAGGATGCATTAAAGGGGTGTCAAAAGTACGACCCCCATGCAAGGGAGACCTAAAACAGCCCCAAAAGCTGCACCATCAGGGCTTTCCAGCCTTGATTTCTCCTTTTCCCACCTTGCAGGTACATGGCTATCATCCACCCGCTGCAACCCCGGCTCTCGGCTACCGCCACCAAGGTGGTCATCGGCATCATCTGGCTCCTGGCTTTCCTGCTGGCTTTCCCCCAGGGTTACTACTCGGTGATGGAGGAGCTGCCGGGCCGGCTGGTGTGTCTGGTGGAGTGGCCAGAGCACAGCACCAATACGTACGGAAAAACGTGAGTTGAACTTTTCCGGCAGTGGGGACAAGTCACTGTACAGAAAAAATGCAAAAGAAGTATAAAAAAAAAAGGAAGTGAGGAAGGATGGGAATGGCTTAAAGCTCCTTGGGATGGGGAAACCCTGCCCCTGCCCTAGCGAGGGCCAGTGCTACGTAGTTGACGGCAGCAAAAATCTCCATCTTGGGGCACATTAAGGTTAATTAAGGTGAGTTTAGTGTTGCTCGTGGTCCAAACGTTGCCCCACGCTGTGCCATGATCCCTGCCCTTCTTGGATGCTCATCCTCGAGGGAAACTCATGTAAAACTACTAAGACGCAATATTTTGGCTGTGGGGATGGGGTCTGCATTGCCCCCAGGGGCTTATTCATACACGTAGGTATGGCTTTGGTTTTTGCAGCACCTTTCCCGCAACCCCTATCTCTAAAGGCTTCCTGGGGCAAGAGTTATTCCTGCAAGAGATAAATAGGGTTTTACCAGGGGTATATCTTGGCCAGGCAATAACAGAAAAAAAAAACTGGTTTGGGATTTACTAAGTCCAAATGCCCCAAAATTCACTCAACTGCTTAAAAAGCAAGCTACAAAAAGAGGCTCTGTGGCATCAGCTCAGGCTGGGAGGCAAACGCTGGGCTAGGAGGGCTCAGCAGGAATCTCTTTCCTTCCCGTTAAGGTGCTGGCTAATTAAATCTGGCATTTCCAAAGGGTCCGGGCAACACCGCCAGCCTGCCAGCGCAGCGGTCTGGGGCTTTGCTCTTTGAAGTCCGCAAGTCATGTGGCGAGTTAAATGTCATGAGTTAAGGAAAAAAGAGGGGGAGGGAAAAAAAGGCATTTGTGATCTCCAGTCCTGTGGAGCAATGATTAGGGCTGTGAAATTGTGCTGGAGCCAAAGCAGGGGACACACACATGAAGAGGTGTTTAAAGCCAACCTGAGCCTGGCGAAGGTCTCTCTGCAAGACAAATGAGATGAGTTTGGCAGTCAGCGGCGAGTAGCAGGTTGCAGAGAGCTGGATGGTATCATTATCGTCTTATTTATTTGCATTGCAAGGCAGGTATGGCAAGAACTAAGCTGGGGCTGGCCCAGCTGATCTCCAGAGGTGTTTTCCAACCTTAATTATTCTGGGCCACAGTGATAAATACAGTCAGCGCGAAGAAATGCTGCTGGCTTAGACAGTCCACATGGCTGGGATGGGGCTGAGCCCCCGCCGGACCGAAGCAGCAACCGGCGCGAGCTCAGGGCCTGACTTCGACAGATGATTTGCCGTTCGGCTGTAGGCTGGGGCCATCGCTTTTTCAAATAGCTAATTCAAGAGAAAAATGCCACCATTAACCTATGAATGATTTGCCGCTGGAAGCCGGGCGCCGCTTCAAAGCCCGAGCATCCCGTGCTCTTCGGCGAGCCAGGGGCTCTGCAGACAGATGAGGGCAGCCAGGAAAGCTGGGAAAGCAGATGCTAAGCAGAAGCTTTTAAATAGCCAAACCCCAAATCATTTGGTGGGGATTGAAAATAACTTGCAGCTCAGCAGCATCTCTCCAAACCGCGTGAACTCACTTGCACAGCGCAGAGCCCGAGATGTTCTTTTACTGCCCCAAAATAACTTTGCAGGGACAGGTGGTTGGGCCGCTGTCAAACACTCTCCCCTGCTCGCATGGCCTTGGGGCAGTTATTTAAGGAAGGCGCCAGCAGCAGCCGGCTTGTTTGCAACGCCATGATGAAAAATAATACTATTTTTTTCAGTTCACAGTGAAAATCGGGGACTTTTCGCAACACCGGGGGGGTCCTTTCTCTTGGCAAACGGAGCCCAGAAAGCACAAGCCCAGCATGCAGAGGGTATCAGAGATGGGGATGTACGCATGAGGTTTTTTCACTGGGAAAACGTGCCCGTTCTCAGCCCGCTCGTATGGGGGGAAGCGGACGAAGACCTCGGTGCAGGCGGGATGCGTCTGCAACAGGAGCCGGCAATTCAGCTCAGTTCAATTCAGCGGCTGCTCGCTGCCGCTAACCACAGATTCCCTCTGCTGCTTTTGGTTTCGAAATAGATGTCTGATCTATTCCAATTTCATTAGCTGCCATTTCGGTTTGTTAAGGGAAGGGGAAAAGCTGCTCCACTCACAGGCTTCTCTGGGAGATAACAGCCCGTGGCAACCATCTGAGCTTTGCAAGGCAAAAGGAGATGGCAGCCCTCTCCTCCAACATCACTGTCCCGTAACTCCTACAGGCTCCTCCATTCTATACGAGACCCTAAATCCCCACACCAAAGACCTTAAAATTACAAAACCCAGGCTTCTCTAAGTGCTCTGATCCTGCAATTCTTGTAGACAGAATAACATACGGATGGTTTCACATGGAGACCGGTTTTCAGCGCCCAGGGTCCAAAAAAAAATGTCCCAGGGCTCTTTGGAAATCCCTGTCCCTACCATGCTCAGGCGGCTCTGAAAATAAGGGTCCATCTTGCTTATGTTATCTCACAGCTCCTCTGGGGCATTTCTGCATCACTCTCAGCTGTTTGCAGCTGGTTTAAGACCCTGCATTACATGGGAACCACAACAAAATCTTCATTGCGGAGCCACAGAGACGCCTCTTTAATTAGCAAAATAGAAAACAGCCCTACAAAATCCAGCTCAAATGTGATTAGCGCTGGGCGAAGAGAAGGCCAAATAAGATTGCAGGTACAAAACAAGGAGGAGATGGCGTGGCAGCACAGGTCCGGGGCCAACCCCATTCCCTGCGGGAGTTGCACCAGGCATGAGCCTGACCCATTCGTTACGCTTTGGAGATATTATTCAATCAAAGCTCCCGGGAGGACGAGTGAGTGAAGAGCGGAGCGTGGCTACAGGGCCTGAACTGCCTTGAACAGATGCAGCACCTTGCATTCGAGCCGGGCACGCACCCCGAAAATGCATGCAAAGACTCTAAAGCTGTTGGAAAAAAATTACCTCTGGACCTGGCGGCACGCGTGATGCTTTGCAAGCCGGCACCGTGCAAGCCAGCCGCATTTCTATACCACTATTGCTCATCTTTCTGCAGGGGAGAGAGGTTTTTGCAAGCTCTGATGGTAGGAAGGAACTTGCAAGGTCAAACGGTCCATCCCCATCCTGTTTGTTAAAAACAGCATTATTTTTTTCCTTTTTAACCCAGCTACTATTTAACATAAATCCTTCACTGAACCCACTGCAATCCCAGTGGCTATTGCAACCTGCCACGGCTCCACCGACTTCATGACGAGACAGTCTCAAGCCTGTGCTAACAGTTTAATCCAGACCCTCTCATTCAATTTTGGACTTATTTATACCTGTTATAAACAGACACAAAGATCCTGCCCATTCCGCAAGCCTGGAGAACTGACCCAGCTGCCGAATTCACCGAAAAGTTTTAATAAACCTCCATGACAAGGGTTTAGGCTGTGTTTTTGGGGACTGTGCCACCTGAGCCCAGCTAAACCGATAGCGGACCAGGATTTAGGCAAGCTGCATCCAAGACCCAGTGTTTGCCCTGCAGGGAAAGCCTTTATTTCTTCAGCTTAATATTCCCATCCTTTATATGTCAAAAAAACCACATTTGCTCCTGCAGGACTGCCAGATAAAAGGTGTGATAAGAGCAGGCATTCATCTCGAGGATAATTTGGGATGTAAATAGAGTAGAAGTGAGAGCAGAGCCACTTCAGCTAAAACATCCTTGCCTTATGAAGGTAACAAGTTCTTCACTGACCTCTACATCCCATCCCAAGAGGGTGGTAGGATGCCAAAGGCTGGCAGCAGAGGCTTGGAAAAGATTGGGTGTAAGTAGGTAGTCCTTCCCGGCCCGAGCTCTGCAGGCAACGCGTCTGCAGGAATTGTACCAAATTCTCTTTGCCCATGCGAAGCACTTTGCCTCCAAGCTCGGTTTGCAAGAAAAAGACTGAATAGGTAGAAGACACACTCACGACCATCATTTTTTCTAGGTATCACTTCTGCATGACCATCCTGATCTACTTCTTGCCGCTTCTGGTGATAGGATGTGCCTACACTGTGGTCGGTATCACCCTCTGGGCGAGCGAGATACCCGGCGACTCCTCCGACCGCTACCACGAGCAGGTCTCGGCTAAGCGGAAGGTAAGGAGCTCCAAGCACGGTAGGAGCCATAATTCATGCCCAATCCCAACTAACCACAACCAAAAATACTTCATTAGGGGTGGAAACAGGTCAGGACTTGTTGCATGGTTGTTGCTAACGGAGCAAAGAGTGTCCTCCAGATGCGTGTCCTCCATGAACGTGCATGGTTTAACCAAGATGTCAACCATGTGTTCCTGGTTGGAAAGGTCTCCAAGGCAAAAAGAGGCGGCCCCCTCTGGATGGTGACACCCCACCTGTGGGGTGTCCCAGGATGACTTTGCTTCCCTGCCCTCTCTTCTCCTCACAGGTAGTGAAGATGATGATCATCGTGGTGTGCACGTTCGCGCTGTGCTGGCTGCCCTACCACATCTACTTCACCCTGCAGTATTTCAACCCGAGTGGTACCTGCAGAAGTTCATCCAGCAGGTCTACCTGGCTATCATGTGGCTGGCCATGAGCTCCACCATGTACAACCCCATCATCTACTGCTGCCTCAACGACAGGTGGGCTTCGAGTGACTTTCGGCAGCATCTTGGTGCAACAGGGAGTAGAGGAGGGGGAGATACAGAGGGGTCTGATGGAGGAGGGTACGGATGGAGAGTTTTTCCAGGATGGTTCTGTCCCATCCTCTGCCAGGGGCTGCTTCCAGCAGATGCAGGGACGATACAATACTCACCTAAATAAGTCTTTCCTAAAGTCCCTCTGGGATTTGAGGGCAGGTATCAAAACAGTCCCAACTCCTAATTGGGATTTATCAGTGGTTTTTTCCTCTCCTTAGTGAAAAGTAGCATTTTTTTGTTGTTGTTTAGCAGTGCTTAGCTCTGTCTTCCCAATCCTAGCGAGGTCCTTTTGCCATCTCCACATCCCTCACTGCTGCCTTTCCCCATCTCTTCCGTCCTCCCAGATTTCGCGTGGGGTTCAGACACGCATTTCGGTGGTGCCCGTTCGTCAGCGCCGGTGAGTACGAGGGCCTGGAAATGAAGTCAGCCAGGTACCTGCAGACACAGAGCAGCATGTACAAGGTCAGCCGGATAGAGACCACCGTGTCCTCGGCGGTTGGCGCAGCCGAAGAGGAGCTGGAGGAGAGCAGCAAGGCCAAGCGTCTCTCCGTAGACATGACCTCCAATGGCTCCTCCCGCAGTGACTCCAAAACAGTCTCCGAAAGCTTCAGCTTCTACTCCAACACGCTCACCTAAGCGGCTCCCCAGCTCCACTGGCCACTCACAAGGGTGCCACCATCCTGCTTCCCTCACCGGGATGCTCTGGCACTCAATCCACCCAGCGTCATCACCCCAGTTTGTGATGTGCCAGCTTTTTTCTGTGCTGTTTTACCATCTCTTGCTATGCTGCTCGCTCGCCATCCTTGGGCGAGCCCAAGAGCAAAAGCTTTGGATTAGTTTCATGTGCTCCGCCGTGGCTCGTGTCCGAACACAACGGAGGTTTGGGTGGCCTCCGCCTTGCTCGCTGCCTGTCCAACCCACCACGTGCCGGGCGGGTGGATAGGATGCAGAAATGGGACAGAGCTGGGTTTTTCTCCTAAACCGTAAGTACAATGTCGGCAAGCACTTCCCTGCTCTCTGCAAGGCAGCAGGGATCTCCCAGTGCATCCCACCTCGCAGGAAAATGAACCAGTCTTGCACTTTCCTCCTCCCACCTTTAATTGCATTCTCCCTGTCACTCCCGGTTGAATATCCAGAGGGGTATTCAATTCAAAAATCCAGCAAAAAATGCTGTTTTCAACTTCAGGAGCCTGTACATCCGTGGGACACCACCAGCCACTCGGCGCTTCAACTCAGATCCAGGCATTTCTGCACAGTCTCAACTCATCTCCAGCACCCACATCCCTCTGCACGATGGTCTTCTGTTGCCACTCCACAACACAGCTCATCAAAACAGGGCTCTCGAAAAGGATTTCTGAACTGAGCCAGACTTTGGTTGCTGTTAATCAACCGTATGTGCCAAAAGCAATCACTGTGATTTCCTAAAAGGCCCAAGGTGATGTCTCTCGGATAGATTTTGGAAGCCTGTGGAGGTCTGGAGAAGAAGAGACTGACCATACTGAAATGTTTTTCACAACTTGGAAATGTCTAAAGCTGCACAGAAAGGAGCACGGTAGGATTCTGTCAGAAAAACAAAGTTTTCCTGGCATACAAGGTTTGAAGGGAGACAAGAATTTTGCAGACATTTTTTACTCAGAGGAGGGTTGAAATGATTCGCTTCCACTTTCTGGATTTTGTTTTAATCCGGGAAACTTTCTTCTTTTCATCCCCCTGTCTTTTGCATAAAACATTAAGTTTACGATGTGTACATGGATATATCTAATATTTTAGTCCTGTTATGATGGATAATTTTCACTGGGGCTGTTCATACCAAGGGCTCCTTTGGTCAGCAAATATATGAACATACACTCGAAGGGGAAAAAAAAGTAATTAAAATGAGAAGTGGGCAAACTTGGCTTGTTGGGAACAAACGCACAAGTTTGGGGGCAATTTGGGGGCAGTTGTATCGACTGCTCCTTGCTGCTGGTCCAATCTCTCACTTTTGGTGTAGAAATCAGACTCCTAAAATGGATTCGCTGCAAGATAGAAACGCTGGAGAGATGCATCACAGATTTGCACAGGGCAAGGAAACTGCTCGTTCATTTTAAAGCAGCTGAACATCAGACCCTGCTGAGCACACAGCAATTTCTGGAAGTAAAGCAGAGATGACTTTTGGAGCTTTTCAACTCTTCAGCCTCCAAACTGGCTGTTGGAAGATCCAGTCATTAATAAATCCCCAGCCACAATGGTTCTTGGAGATAAAAATACACATATTTAAGCAATGACTTCAGCAGAAACTAAATGAATGGGCAAATAGATGGATCCAAGAGCAACAAAATGGCTGCAAAACCACATTGACAAGAATGATCATCTTAATTTTTACCCAAAATCCTGCCAAGTGCCATCACTGAGGAGCAGCTCTTCCAGCCACTTCCACGCTCTTCCCAACTGCTGCGACTACACGACCTTACAAACTGCCACGTGCTTCACGCACATGCTGGAATACGCTATTTTTTCCCCCCGCTTAAACTTCCACTTCTCACCGTTCTTGTCGCCTTAAAACATATTCCCTTGCCGCTGCCTCCCACAGTCCTGTGGCATGGAGAAGGGGGAACGGCACGAGCCTGCCTGGGAATTTGGTTTTGCAAAAAAACACCAGCCCCAGGCAACAGCGATCGAAGGGACGGGCAATGCCGAGGGTTTTAACGCAAGGGTTGGACTAGGAAACATTACCGACCAACTCCTGTTGGAGCTGTCCTGGAGCTGTGCTGCCAATACACGAGAAGGTGCTACAAACCAGAGCCAAATTCTGATTTACTCCCAGCTGCCAACCCAAATTCAAAATCAAAATGAAACCAAATATCTCAAAATGGTCGAGAGCCGAATAAGGCAAGCAGAGATCTGCTCCATACCCTGCCATGCACAAGACTTTGTGTCAGGTTGTGAGCCTACAGAAGTCAGCATTTATTAAAAAAAAAAAAAAAAGAAAAAAAAAGATATGTGTGTGTATATATATATATAAAACCACGCTGCCCTTTTGTCCTCCATGTTTTATGCCCCAAGGATGCTGTGATCATGAGACATGCAGAGAAACGACAACTGTCTTCTCACAAGCAAGGCTGAGCTTGAAACGTGGGATAACCCCAAGGGCGTGCATGGAGACTTCAATTCAAGCTGACACTTTACAGCCTGAAATGCTTCTTGTGCATCTTGGAGAAAACTCTCTCTTGAAATAAAATGGGAAAAATTCCCACCTGTTATAAAAAGCGCCAGCGACTGCAGCGGAGCCTGCCTGGGACGCCCAAGCTGACGGGAATGTGTGAAGGGATCATTCAACAGATGGAGACCAATGCAGGAAAACCAAAATGTTCTGTGTAAATGGGTACAACATGCCCAAACCCAGGTTTTCCTTTCTCACCTCCAAGTGCCAAGTTATTTTATCAGTGGAGACAGGAACAGGGACGATGCTCTTTTCACATTTAGGATCTAGGCCAACCCACAAGATGGGATGTTTGGGTCAGGTCCGTGTCCATGTCCATGACGCGCATCAGGCAACATTAGCTGGTTTCACCAACCTTGGGATGCTCTGTGCACGCAAAAGCCACAGAGAAGTGTTCTTTTGAAGACCGAAAAGCCTAAAACAAGATGCCCCTGCCCAGGCTTGGGGATGGGACATCTAACCATACGGTGAGTCCAGCCTCTGCACTGTTTCCAGCTCTCCTTTCAGACAGGTCAGCTGTAATACAGAGGCTTTTTGTGGTTTATTAAGCCTGTTTCCCTGGTTTGCTTGCAGATCTCTGATTAGAAATTCAATTGCAAAGCGAGACAGTTTCTTTGTCTCTTTCCTGGCTCTCTGAAATGCAAAATAATAGCATCTGGAGAGAATCACTCAGCAGGTCTGCACATCTCCTCCTTGGAGGCATACAGATAACTCCCACCATCATTAAGGGGAGCTGCCTAAGCCCAATCACAATGTACTCCAAGTCAAAACCATTGCAGAAGGGAGCTCTGAAACCCAAATCCCAGCCTGAAGCCATCTCCTTACTCCCAAGGGACTGACTATAAGCTCAGGTTTGCTGCCTGGCACTCAGAAATTGCTCTTCCCACCTAGCTCCCAGCAGGAGCATGGAGCAGCAAATCCCCATCTCCATACGTGCCTCAAGGTCTACTCAGTTGCTCCAAAATACAACATTTACATGCCGTTTCATGTGTAACCATTTCTCTCCCACCAGCTCAAAACAAAAAACAGCAAAAGCCAAGCAAGAGCCTGCTTGCCAGAAAAATTAGGCAGCTTTGCAAATGTGGAAGTCAAAGCAAAGCAGCTGGTACCAATCCCCATTGTTTGTAGTGCTTGGGACTGCCGGCAGACACGCAAAAGGCTGCCTGCCCACCACTTATCTTTATTATTATTTTCATTTTGCTGTCCCTCGAGGGATGCAGTCGCTGCTTGGCCCAGCCGAGCACACCACATCTGCCAACGGGTAGCAATTTGGGATGGAAGCAGAGTATCTGCTATTTGCTGCGTATTTCCGCAGGCCTGACAGGGTTGGTTTTTTTTTTTTCAGCTTGCTGTGTCCTAGCTAGCGCCCTCCTGCGAGATCACACAACCAAAGTGCCCAGCCCAAGAGCTCCTAGCTTTCGCTTACCATTAAAATAATAATTAACAAAAAAACCCAACACCTCTCAGGGTTCAGGAATCTGTTACTAATCTACTGAACACACCATCCTGCCCAAAAAAAACATCTCCAGCTGAATAATTAATACAGAAGTTAAAATGCAAAGTTTAACACGCAAATAGCCCCTTTTCCTGTAGCATAGCCACCCAAAATACCATCTCTGCTGGAAGCTGAATCACACTCATCAGTTAAACGCGGCAGTCGTGGCACCCCGGAGAAGGGACAGTGAGTCCCAAGAGCAGCTGAGGATGAGAGCTGACTCTCGGGTGTCTCTGCCCTTAAACTTTCCATCCCAGACAAAAAGGCTCCTGATTCTGTGCAATACGATACAGTCGGGGCCAGGAGGGGAGCGAGGGGGCGAGATGGGCTGCGGTGTAACGTCTGGGCTTCGGTATTTGGTGTGTGGGGCAGCTGATGGGAGCTTTGCGTGAAGTTTTTCCTATAGTAGCATCTCTACAGAGAAAAAGTCCAACCTTCCTCCCCAAAATGGTCTCTCTGTGATCGTCGGGTTTGTCCAAATGGATTTTCATAAATAAATGTTTCTTTCGTGAGATCATGTTGCAACCGGTTAATTAGCCCGCAATGATGAGAGGTGGCAACTAGTGGCTTGGTGGGAGCGGGAGGAGAAGCAGTGAAAGATGGCAAAGCCAAAACTAGGTGAAAAGAGGGGTGAAAGGCAGCCGGTGGGTTTGGGGGGACCTTCGGCGTGAGGGGTGTGCTCTGAAATTTCACCACGACAGCAAGAAAACGGATAACCCTCAAAACTCAGCCATCCATAAAGCCGGGACCAGCCGCACATCACCGATTCCCAAAGCACGGGAGAGGCTCAAATCGCTCCTCGAACGCGGGCAGGACTTACCGGCCGCTCGCTTCTCTGCACAGGGCTGAAGCAGACGTGTGACTCGAGGATCGTGCATCAGCGCCGGCATTGCCACCTATTCAGCTGGCTGCGAGGCAGAGCGAGTCCCTTGACGAAGCAGGTAACACGCTCGGTTCCACTTTCTGGTTTGGACTTCCCAAATCCCACTGCTCCGCTGGGGCAGGCACTGGGACAGCACAATCCTTGGCTTTCCAAGGCCTCACCACCCTGATGGGAGAGAAAGTGTGAACGTGAGGAACAACCAGCCATGCTTCACCTCCCAGAGCAAAGCCCCCAACCCAGCCAGCCCTTGCAATCAGCTCCAGCCCACTGTAATTTGCAGTTTTTAATTAGAGGAGCATTGCCGAGGCACAGCTGATTGGCATCGCGTGCCAAAGGCCTGTCCCATGTGCCTATTAAGCTCTTGTTATTTATTTTCATGGGTTATTTTATCAAGCAAAAGGGAGAGAAGGAATAAACAGTGTCACACACTGCTGCTGTGCCATGCTTCATGCAGGCATCTGCTTCCAGCCAAGCTTCCCCAGAGCGGAAACGCGAGAGCAGATCCCACTTTACAGCAGGATCCAGCACGTCAGTTCCAAACGAGGGGTCATTTTATTTATCAGCATCGACACATCACCTTTCCCAGAAGGGTTTGTACCTGTTCCTAAATGCACCTGCACACACACACTAGATAAAAGTGATGAGAATGTGCTTATTGGTTATAAAAAATACTCGTCAGCCACAGCAATCCACTGCAGAAATGGTATGGGGCAACCCAAATTCCTCGTGCCCGGTTCATCCCGGTTTGCACGTTTCCTCCATCTGCAATCGGATATGAAAACTCCCAAAATCAAGAGCTACCCGGTGCGTTTGGGTCAGGGTTGAGGCTCTGCGGAGAATTTAAGGTGGTTGTTTTACAAAGGAGGGGAGGGACAGAGAAAGGGATTATTCCCTGCATTTGCAGCCTGGTGAACTACTGTGGAGCTCCTCTCTATCAGCATCCTCCTCCCTAGCTGAGGCCTTTGCCGCTCGTTGCATGCCATGGTACCCTCGCACAGCAAGCGAGACACATTCGCAGAGTTGCCGCTGTGCCCGCAAAACCCACCGGTGTCACTCGCAGGGCGAAACCTGGATCTGCATCTGGTCAAGCCAAGACGCACCAGGTGAAAGCAGGACCAAGCAGGAGCACGCTAAAGGTGACAGCCAAAGAGCCAAGCCTTGTCGTCACCTGCGCGGTTGTGTCTTTTTATAGCTGCTCTCAGCCATCACGGCGAGTTTTGCAGACTTCAATGAACCCATCAATCTGATTATCTGCCACGGCAAAGACACAAGTTCAACTTAATTAACATTTATGGATTCCACAGTGTTTTGCATAAATGTTTGCTTAATACACAAGTCAAAAATATCCCCAGAAAATGAAAATTGAAGCTAGTTAATTGCTTGCAGCTATGCACCAGTGTGTAAACTGGAGTTTCCATAGCACCAAACGGTCTGTTAGATTGTTATGACAAAGTTAGAGCTTAAAGAGAAACAACTTGAGTTTAAAGCATACGGAGGAAAGTGGATTCTTCACGTTCTTCATTCGACTTCATGAGCTCCCCACTTCAATTTCCGTGCAGACTGCAGCAGATTTCGGTTTCCTCCGCCACAAACAGGGCTACTTGGTGGAGAATTACAGACAGCGCTTCACCGTGGCCTGGTTGTTTCGACAAGCAATTACTTTTTGTTACTGAACTAAATGAATCAAGCATTAGCTAGTGAAAGATTTGAGAACCTGCAGCGGCGATTCAAAAATCAACCCAATCCGGCTGCAAGCGTGAAATGAGGATTAACTGCAGATGTCATATTCTTGGTGCCAAGTAACCATGTCAAAAGGACTTTCCTTCGCATCGGCGAGACGCAAATACCTGAGACGCTCCTAAGGAAAGGAAGGGAGTGGGTGAGAGCAATGACTGCTTAAATAGGATGCTCAAGTGTGGCAACAACTGTAATGGACTTGATTAAAAGTCAAATACTATTAATTTGAGCAATTTGATGGGCAGGGAAGCGTGTCACAGAAGGGTGTAGGAAATCCCGGTGTGACCCGTGCTCTCGCTACGCAAGATCAGGGCTTTGTCCTGGCAGATATCCCAGGACGGAGATCCCAACCAGGACGAGCTTCTCGTGGGCCGCGCCACAACTAACGCACCCACTCCTGTGCCACACTGATCCTGCTTTCCCCCTTCCCTTTTCCTGAAAGGAAGTTATAAGTCAGGCAATTATAAGCCTTCCAACAAAAAACATTCTGGTTACAGAAAACCAAGGTGTCAAGAAGAAATACAAGCCCTTCCTGAAGCCGCAGTCATTCTGAATAGCAGCATTTCAGGCTCAGAAGAGCATTACCATGCAAAGCACCTCCAAAAACATTATTCCTGTTATTGCAAAGCAGATTGTGCCGTCCAGGTTGATTAAAAAGGTTTCAGGGAGGTAATGAGAGCAATTTTCAATGGAGGCGAAAGGAGAAAGAGGAGGGTTGTTCTGAACCTCTCTGCTTTCTGCAGAGGCACGCAGCCGCAATATCGCAACAGCAGATAATATCTGTATTGAGGGATGCGTAGCCGTCTATTACAAGCTGTTCACCATCCAAAAGCTTCTCTGATGCATGGCATAATCAAACGTCTGCGAATTTGCATTTAAATTGAGGAATTTAGGAATCCATACCCCAAAGAGGAGCAGGCCTCCTTGGGTGACACTTCTGATATCTCACAGCCTTCACAGAGGAAGGCAAAAATCGTGCGTGACTTCCAACCACCCCCCAAAGCCCGTCCTGCCACCCTTCGCCAAGACGTGCATCTCTGAAAGACGTCATTGATGTCCACACCCAAACTGTGCCGCAGCAATAACCCTCCAGAGAGGGGAGTCCCTATTAGATGGGTTTGTCTTCAGATTTTTGTCTTGCAGCGCTAACGTTGTCAGCATTACAACCTCTCCGCCCCCCCAAAACCCCCGGTTCGACACCCGGACAGCAGCGGCAGACACTACCCACGCTGGGATTTGATCAGCAGCACAAAAAAAAAAAAAGGCCCCAAAACTGGCAGCAGAGGCACACTGGGCACATCTCCAGGGACTTCTGAGTCACTCGGCATGCCCAAGGGATGGAGCGTGCAGGGGATGGAGACAACGTCCTCCAGAGCAGCTCTGGTCTGAGATGTTCTCTCAAGGTCTGTCAACAAAATCCTCCCTGAGGACTTTCACCCACGCTCTGTGAAGCATGGCGAAGCAAGCTGTCCTGCTCTGCAAACTGTCTTCCTTCCCTCCCCGCACATGGCACCCGCAGCGCCCTCAAAGGCATTAGCACCTCTGAAAACACCAGTGCGGCTGGCAGCCTGTGCAAGGACTCAGAGCCCAACGTCCCACCGATTTCCCCTGGGATGCAGGGAATCGCTGAGTTTGCCCTCTTGGATTCAGGTCCCACATCTACCCCAGTCCCACTCTCCTCTCTCCCATGCAGACGGAGCTGCAGGAGCTTGGCTCTCCTGTAAGCCCCCCACCCACAAACACCAACCTAGTTTGAAATGATCGTTTCAAACCGCTAAGAGTCCTAAATTACAAAATAAATTCAACTGAATTAACAAGCCACCGACGCAGCCAGTCCATCTAGCATCTCTGCAGCAGGTTCCTGCAGTCAGAAATGATTGCCGGTGTAATTCTCGGGGGCTGCAGGCTGGCGGTTGCGTCCGGACCAGCCTGCCCATTTTTGTTCCCTTCGCTTGTAAGGGAAAGTTGCCAAGAACAACGTGAGACGTTGTGTGGGCACAGCCAGACCAAAGCTGGGGAGAGGCACAGCCTCATCTTGCTGCTGTCGGCCCCAACAGCTCGAGAGGATTTACAGCTCATCACATCCCTCATCTGCTTTCGTTGTCTTGATTGCTCCGTCGGGACCTTGAGGACTTTTCCTCAGCTGGAAGTGCGAGCCCGCGCTGTGACCGTGCTACCGATGATTTATACATCGCTGCACTTGAGGAGTTAATTTTATATTTGAGATTGCAGCCATTACCGGCTCTGTGAAATCCTGGATTTTATAGTACAAGTGCTTTACCTGGTGATAAAACACAAGAAATGAGAGCACAAAAGGCGAGATCATCACTGCTCATCGCAAACGAGCCAGGCGCCTGCAAAGGGAGAAGTCAGCAGGGCCATCCTGAGCTCTGAAACCCTGTGGGATGGTCCTTCGCACGCTGGCCTCCTCCGGGGCCTCCCCACTCAGAGCCACACTCTCTAAGGGGGGAAAAAAAAATCCAAGCTGTGTTAGTATAACCTGTGTTACAGCCTTTGCAGAGGTAGCGCTGAGGCAGGGTGCGGGAAGGCTGCTCAGGAACGGGCCTGCCTAATAAGAGCTTAGAGAAATCAAACCATTTACCTCTTCCGAGGTTTCAACCTCTTCCTTGTGCCCCGAGGTACGAGCATGACCAAAAGTAGCTCTGCAGCAATAACAAGCAAGGCTGAAAGCAGACAGCACGCTCTGGAAGGGAAAAATCAGACAGAGAGGCTGACCCTAGGGTGTCTGTCTGCAAAAAGGATCTGCATTGAACACCAAAACCAAGCCCTTTCCTAGTCACTGCCAGCAGCCGAGCAGGTATTAAATCACCTTTTATTACTGAGATGAGCTACAATGGTTTGCATAAGAATAGTACCAGTGGGTTAATAAATGCTCCTGTAGCGTCTGCTCCAGCACATGGAAATTACCAGATAATCTTTAGTTTGCAGGTCATTTGTAGAGGGGTGCACCAGTTCAACAAGAGGAGACCCCGCTTGTGTGGCATCAACAGTCTCAGCCACTGCAGCAGGGTCCCCGGACGCTTGGGGACACGGGTGCACGCAGAAGTGCCCCAGACCCACACAGAAACCAAACCTCCAGCAGCCCCATCGCCACGGGCGAGCGCTCACCGAGTGGAGCCGAGGTCCGATGCTCACGGGAGTGGGGGGCAGAGGTCCCAGTAACCCCAGAAGGCTGCGAGTTCCACACTCCCCGGCTCTATTTTTAGCCTTGCAGCTGGGGAAGATCCCCGTTGCTACGCTACCCGTGTTGTGGGTCCGGACCGGTCGGCGCATCCCACCCCTGGGACTCGCCGAGCAGCCCAGCGGTCCCGTGGACGTGACCGACAAGGTTTCAAGTCCGTCACGGCAGCTGCGGCAGTCACACAGGACTGCTCCCCCCTTCCTACTCTTCTCCTAAACTTCCCACCCCCCTCCAGCACTTGCCTGCAGCTAGGAGACATCCCCCGTGTTCGGTGTCACCCCAAAGCTTCCCACAGCCCTGGCACGGTGCAGGCAGGCAGGTGGAAAAGTACCGGGAGCACAGCAGGCAGCAGTTGCTGCCTGGTGGGCGGACAGCCAGCTTTCCCTCATAAGTCATCCTTCCCAGCTCCCAAAGCAAACCTTAAATGAGCCTCCAGCATTCCCTCCAAGAGCAGGAGAATCCCAGCACACCTCCATCCACTGGGGGATTTTCGGGAACGCATCCTCTGGCAAACACCCACCGGCAGGTCTGAGTTGTAAATCAAGTTACCCAAAGTCCTGCCAGTGATTTATTCGTTGGGGAGCTGACCAAAGGGGGAGCAGCCATTTGTAAAAGTTCCTGTCACCAAATGATACATTCTCTTAATTTCCAGTTAAATACAGAGCATGAATATTTCTGCCCTCACCAGCATCACTAATGGCTGGGAATAATCAAATGCTCCACACATTGCTATTGCCACAGCTGGAGTAATTTATTTGGACATTAAAAACCTTCTAGTTCCTTCAGCCTCTTTCATTCCGGATGTATACCTGGAGATATTGATATGTTTACAACAGCCATTAAAAGCTTCGTTATGAGGCTTTTGCTCACAGGAAGACACATCACAACACATAACCTGGGTTTTACAGCCTCTCCGTTTTAGTCTGACCCAACTGGAGCAGCTGAGGGAAGAGGCCAGACCCCTTTGCTCAGACCCTGAGTTATTTGGGGGCAAAAAAAGCCCTACAGGGTTTCTGCCCCCCACACAAGTCACTTAGTCCCTTGTGGCTTTCAGAAGTGCCTGGGCCTTCAGGGTGCTTCAGCTGTGCTTACGAGTAGACGCCAGTCTCCACAAGTTTATTCTTTTGCCATTTTTGGGGTGGCTGGAATCAGCGCAGAAACTAGCTGATGGCACAGCAATCCCTTGGCCGCTCTGTGTGGGGAGCGGGGGGGACTGCTGCCAGGGTTGGTGCAGCAGGGAACACAGAGTCTTGAGGAATGTGGTTGAGATCAAACCACATCTTTTCCTCCTGCCCCATCCAGTGGTTCAGGCTGGAAGAACACTTTGCAGTCAGGAAGAACTCGGACATCAAACTGCAGCAACGTCGCAGTCTCAAGTACCTAAATCCACCAAGAACTAGGGCAGCTGCTGCTTCATCCCTCTCAGGGGATTATGGCTGGGAATGCTGGCCTGTTAGGGCTGGAAAAGCTTCTCATCCGGCTGGTGGCACTGGAGAAGAAGCTGCTCTTCCCATCAGCTATGGGGTCAGGATGATGGTGGAGGCAGGCGCAGGTCCAGACCATCTAACTTTCTGCTAACGCTTCTACAGTGCAGGACATGCTACAAAAATAAAACACGCGGCTTTATTTCCCCCATCATGCAGCCTTGCCTCAGGCACATAGCTCAGCCCTCAGTCCAAACTGCTCTCCATACTAAAGCAAGGAGCGTGCCTCCTCTGCCCACAGCCCAGGCACTGTGCCGTAGGCAGGACTGCTGGAATCAGGCGCACCAGGCCATGGCTCTGCTGGGAAAAGGAAATTTGAGGAGCAACAGCTTTCCCCAGCAAACCTTTCCTGCTAGTAAGCGCAGGGAAACCAAAGCAACACAGATAACCTGGCCTCATCTGCTGAGAACTGGGGAAACAGGTGAAAAGGTGAGGTGGAGATATGGGGGAGCCTTCCTGTCTTCACGGGGTCCCGCACACAAACGCAGGCTGCCTTGGGTCAGACCAAGAGCAGAAGGGATCGGTTTTAGGAAGCACTATTGGCTCCTCACTTACCAGTCTCTCTGCCTCCAGCACTGCAGCAAAAGCAGGAGCTATGACTGGCTCCTGCTGAGCATCCTTCCTGGGCCAGACTGGGAGGAAGGATGCTGTGCTGGGCAGGACGGAGGGCTCCAGAGCTGAAGCCAGGGGGGATGCCCCAAACCATCTGCTAGCCTACTGCACAGGGCTGACACCTGAGCTGCTGGGTGCTGCCCAGCCTGAGACTGTAAAGCCCGAAGACCCCCTGCCAACCCTCTGGTGTACCCAGAAACCCACAAAGTGCTGGAGAGGGCTTCAGGGCACACCGAGAGCTTAAAGGTCACAACAAAATACACCTGGAGGGCCATGGGGTGCACGGAAATAAACACAGAAGGCTCTGAGGAACACCAAACAGTGCACAGAGTGGTTGAGGGACTGCCAGAAAGCACCTGGAGTGCTCTGGGGGGCCTGCACAGCAAACTGAAGGGTCAAGCAGACGGCCCTGGGGCACTTCCACACAGACAGGGGCTGCGGGGGACAACGAGAAGCAAACGGAGGCCTCCGGGACGGGGAGGGGGGCGGCCCACGGAGGCGCCAATGATCGTGGGGACCACTGAAAGGCAGACAGCGGCTGGGGGGGGGCGGTCAGTACCTAAGCAGGTCGGCTCTGGCGGCTCTTCCTCCTCCGAGGCGGGCTTTGCCCGCGGCTGACCGCTGCTCCGCCGGTGCGACAGAGGCCCAGGCACCACCGGCGACAGAGAGCACCCCTCAGGGCGCAACCCTGGGACTAGCGAGGCGGGAAGGCGGCTGGCCCACGGCCGCCCGGCCCCTGACAGGAGCCGCAGAAAGCGCGGCCTCCCCCGCCGCCGTCCGCCGGCAGACTGAGGGGCCGCGCCCCGCCCCGCGCCGCAGCCGTTACCCCCGGCGCGTGCGCGCTGCCGGCGCGCGCGGCGATTCAAACCCGATGGGGCGGGGCGGAGAGCCGCGCGTCCGATTGGTCGTCGACCGGCCGAGCCGCTCGCCGATTGGACCGTAGGCGAAGAGTAGGCGGGGCGGCGGCGGGCCTGAGGTGGAGAGGCTCGGCCGGCCCGGCCTCGCCGTGAGGATGAGCGCCCCGACACCCCGCCGGGCCGCGGCCGCCTCCCCCGCCCCGCGGTCCCTCGGCAGCACCGGCATCCCCGTGCTGGCCGAGTGCCCCAGTAACGACGATGAACGGGAGAGGCGGCAACGCCGGCGCTCGAGGGCCGCCGACCTCCAACTCGGCAGCACCGACTCGCCGCTGGGCCTCGCCTCACCCGCGCCCAGGTACGGCCGGGCCCGGTGTGAGGAGCTGTGGGGGGAGGGAGGGGGGAAGGCGGTACACGGAGGAGGAGGAGGGTCCCCAAACCACCGTGTCTCCCCCAGGCAGGCGGAGGCATGGCTGCCGGTCCCCCCGCAGTGGACCAACGCTCAGATCTCGGACCACTACAGCACCTGCATCAAGCTCTCCACCGAGAACGTGAGTCGGGGAGGGCTCCTGATCCCGGCCCCCCTCACACCACCTCTGTCTGGCAGTGGTTGCAAAGCTGGGAGGGATTTTAAACTCCTTGAGCCTCGGCTACGTGGTTATTCTTCTTCCGAGCCGTCTGAGCCACATCCCTGATCCAAGCCATGGCCAGATCTGGGCTTTTGTTTCTGCCTTCCTGGCAGTAACAAAGTAGGACATAGCACAGACCATATCCCCTCAATCCTGCTGTAAATACGCCCGCGGGATGAAGGTTCAGCCAGTTTTGAGAGGTGTCATGTGCCAAGGGGATCAGTTCTGAGCTGTGCTTTGTTTCAGAAAATCACCACGAAGAATGCCTTTGGCTTACACCTGATAGACTATATGACCGAGATCCTGAAACAGAAGGACTCTGAACTGACCAACTTCAAGGTGAGAAGAATCGCTGCCTGGTCGTGGTGGTGCTTTGTCTCCAACTGGTATTTAGCCTAAGGTTTAGTCAATAACAAACCTCAAATAACACCGAAGGTAACTGAGCTGGTTACTTCCACTAAAAATATCTGGTAGAGGCAGCAGTCACTTTTCGCAGAAGCTTACAGCGTTGAATCCTTTTGTACCACAGAAATTAAAGGCTGAATTCTTTCAGTTACGGTCCTTCAAAAGGAGAGCTTGTTTAAAAGTAAGACTTGTGCGGCTTCTGAGGTAAATACTGGGTGTTACAACCAGTAACAAAACAAGGCTGGAAAAGAAAGGAAGTTAGTGTGGCTAACTCCCGGTCTAATTTTGGTCTGGGATGGATCAGAATATGAACTTGCCAGGGCAAAGACTTACTCGCTATAATAGTTGACTGATGCTAGGAGGGAGAACTGAATTCTTGGATGAAGGAACAAATGGCAGGGCTTTTGAACGTGGCCTCAAGGAACCCCGGAGCTAGCTGTTATGGTTGATGAAACTGAGGAAGGGACAGGAAACCGTGCACAGGTTTTCAGTGGGTGGTCCTTCACCTTCCTTGGGGGGGGTCTGTGATCGAAACAGGCACTTGGCATCTCCTGCGCTTCACCTCTTTTGATTTTGTAATTTGGGAATATAGAATGATACCAAGAGGATGACACAAAAGAAGGCATGAAGGAGAGGTGGAGGAGAAAGGTCTCTTGGCAGATGCAAATCTGCACCTTTCTGCTTCTCCCCACTGCTTAATCTTGGCAACTTTTTAAGTATTCTCCTGTGTGATCCCGTCCAAAAGACCTGATAAAGCAAACTGTAAGGCTCTGCCTGGGAAGACACATCTTGACCCCTGCTGTGCACCTACGTCTCCAGTAGGTTTCAGAATAAATCCTTTTCCAGTTGTTCACAATTTGACTTGTAATACAGAGCATTCAGAAATTCAGGTCTGCGGCTTGTCTTCTGCGTTTGCATCTTCTGGATGAGACTTTTTCCTTTCTAACTAAAAATTGCATCCTTTGTTCCTCCTGTCAGATAGCAGCTGGCACGCTTGATGCCAGTGCGAAGATTTACGCCGTGCGCGTCGATGCAGTCCACGCAGATACGTACAAAGTTCTTGGAGGCTTGGGCAAGGACTCGGCACCTACAGAAAACGTGGACAGCCCAGAAGGAGGTGTGCCATTCACTCATTTTCTGTTAAGCTGTTCCCGTTCCACCTGCCTGTAAGAAAAATGTCAGTGTACTTACATAGCACCCGTGAATTTCGAAGCGCTTTGTACATCTAGGAGAGTACCGCTAATTTAATTTTTCAAGGGCTGGGAAATCCCCAGTTAGTTTGCCTTGGTGCTTGAGCAGGGAGGGTTGAGATGAGAACCTGAATCTGTTGCTCAGTGCTATATTCAGCTATTTGGCCCGTCAGATTTGGATGCAAACCAAAGGTGGCCTAATCTGAAACATTAAAAATGAAGTGCCCCACTCTTTGCTGTCCTTTGCTTTGAAACGAAAATGTGCTGTTAAGATAAAATAGAGTCGATAAAAAGAAATGCAGCATCCAGCCAATAAAACATTGGTGGTTCATGCTAATAGATACCTAATTGGGTAACTTCATGCCCACTGGGTTTTTCTAAGTGTAACTTGTTCTTCTTTTCTTTTTAGAAGACAGTCCAGCTCCTGAGGCTGTCAAGAGAGTTCAGACAAAAAAAAAGCACTCATGCAAAACCATCGAGCAGAACTTGAATAACATCAATGTGTCGGAGGCTAATCGCAGATGTGAGGTGGGTGGAGGGGGGCTGCTGTAGCAGCTGCGTTCTGGTGGAGGAAAGGACATGTCGCCTCATCTTTCTCATTTCTATTGTTTTCCTTATTGTGCATTCCTCTCTTGGGCTCTAACATTCACATGCACGTCTGTGAATTCTGCTATTATACCAAGATTGTTCCTAGTCACGTATATTCCTCCTGTGTGAGGCATCTGTGAGAGCTCTCTCCTCGTTGAAAAAGATGCGTGGGTCATTCTCCCTTCGGATCTGTACTTCAAAGTCTCCTGCAGAGACTTCACCCTCTCTATCTACTCCATTCCTTGATTCTGTTTCATTCCTTACCTGTAGGTTGATCCCATGTTCCAGAAAACAGCCGCGTCTTTTGACGAATGCAGCACAGCTGGCATTTTCCTCATCGGGCTGCGTACCCAAAGCTGCCACAGCGAGCTCCTCTTTGACTCGAAGATCGTGCCTCTCCCTTCTTCAGAGACGCTCACGCTGCCAAACTCTGATCCTGTGAAAATGACGGATTTAAAGTGTGAGTGCCGGTAACGGCTAAGCAAAGGGGCCCACCCAAACCTTTTGATCCTTTTCATCTCCCAAGCGTGCTCATTTTAGTCTCAGCCCGCTTGATTTGTGCTTTTGTTCGCTGCTTGGCTACCCTGTGGCACTGTTGCTCTGATCCTGATCAAGTTGAGATTGGTTGCTGGAAAAACAGGACCTTTGTAGGTTTTAGGTCACTACGTGTAGCTTAACCTCTGGCAGATCTGTCACACAGCACGTATACATGGTCTGAGCCGTGCAGCAGTTGAGATTAGTGTGCTCCAGGTTAAGGACTGACCTTCTTAGAGTGTTTTGAGCCTGTACATACTACCAAACCCCGCTGCTCTGATAAGATTCCCAGCGTTATGCCCACCCTCAGAGTTAGGGTAGCAATTGAACTGTCCTATTCTGCTGAGAAACGAGCCCGACTGCTTTTGCAGTGAGTCCTGCGCCACCCGACATGCAAGAAGGGCTGCCTACATGTGTGGCTTTAAGAATGATTTAATGCCTGGCACTTGTTTTACGTGCTGGTTGCTTCATCATATATCTGATCTCTCCCCCTTGCTCTCCTTATCTCTAGCCCTGCTAGCGCAGTGCATTGAAAAACGCCCCATCTGCTCTTCGCTGGCTGGTTTCCAGTTTACAAAGTGGGATGCTGAATCCCATGATGAGGTATGTTTGTTAGCTCTGTGCCGGGTGGGATACTTGAGCTGTATTCTGTGCTCGCCTCCAAAGCGATCTCCGAGATGCACAGGGCAATGGGATGTTGCGCTGCAGGGCTGCTGAGATCCTGCAATTTTTTTTTTCCTGAGCACTTTCTTCTCCTACAGTCAGTGTCAGCCCTGTTGGATAAATTTAAGAAGAGCGACCAAGTGTTCGATATCAATGCGGAGATAGACAGCGATGTGGAAGACTGTGTTCCCACCCTGGCAGACGACGACTTCAATTCTGACTCCCCCAGGAGCAGAGTAGCAGACAAGATTGGGGAATTCACAGAAAACCTCAACTCCTTTGGAACAGTCCGCCAGAGCAAGAAGTAAGTAGTCGCTGAAAATCTATAGCTTTGCTTTGATAGCAAGCGACAACCTCTGGCAGCTCTCTGGGGAATCTTTAATTTACTGTGTACACGTTTCCCATCTGGCTATAGCTTGCTTTCTGCTCAAGTTTCGGGTACGTCCAGGAATGCATTACAGCAATATCGCTACCCTCCAAGAGGACCTTTTCGTACGGTCACATTTCCCCAGAGCGATTGCTTGTCTGCTCACTCTGCTCCCCCATTTCCAGCCTGCCCTTTGGCAAATCCAGCTCTGTTTTTGCAGCAGCCTCACGGACTCCAGACAGTGCAACACCCACAGTACCGTTCACTGATTAAAGAGCGGGAGTCTTGCACACATGCCGGCAGAGGGAGCGGGTGATGTCTGTACAGAGCTGATCTGGCTATTAAATGCACGCTCAGGCCCAGTGTGTGCCAAAGGAATGATTTCACTGAGCAGCGTGTGTGCTCTTTCCAGAATTGATGCGGTTCCTTTTGGAGAGGGAGACATCGGGACCATGTGCCTTCATCTCTCCATGAAACCGGGGGAATATTCCTACTTCAGTCCCCGAACTCTGTCAATGTGGGCTGGCCCAGAGCACTGGCGTTTCAAACCTCGACACAAATGTATGTATTTGGAGACAGCGGCTCATACGCTGCCGATGCAGCTACTGCCTGGTCCTGCTTACCTTTGGAGACGGGTGGCATCTCAGTCATAAAGTAGGGACAGTAAAGAAGGGGACAAGCCTGCATGGCTCTTTTCTAGCCAGATGGGAAGCAGTACTGAGTTCAGACACCAGGAGGGCTCTCAGTCGCATGCGGATCCTTTGGTGTCTAATGTATTCTCTGTTATTTGGGTTTGTTAATGATGCTCAAAGTTGAGGGGGTGTCTCTCGCTGCAGCAATAGGAGATGCTAGCACTAACACAGCTCCTGCTGTTGTTTCCCACCTTCTGCATAAAAACTGAAGATTAAATTACACTTTCTGCTTCTATAAAAAGATACTGATCCCTTTAAAACATGAAGCTGAGAACAACACCTGTTGCTTTCCCGTAACAAAGGGAAAAGTCCTCGTAGGTGACCTTTCTGTGTGGAGCAGATGCTCAAGTTAGGAGTGAGCTTGTTGTCCTCACTCTGTCACAAAGCGCTGACAGTTTCATTCCTTTCTGCAGCGGATGCTGACTCTGAAAAAGACACCAAGAAAAGGACTGCAAAAAAAGCGTTTGAAATTAACTTTGATGAGGACATTGACTTTGAGGCATATTTCCGTAAGACCAAGGTACGCGTTGAGTTTCTGCCTCTTTCTGCTCTCTTGCTATATCAGTGTGTCTTGGAACTGTCGTCTGCAAATGGCTCATCTCATGCTCTGTAAACCCAACATCATGTATGTTCCTTGGTGCAGGGTCTTCTGACTCCAGGTCACATTACAAATAGAGAGTTTTACCAGCCTTGGGTTGGAGAATCAGGCTGGATTCTTCCTGGCTTACACCCTGTCAGTCGAAGAGACCCTGCAGGTCCAGCTGCGTGTCTCAGGGTGCTGCACAGAAGCCACTGGGTGCACTGACTGGACCAGTGTGGAACTCCTCTTTGGAGGCATCTCAGAACTTACCCCCTTTCAGAAGAAGACCTGTGTTCAAAGCACTTATTTGTGCGTTAATCTTCCGAGTGGTGGATAGCTCATGGTTAATGGTATTTATTACCTTCCCCAGGCATCTGTAACTCTAGCCAAATCTATTCTGGAAAGCCAGAACGTGAAGAGCACCACGCTTCCCGCAGACTTCAACTATGATCCTAACAACATTCTCCAGCTGTTCCTCAAACCGGCTGTTAAGGTAAGAGTCTTTTCTACAAGCCTGTTGGCAATGATTCCATGCACAAAACCACTCTTCACCAAATGCTTGAAGTGCTTCGGGGCGCTCCTCAAGGCTGGAGTCGGGCCAGCATGTCTCTCGCTGAACTGACCCACTTGTGGATGCCGAAGCGGCTGTTGGGCTTTACAAGGGGCTTGCTAGAGGGCTGGTATGCGAGGAGGAGGAAGAGCCAGCAGGCCGGGGAAAAAGGAAGGTGACGAAGGAACAAGGCACAGGCAATGCTTGGGGAAGTATTTAGAGCTTTTCCTTTCCTGAGCCCTGGTCTTGTCTGTGTAGCTCTGCAGGACATCTCAGCCAGACGGCTCACTGGATCACGAAGATGAGATCGGCGAGTACGATTACAACAACCCCAATGACGCCTCCAATTTCTGCCCTGCATTGCAGGTAACTGGAACAAGCAGATTTCTTTCTGCTGCCTATATTTGATATGTGATGGGAACAATTTAGGAAGAACCTGTGTCCAGAATTAATTACTAGTGAAAAAGAATTGGAGCTGCAGGTTATGACAAAGCTGCAGGAGTCTTGGCACACACCCCTGTCCCCTCACTCTAACGACATCAACTAAACTCTCTGCCTTTGGTGTTTGCCAGTCAGTTTGCTACAGAAACTCCATTCCAGCCTTTTCCATACACCTGTGCCCTAAAGTAGGCGTAAATGCCATTGCTCCCCTCTGCAGTCATCTCTGCACAGTGGGGTTTGCTCCCAGCTGTTTCGAGCTCCCATTGAAGTAGATTTCTTCTAAAGCTTCAGCTTTCTGCCAGGCCAGTGCTGCCTCCTGCGTGTGTTTGTGACAAGTCTCGGCTGGTCCCACACTGGCAGAGGCCCCTCGTCTCTGTTATCTTTCCGTGTAGAACAGTCTTTTGATACTCTGCGCTGTAGATCTTGATGTTCTGTGCTGTAAATCTCCCTTGGGTTTAGCCTTAGCCCAGCCAAGCGCTGTGGGGAGAGGCTGAATAAGAACGTGTTCCATGGGGAAGGTGGGCAGGTATTGCCACCCTGCTGAGAGGCGGGTGCTCTCGTTGTCTCGGTGCAGGACATCTCTGGCTCCTCAAAGATGTCTCTGGGTGGCCTCACTGCTGTATCTCTTCTTGATCAGGCTGCAGACAGCGATGATGATTATGACCCCGTTCAATTCATGGGCCAGACAGGGGAGTTCAACCTTACTGCCCACCCCGAGGGTCAAGACGCTGAGCTCAACAGGGTTGTCGGCGATGTCGATATCACAACGTATGGAGAGCTGAACCTCATTGCTGAGCCCCAGAAGGTAAGGACTTGTGTTGTCGCCGAGCTGTGAACTGCTCGCTGGGCAGGTCTGGAGCAAAGCCTCTCAACACCTCGGGTGGTTAGAAGTCCTGAGACAGCAGTTTCCCTGCTACAGGATCTCCTGGGTTTGCTACGGGACCCTTTATTCCCAGATGAACCCTGTGTAAGAAGAGGGAATTAAAAATCAAAGGTTTAGTAGTAAGATAGCATTCACCTTTGTTCCCAAGGAGAACCATGTTTGGATTGTTCCTGTGGTCCTGATTGAGGACGGTGCTGCTGCTTCTGCTCAGCTGCTCTCAGCTAACCCTGGACTTCTTTTCCTCAGGTCAATAAGATAGCAATTCAGTACGCAAAGACAGCCAAGAAAATGGACATGAAGAGGTTGAAGGAAAACATGTGGGACCTCTTGACTAATGGACAGAAGAAAAAAAACATGGTGGAGGTGAGCGCAGGGGGAGCCGGATACCTCAATAGGCCCGAGGATAAGAGAATGCCCTGCAGGTAACTGTGCTTAACTCCTGCCGAGACAGTCTTGGGCAGGTTTAGCAGCAATTCCTTTCTAGTAGTCTTGCTCCCATGGGATGGTTGGTAAGGACAGACTGAGTGTAACTTGCAGTGGTTTTTCTCTGAACACAAGGCTGAATACTGAGGAGGAGAGTCTGTCTCAGCAGTGTCTGTCTTTTTGCTAAATAGGTGGAAGATGCAGAGAAAGAGAAGGACACGTCGCTGGTAGCAGGAGAGAAGGTCTTCAGCGGCATCACAAAGGAACTGCTTCACAGGTAGAGAGGCCCTAAAAAAGGTTGGACTGCAGATGAGGGACAGACCTGAGCTGAGCTTGGGCAAACGCTGACCCCTCTGTGTCTATTACAACCTGCTAACTGAACCCTGATGGGGAAAAAAATCTCTTCTCTTGCTCTCTGGGTTTGCCTGGGGGAGCTACGGGTTGCATTCAGCTTGGCAAATTCTTTGCTAGTGGGAGGGGAAAGGTAGAGAAAACCAGATCCCTGGGGAGGAGCTAATCTTTGGCGACCTGGTCCTTTCAGGCATGCTCCATCTGACAGGTTTCAGTAGGCTCTGGCCATCCTGACCTCCTCCCTTCTCTTTTGTAGGCTGCCTTCTGTGATGGCTAACAATCTGTCTGTCCCCTTAGCCTTCGCCTGCCTCTTGCATTTGGCAAACGAGAAGGTAAGCGCAGCGTGCACACAGGAGACGTGGTAGGAGCAGCGGGTGAAACGCGCAGTAAAAAGCCCCGGGAGCAGGGCTATTTTCTTGCTACATCAGGATTTCTCAACTGAAGTCCTGGTTTCGTGCTTATAGTGAACATAAACCAGGCTAATGTGCTGGGAACGACAGCCTGTGGTTAAGTGCTCGTAGCGTTTCCAGCCTAGCTGCTGTCTGTCCTTGTCCTTGCGTCTGGCAGCAGAGGGGTGAGCACGTTGTTGCTCAGTGTTGTTCTAAGCGTTGTGAGCATTTCAGACTCCGAAGCAACAGCCGACGGGAAGCCTTGGTCTTGCGTGCGCTGATGGTGACAGAAGGGGCTGGGCTTGTTCTGAACCTTCATCCTGTGGATTTTTTTTTTTTTATGTCAGACCTTCAGACTCGGAGGGGAAGAGTCTGGCTTTGTCAAACTTAGCTTTTCTTTTATATTCCCAGAATCTGAAGCTGGAGGGCACAGAGGACCTGTCTGATGTCCTAGTGAAACAAGGCGACTGAGCCCTGTGCGGAGCAGACCACCGGGGCTGACCCACAGGACAGAGCTCAGCTTCCCAGCTGACCGGTGCTCGCTCTGGACTGCCTCATCAGTGGCAGATTTTTCTCCTCCTGGCAATGCTGCTGAGAAATCCCACTGGTCTCTGCACCTCAGGAAGACTTTTAAATTAAGGATGTCCTACCTAAATATAGGACCCGTACAGATGGACGGTTGCAGCTCAGCCTGCTGGCTCCTGCCATCCTCGATCCATCAGCTCTTTCCTGCGTCTGGGTAGCGGAGTTCCTCCATCTCACTGTGAACCGCCAGTGCCTGCTAGCAAAAGGCTCCCCTGTGTGTCACTGTCTGTCTGTAATTCCCAGTATGTGGACTGACTGTTACTCATGTCTCTGGTTCCTCCTGTAGTCCTGCTCATCCCCTGAAATGATTTACCTTTTATACTGAGCTTAAAGATAATAAATTGCTACAGACTTTGTAGATGGGCCTTTGAGATGGGGAAGGAGGAGTCTCCAAAACAGGAGAGAGGTTAAAATAACACGAGCGTCGGGGAGCAGCAAGAGCCGGGCGGCTCCCTAAAGAAAGGTGAGCCAGGAGTCATGGGGGAATCGCACGGCCGGAGCATCACCAGCCAGGACCCAGTCCCCCAGTACCTGAACGATGCGAGCAGGACCAACCCTGAGATGGTGGCCAGGTTCAACCAAGAGTTGAGATGACCAGGCAAGTTCATGGTGCTGAGGCAGGTCCAAGATCAAGCCGGGAAGTTGGTCTGCAGGTCAGGATTGGGTCCAAGGCGACGAGGCAGGGAGACCAGCGCTCCCGACGCAGCTCAGGCAGGGACTGAAGCCCTTGAGCTGAGCTTCAGTGGAGCTCCTGGGCCATGGGTGTGGGTCAAGGCCCCGGGTGAGGCTGGTCAAGGGCCATTAGGGCTTATTAGTGCCCTCGGGGCCCTGACGAGGTGGGTGGAGAGCAGCTCTGTGCAGGCTGGGGGAGCCTGGACCTGGCTCCAAGTGCTGGCCCTGTGCTGCCAGCCGCCCCCGAGGGCATCTCTGGGCCAGAGGCTGGGCACGGGACCCCCCTCCCCAAGAGCTGGCCTGAGGGGGCAGGTTGGGGGTACAGGACGTGCTAGTGGGGCGCAAGACGAGAGGTTTTAAGTAAAATAGTCACAAACAGGGACTTTCTTCAAGAAAGGATGTATTTTCTTGAGTTGCAATTCGGCTGAGGGGAGATCCCCATGGGAAGCGCCAGCAACCCCCCTCTATCCACAGCTTCGAGACCAGTGGGGGAGACTTCCCCGAGGGGCTCCTGGGGTGATTCGGGGTGGCAGCGCCTGCTTCACCCCAGCCCCTCCAGCACAGCGAGGGTGGGCTTGAACACACCCACGCCTGCCACCCCCGAGATCCGTACCACGTCCTGCCCGGCTGCTCGGCCCCGGGGCTCAGCATCCCCAGGGCAGCTGCTCCTCCCGTTGCCTTTGAGATCCTTCAGTCCCGTCTCCCAGAAGAGCCATGGGACCGGTCCCCAGGCAGCTGCCTGCCTCTCGCTCCCCAGTAATCCACGGCGTAGTGTCAGGAGGAGAGGTGGAAGAAGCGGGTGATCCTGTTGCTGCTGTGGGTGCCGTGCAGCCCTCCTCGCCGCTGCACCGGCAGCGAGTTCCCCAGTTCCTCTTCCAGCATCTGGAGGAGAGAAGCGGCACCGCCATGTCCCGTGCCCCGCGTCGCAGGGGCTTGCAGTGGGGAGAGCAGCCCTCCATCGCATCCCATGAACTGGGCCAAGATGGGGAGGAGATGCTTCGGGCTGCAGGACCACTCACCTCCTTGCGGGCAGCCAGCCGTTGCTTCCACTCGCTGAGCTCCATGGCATGCTCCTGGTCCAGCCGCCCCAGCTGCCTCCTCTCCTGCTCTGCCAAGAGGTGCATCTTCTCGCTCTGGGAGAGGGGAGGTGGAAACGGGAAGGAAGGTGCTCGAGGAGAGGTAGCAGGGGTGTGGGAAGCCCCCCGGGGTGGACAGTTTTGCAGTGGTCCCCAGTACCTGCATCTGCTCCAGCTCTGCCAGGCTCTCAGCCTGCTGCTGCTGCAGCTGCTGCAGCCGCTGCGCCTGCTGCTCCTGCTGCTGCTGCGCCTCCGCTTGCTGCCTCCTCTCCTCCTGCTGCACGAACTGCGGCGGGGGACAGCCCGCGTCACCCTCCCCTTCCCTAAAAGCCATCGCTTACAGCTTTTCGGGGACTTTCCTCATACTTTGTGCTGGGGAACCTCCTTGGCCCTGGACAGGTCCTTGTACCTGCTTGGCCCTCTCCCTCTGCTTGGCCCCATTAGCCTCCTGGATCTTCAGGTTGTCCTTGAAGAGGGCCAGGCGGATTTTGGCATCGCAGCGCTGGCTTTTCAGCAGCTGAGCTCGCTCCTGTGCCTGCTGGCTCCTCAGATCCTCCAGCAAGAGCTGGTGGAAGCGGTTCATCCTCTCTGTCTCCTGGGAAAGGGGCAGGAGGGTGAGCCAGGAGTGGGGTTGGGAGCTGGCAGGGCTGGGGGAGCATCGCCGGCGGTTCCCACCTCACCTTCTCATGGCGCTTGTGGAGCTGCTGCCTCTGCAGCGCGTGCTGCTCCTTCACCTGCTGCCTGAAGAGCTGGTACTTCTCCTGCAGGTGCCCTTGCTCCATGCTCCACACCACCGACTCGCGGGCTGCCAGGCGAGACCACAGCACCATGACCACCTCCAAAAACCCCCAGCCAGACCCCTTGCTCCCCTCCCCAAGAACCTTCCATCCTCCTCCTCCTCCTCCCAGCCCAGTGCACCTCTCCTGAGGCTATGGATCTTGCTGATGGACTCCCAGTCGATGGAAGTCATCTTCTTCTTGTGCTCCTGAACGACCCTCTGCAGGGCTGCGTTGAGTTCCTCCTGCTGCTGCTGCAGGAACCGCTGCTCCTGCAGTGAGCAACGGAGGGCCTTGGTCCCAGTACCCAGGGGAGACGGTCCCCAGGCTCCTAGTGGCACGGCCTGGGGAGCCAGTGCTGCCCCAGACCCTCACCTCTTTCCCATCGCCCTTCAGCTCTTGCATCCTCCTCCTGCAGTCCTTCTCCTGGAGGGACTTGAGGCGCTTGGCCTCGTCTCGCAGCCTTGTCGTGTACTCGAGCTCCTGGCGCTCCTTCAGCTGCCGGTAGCGCCGCTCCGAGCTCTCCACCTCCCGGTCGTAAAACTCCTTCTTGCTCTGCCATGCAGATATGGTTAACGGGGCTGCAGGGACCAGAAGTGGCCACTGAAGCAACCAAATCCCACCCAGACCCTGGCATCTCCCACAGTGGGACCCCAACACCTCCTTCCACGTGTCCCTCTCTGAACATATTGTGGCACCAAGGGACGATGGTCTGGTTACCGTCATCTCCTGCTCGATGTGACGAAACATCTGCTCCCGCTGCTGGTGAAACTTCTGCTCCAGCTGGCTCTGAGCTCGCTGCTCTTCCTTCTGTAGCACTCGCAGCTCGTGGAGCTCCTGGCGCCTAAAGGTTTGGGGAATCGGGGTGAGAGGGGGCTGAAGGTGGCCTTGGAGGCACCTCTCGCTCCCAGGATGGCTGACTTCGAGGCGGCTAAAGGAAGGGAGAACGTCAGCCCTGGTGCAACATCACGGAGAAGACTTTCTCCAGCAAGAAGGAAGATGGGACGCAGGTTGGATCTGTGGTGGCCACGCTCCCAAGCTCAGCTGATGTTGCTGCCCCTCCATCTCCCCCTTCATCCTTTCCTACTCTCCCGGGGGGATGTCAGAGCTTATGGGAGAAGATCTTCCTCTCTTCTTTCCTTAAGCTGGCTGCTGGACAAACTAGATACGGGGCTGGGCAACGTTTTGGCTCCTCATGTGTCCCTACTGCACAGCTCTGAGGATGCAGGGAAGGGCTTGCTCATGGTCTCTTGCTGGAGTAGACCCCAGCCAGGGAGGCAGATGGGTTTTCCAAACCTGGAGGTCAAGCACTTTGCACAGAGACCCTTTGCCCCTGGTCCTCTTTGGCTAGAAAGAGGTGGAAGATGCCTGGTGGCCCCTCCACTACCAGCATCACTCACCGAGCCGAGCGCACCATCTCATCCCTTGCCCCAGCTTTGCCGACGGTCCTGGCGGTTGTCACGCTCACCTCCTCCCCATCTACCACAAACCTGCGGGTTTTCTTGACCGTCCTTTGGAGCGAGGCAGGTTCCTGCAACCGGGAGCAATGGTTTGAGCTCAGATGGCCCAAAACTATGTAAAGCCAACATGGGAGCCCATGCAGGGGGGACAGCTTCACGTGGCCATGTTACCTGCAACCTTCTCACCTGCTGGGCTTCCCTGGCAGAGGGGAAAGGCTGTGCTGCTGCAAGGAGGGCACTTGGACCTTGTACATCTGCAGAGTTTTCCACAGGGGATGGCTCCTCTCCTTGCTTTGACGTGATGGATGGATCTGGTGTGTTCCTTGCTTCCCACACTGCCCGCGCCTGGGAAGAGGTGCGGACAAGGGCAGCGTGAAAGCTCACAGTCTTTGTGGCCTTTGGGTGTCCACCAAGGGCCTCCTGGGGCTCTGGCGCTGCTCCCTGACCCTCCAAGGCACCCATCTCCTCTCCAGGTCCATCCCTTGATGGTCCTTCAGGAGCTGGAGCAACCTGCACCTCATTTTTTCCAAGCTCTCCATCATTTCCATCTTGTCCTTTCCAGCCATTCCCACGAGCAGCTCCTGGCTGGTTGCCTCTGGGGCTGTTTTCCGCTTTCTCTTCTGTTTCTTCTTCAACAGGCCCTGTGATCTCCACGGGGGACAAATCCTCTGCTGAATTTTGGGCCTCCTCACTTGCAGGTCCCTCTCCTGCACATGCTGCAGAGGCTGCCTCCGGTTGCTCTCCTGCCAGCATCACTTCCCCCCGGCTGGCTGCATCTCCCGCTGGTTTACGGTCTCCAATCAAACACCCTTTTACAACATCCTCTTCCAATTTCACTTCTGCTGGCACCAGGGCTTCCTCGGGAGAAGTTTCCACCCCGGTTTCAGCGTTGTCTGTGGCTTCCTCCTCATTCCTCCCCACTTCCCGCTCAACCAGGTCCAGGGGGTCAGCGATGGGCTCGCACACGGCTGAGTTTCTCTCCCCGTTGTTCCTCTCTCCGGCCTCTCCCAGACCGGCCAGAGGCTCCTGCCGCCCCTTGAGCACATCTGACCCCACCACTACCTCCTCTGCCACACTGGGCACCAGCGATTCTTCACCCTGTGGCACCCTCTCCTCCACCAGCTCAGTCTCCCCAGGCTCTCCAGCACCCTCAGGTCCCATGGGTGCCCTCCCTGCTCCATCACCATCCTTCCCAAGGCCATCTTCAGCCCCAGTGGAGCCAACCTCAACCTTCAGGTCTAGCAACGACCGAGTAACCCGGTGCTGATGCTCTGCCAACGACCTGAAGCTCTGGGTTTTGGTCCCCACGGTCCACAGGTCCAGGGCTGCCACCAGCTGCCCCACGACCAAGCCTCTGCGCCAGTCCCCGTCCGTGGGTGCAGGCAGGGCCAGTGAGTTACAAGTAGGGTCTCTGCTTGACTTCTTTTTTGTATTGCTTTTCGGGGTCAAAACGGGGCTCGGTTGGGCTGCAAGCCGTTCTTCCGCGGGCGTTTCGGCCACCGGTGATGCGTCAGCACGTTGGCTTTCCTCCTGGGGCTCTGCCTTGGGTCCAACCTGCTCTGCCTTCAGCTCTTGCAGTTCAGCAAGGTCTCCTGCCTGCTGTGGCCCCAAGGGGAGCTCGGCCATGTTGCAGGGGTTCCCCAGAGGGCTGATCTCCTCCTTTTGACACCCTCGAACTTCTCCTCCTGCTTCTGCTGGGACTGATGTCCCTTGAGGAGCATCCAGTGCCGTCATCTCCAACCCACTCGGCTCTGCCCTGTGCTGCTCCTTAGCTGTTTCTTGGGACTTCATCCCTCCAAAAAACGACCTGCGCCGCATCAGCTTCAGAAACTCGGACGGCCTCTTCGCTGGGAGCCTCACGGAGCCCGTGGGCTCAGCTGAGGACCTCCTCCTCATTTGCTTCAAGAAGTCGGATGCTCTCTTGGTCCTGGGCTCTGCCACCACCCAGACGTCAGATGGGATGCCCGGCTCCTCGCTGACTCTCCCGGCAGCATCCGGGAGCTGATGCTCCGGGGGACCCCCCAGGATCGGGGGGCAGGAGGACTCTCCATGTTCTTGCCCAGGCTGTGGGGTGGACAAGGTGGGAAGAGGTGAGGCTCAACGAGCTGATGGAAAGGATTGGAGGGATCTTGCACCCCAGCCAGCCGCTACTCACGCACCAAGGGGACCAGACCTTCCTCCTCATCCTCTTCCTCCAGCACGTCAGCCCGGGCTTCGGCCACCAGCTCCCGGAGCGGCCGCTTGTCGGAGATGCCCACCACAAACGGGTGCTGGGTGGGAGCAAGGGAGGTGAGCGGGGCCAGCACCGGGGATGGGTCCCACCACCCTGGGCAGGTGGCGATGGGTGCTACCCACCTGCAGGAGCTGGCTGGCTGACCACCGTGCCTCGGGGCTCTTCTCCAAGGATTTCCTCAGGAAGTCCTTGAAGTCTTCAGACCTGTGGGATGGTCCCTGTGAGCACGGGGCCAGAAGCTCCCTGTCACCCCCAGTGTGGACCCCACAGACTTTGGGGTGATGCTAGGGACACTCAGGCTCTGCTAGCACCTTGGCAGGAGGTCCCCACCCCGGTGCTGCCCACCAGTGTCACCTTCTGTGGGCAAAGGCAGTGTGATGGGAAACCTGCAGTGCCACTCCTGGAGCTGGGCTTGGAGGAATCACGACCAGCATCACTTCTGGTCCAAGAGGCCATCCCAGCTGTCCGGACATGGCTTCAAGCAGGAGCCGCCCCACGGGACAACTTCTCCCACCGTCACCGACGTTGGGGTGACGTCTCCGCACGGGGACTCACCACCTCTTGGGGTGACGCAAGGTGGGCGGTTGGGACTTGGCGATCTTCAGCAGCACCCGGAGGGGGTTCAGCTCGTGGTAGGGGGGCTCCATCTCAGCCATCTCGATCAGCGTGATGCCCAGTGACCAGATGTCAGCCTTGTAGCCGTAGGGGCTCTCCTTAGACGTCTCACACTGCACCACCTCTGGGGCCATCCTGTGCATGGGAGAGAGGGGAAGAGGTCCAGCCTGCCCTGGGCCGAGGGCTGGTATCTCCCCCTGAAACCAAACCCAGGTGCCACCTCCTCCAGAGACAACCCTACAGGCAGAAGAAGCGAGATTCAACCCCAGCTCTTCCAACGCTACCCCAGGAGGGCTTGCACCCACCAGCACCCCACATGTCCTCTCCGTACATAGTCTCACGCTACTGAGAAGCCCACCCTGGAGCTGGCGTTGGCTGGAGGAGGAACGATCCAGTTCCTCGAGATGCTCCTAATGTCGAGGAGCCGGTTGCGAGCATCTGCAGGAGGAACGGGTCACCTGGGCTCCCCCATCCCGCCTGCCTGCACCCCCAAATCCCACCATCCCCAGGGATTTCTGCCCCACACCTACCAGTACGGGGTGCCGATGAAGGACACCCGGCGCTGGATGGTGCTGGAGTTTTTGGCCGAGACGCCAAAATCGGCTGCAGAGCAGAAAGCGGCGGTTAGAGAGGATCCTTGGAGCAAAGCAACCCCAGGACTTCATTCCTGGCCTCCCTCTGCCCCACGGGGCCCCGATTCCCCCGGGACTCACCCAGCTTGACGTCCCCGTTGAGGGTGAGCAGGACGTTGCCAGCCTTGACGTCCCTGTGGATGATCTTGCAGCCGTGCAGGTACTGCAGCGCCAGCAGCAGCTGCTTGCAAGCCGCTCGGATCTGCTCCTCCGTCAACCCTTTCTCCAGCTCTGCCGTTAGCGCAAACGAACCCCGCTGCTAACGATGCCTCCTGCCCAGCACCCCCCGCAAACCTGGGGGGTACCCGGAGGAAGATGAACCCCGACCCATCCTCCCTCCTGGAGATGCTGCGTAAGCCCAGGACTCCCTTCCATGCTGTGAAATTCGGCGATCCCATCCCAAACCCTCCGATAGCCGTGTGCCGGCCGGAAAAAAACATTTATTTACCCAAAATTGCTGCATCCACGGCCCCTCCGGGACAAAACTCCACCAGGATCTGCAGGGAGAGGTTTCCCACCCTGGTCTGCAAACGTGTCCCCTCCAGACCGAGTTCCCCAGCCCCAAGATGCTGGTGGGGACCCCAGTTCATGCCCGGGGTGGGGGGACCAGCACCCTCCACAGCTCACCCAGAGCTGCCCGTTCCAGTAGAGCGCATCCAGCAGCTTGGTGATGTTGGGGTGGTCGCAGCAAGCCAAGATCTCGATCTCCACCACGTAGTCCTCCAGCTCCTCCTCGCTCGAGGTGTCGATCACCTTGGCGGCCGCCAACGCCCCCGTCACCTTGTTCTGGGCCTGCGGGGAGAGGTTTCGGGGGGGCTCATGGGGTACGAAAGGAGCAGCCCCACAATTTTCGGCAAGGGGGAAGCTTGGACCTGTCGCATCCCTCCCCGGGTGCTCGGTGCCGCCGAGCCAAATGCCAGGGACAGATATGGGGACCCCAGTGTCCCCAGAAACGGGAAGGAGAGGGATGTGTGGTCACGCCATGCACAGCGCTGATGTGCATGTGGCCCCGGTGTGGCCGTGCCACCCTGTGCGTGGGTCCCGGAGCATCCCGCTGTATCCCAAAACCTTCTGCTCTCAGTGTGGCCGTGCCACCCTGTGCGTGGGTCCCGGAGCATCCTGCTGTATCCCAAAACCTTCTGCTCTCAGTGTGGCCGTGCCACCCTGTGCGTGGGTCCTGGAGCATCCCGCTGAATCCCAAAACCTTCTGCTCTCAGTGTGGCTGTGCCACCCTGTGCGTGGGTCCTGGAGCATCCTGCTGTATCCCAAAACCTGCTCTCAGTGTGGCCGTGCCACCCTGTGCGTGGGTCCCGGAGCATCCCGCTGTATCCCAAAACCTGCTCTCAGTGTGGCCGTGCCACCCTGTGCGTGGGTCCCAGAGCATCCCGCTGTATCCCAAAACCTTCTGCTCTCAGTGTGGCTGTGCCACCCTGTGCGTGGGTCCCAGAGCATCCCGCTGAATCCCAAAACCTGCTCTCAGTGTGGCCGTGCCACCCTGTGCGTGGGTCCCAGAGCATCCCACTGTATCCCAAAACCTTCTGCTCTCAGTGTGGCTGTGCCACCCTGTGCGTGGGTCCCGGAGCATCCCGCTGAATCCCAAAACCTGCTCTCAGTGTGGCTGTGCCACCCTGTGCACAGGTCCCGGAGCATCCCGCTGAATCCCAAAACCTGCTCTCAGTGTGGCTGTGCCACCCTGTGCACAGGTCCCGGAGCATCCCGCTGTATCCCAAAACCCTCCAGCAAGCTACATCCCATTCTTCCCACGGATGCGATATAGTTCCTGCGGGCACAGCCACAGCGAGCATTGGCATAGGGGGCTCAGCAAAGCCCCCAAGGACCTTTTTTGGTGGTCCCATCCTGCGAGCGATGCCGAGGCATTCGGCTGCCCCGAAAAAGCCGAAGAGAGAAGAGGGGATGGGTTTGGCCAGGACCAACCCAGCCAGGACCGGGACCACCGCTGCTGCGTGCCACCGGCCCTGGCGCCGGAAGGCGGCTGCTGCTGCGGGTCTGACGAGGCAGCGAATTTGGGTTTCCTGTCGCGCTGAGGCTCTGCACCGTGGTTTCAGAGAAAAACATCCCCGTCTCAACCCCCTCGCTCCAACCAAGGAGGCAAACACCCGCCGACAAACGGGCCGGCTCCGGGAGCCGGTGTCTTTCCCCGTGCCGAAGGTTGGGGATGGGCTGAGCCAGCACCAGGCGAGGACCCTGCCATCCTCTGCTAGAGATTTGGGGCTGTTTAGAGGCTTTTTAGCTTCTTGCACGCTGGAAGCTCCACGACGCGAGGCAGCACCGAAAAAAAAAAAAATAAAGCATTTGCAAAACCCTCAAGGGCACCGGCGGCGTTTTGGGGTGCTCTCCTACCTTAAAGACCTTGCCGAAGGCGCCGTCGCCCAGCTCGCCCAGCACCAGCCAGGCCTCCTCGGGGTCAACATCCCGCTTGACGTGCTCGTACCGCCTCGGCGGCTTCTTCTTTTCCGAAAAGCCAAAAAGCCGCCGGAGAAAAGCCATGGGGCCACCTCCATGCAGAGAAAACGGGGCGGCTGGGCTCGAGCTCCTCCACCAAGCGCCTTCGCAGCCCTCGCTCTTCCTCCCCCGCGGGCAGGAAGGGGCTGAGCGCTGCCCTGGACCGCGCAGGATGTGCTGCGAGATGGAGGTGCCGAAAAGGAGATGCTTTGCTCCACGCGTGTCGCATCCCGCCCTTGGGTATTTTCAGGATGGGAGAAAAGGTTTAGTGCTCGCCCAAAGGTGCTGCCCGCGCCCCTTTGCCCCCCTGCCAAAGCCACGTACGTGGGTATATAGGGGTATATAGGGGTATATAGGGGTCCCTGGGCATCCCTCTGCAGATATACGGTCCTTTATGGTCACAAGTGCTTGTATAGGTGCACACCCCCATGAATTTATATATCCCTGCGCACGCACATCCATGCACAGCCCTGGCTGGGGTCAGGAGCCACAGGCTCCTAGCCTGGGCTGAGCTTAAATAGGTCCCATGGGTGCTGGGACACCCCAGGCGAGGTCGTTAGGCCTTATTAGTGCCCTACTCATTAACTAACTCTCCCTGGAAAGACCTTCGTGGTCAGGCTGGTGTTCAGCCGTGCCACCGCTTTGGCAGAGGCTTGGGGTGTAAAATGTTGGTACCGCGGCTGGCACCTCGTTTTGCAGCCCCCTCTCGATGGGGGGGCACCCAAAGCCCCGCCCCCAGCACCCAAGGTGCTGCAGCAGCACCCAAAAAGAGCCGGCTCCGGCTGCTCCCCTAAATCAAGGTGATTTTTACCTCCTAAATAATAAAGCCCCTGTGCCGGCGTGGGCACAGCATCTCCCCGGTGCTGGGGGGGGGGCTCAGCTCACGTGTGCTCCCCGAGGAGGCTGTTTTCCCGGTGATTACATCGGTTAATCATGGGGTAATTAAATGCAGGGAGCTATTTTACAGCTTTATATTCATAATTTATAGCATCAGGCTTCAGAATAGAGCTGCGCTTCTATACCAGCACCCGATGGGAATAACCCACGGGAGGAGGGTGCTGGCGATTCCCCCAACCCCAAAGCCCCCCCCAGACCCCCGTGAGATAACGAACCCTCTCGCCGCAGTTTGTGCCCCAAAGGGATGCGGGTGCCACTGGCGCTGCCAAATCCAGCGCCGTCCCCAGCAGCCGGGCTTTCATTTTTCAGCTCTTTTTTTCCTTTTCCTTCTCCTCCTCCTTCTCCTTTTCCTCCACCTCCTTTTCCTTTTCCTTCTTCTCCTTTTCCTTTTCCTCCTTCTCCTTTTCCTTTTCCTCCATCGCCTTCTCCTTTTCCTTCTTCTACTTCTTCTCCTTTTCCTCCTTCTCCTTTGCCTTCTCCTCCTTTGCCTTCTCCTCCTTCGCCTTTTCCTTCTCCTTTTCCTTCTCTTCCTTCTCCTTTTCCTTCTCCTTTTCCTTCTCCTTTTCCTTCTTTTCCTTCTCCTTTTCCTTCTCCCTTTCCTTCTCCCTTTCCTTCTCCTTTTCCTTCTCCTTTTCCATTTCCTTCTCCTTTTCCTTCTCCCTTTCCTTCTCCTTTTCCTTCTCCTTCTCCATTTCCTTCTCCTTTTTCTTCTTCTTCTCCTTTTTCTTCTCCTTTTCCTCCATCTCCTTCTCCTCCTTCTCCTTCTCCTTCTCCTTCTCCTTCTCCTTTTCCTCCTTCTCCTTTTCCTCCTTCTCCTTTTCAGGCAGCAGCCGGCACGGGGCTTTGCACGCTGGCTGAGCCCTGACGCCTTTCAGTGCACCGATGGCCGCTATCACCCCAGCGACATCTGTCAACCTCCACAATTCCCCTTCTCCTCCAGCATCTCTTCCGCGGGATTAAAAAAAATAACTCCCCCCGCCTCGGGGAGAAGCTTTTCCTCGCGCTCCGGTTGGAGCGGAGCTCCGCAGGGGCCGGATCCCACCCGGGGATGCTCAGCTCCCCCCAGGAGCCTGAAATCCAATATATTCCCAGCAGAGCCGATGGTGAGTCCCGGCAGGCTGGACCACGCACGCAGCCGCTGTGTGCAAGGGGAAACTGAGGCAGGGGACACCCCCCCACACCCCCTCAACTCCAGACCCCCCATTGTGCTCGAATAGAAACCGGAGCTGGGAATAGAAACCCAAGTGGGGTTTTTTGTTGTTGTTGTTGTTTTTTTGCCCTTTTTCATTAAGTCACATTATTATTAAGTAGAAGGCGGGCGCGTTCCTGGAACGAAAGGGTTAATGTCACCCTCGGATTCCTTCACCCCCTTTTCTAGGCCCGGGGCGGGGGACAGGAGCCAGATGCCCCCCCTGACCTCCCCCCGCTTCTGCTTTCTCCGGCTTTTGGCCCAAAATGAGTCACCGGGGGATTTTCCTTTTTTTTTTTTTCGGGGCTCTTTCACAAACCGGCCGGGGGGGGGGGGGGGGTAGGATTCTTGGGGGGCTGCTCTGGGGTTGAACACCCATGGGTGCTCTCCAGCAGCCCCCGCTCCGGCCCCAACCATCCCTCGCTTACGGGTGGCTTCGGTCCCGTGGGACTGGGATACCCAAGCTGGAGATAAAGGACAAGCATCCCTGGAAAGTGGTACCCAGCGCCCGAGCGATGCTGGGGGGGATCGGTCCCCGTTTACAGGACGGTGCCCAGCCCCGGGGGACACCGGTGACACCGTCCCCCGTTTGCAGGACGGTGCCCAGCCCCGGGGGACACCGGTGACACCGTCCCCCGTTTACAGGACGGTGCCCAGCCCCGGGGGACACCGGTGACACCGTCCCCCGTTTGCAGGACGGTGCCCAGCCCGGTGCCCAGCCCCAGGGGACACCGGTGACTCCGTCCCCCGTTTACAGGATGGTGCCCAGCCCAGTGCCCAGCCCCGGGGACACCGGTGACACCGTCCCCCGTTTACAGGATGGTGCCCAGCCCAGTGCCCAGCCCCGGGGACACCAGTGACGCCGTCCCCCATTTGCAGGACAGTGCCCAGCCCTGGAGGACACCGGTGATGCTGTCCCCCATTTACAGGACGGTGCCCAGCCCGGGGGACACTGGTGACACTGTCCCCATTTACAGGATGGTGCCCAGCCCCGGGGACACCGGTGACTCCGTCCCCCATTTACAGGATGGTGCCCAGCCCCAGGGGACACCAGTGACACTGTCCCCCGTTTACAGGACGGTGCCCAGCCCGGTGCCCAGCCCCAGGGGACACCGGTGACTCCGTCCCCCATTTACAGGACGGTGCTCAGCCCGGTGCCCAGCCCCGGGGGACACTGGTGACACCGTCCCCCATTTACAGGACGGTGCCCAGCCCGGGGGACACCGGTGACGCCGTCCCCCGTTTATAGGACGGTGCCCAGCAAAGTCACCCTCGGAGGGGGACCGGGACCGTGACCCCACGAGCATCCCGGCCACCGGGACCCGGCCGTATCCCCAAATCCCCGGGGACCGGGTGGCACGGCGGCCGCATTGCCAGCCCCGGGGGGGGGGGTGTGTGGTGGTGGTGGTGGGGTGGGGGGGGGTGCTCAAGCTGGAAAGTCCGGCACAGTCATTCAGCGTGGTGCCGGGCTGCCCCTTGGGTGAGAACCCCAAAAAGCCCGGCCGTTCCGGTAACGAAAGAGTCAATGGCACACGCAAACACACACTCACACACACGCACACGCACACGCCACTTCCCTGAGTGGGGGATGACTCATCCCCCAGCCCGTCATCCCCAGTACCGTAACACCAGCAAACCACAGAGCTCTTCCTCCGGCCGTGCCGATGAGCCGTCCGGCCTTCGCCTCCTGAGCCGGTGAGTACCGGGGGTCCCAGGACCGGGGGTTTGGGGGGGGGGGGGGACACGGGGTGTGGGGGTGTGGGTGTCCCATCACGAGCCACGTGCCACCCCGCCTCACCACCCTGCCTCACCCCCATCCCGCCGCCGAGCTGAGACCGGCTGAACTCGGCGCACGCCACGGCGGCAAGGCCGGGAAACCATCCCGGCGGGTGGGAATCCCAAAACTACGGAAAAAAGGGGGGACCCACCCCAACCCCACGGGGACCCACCTCACCCATGATCATCCCCGCTTGCCCCAAACCCCTTCTCCAGCCTTCTCCCACGGCCCCGGCCCCCGGTGGGTGCCATCACCCGGCGTTGGGTGATGTAAGGGGGTTATTTTCACTCCCGGCGGCGGCGCGGGCCGGGGAAGGGATGACTTCAACCCATTACTCACCCGCCGTAATGGCTTGGCACCGCTCCCGCGCTATTCCTAGCCGTGACGCTCGGCCCTTCGCTCCGACGTCCGCCACGCTCGGGGCCGGCCGGCAACACCGGGACGCCACTCACCGAGAATTTAGGCCTAAACGGTCGAAATTTGGGTTATAAACGGGGTGATTTCGGTAAGGATGAACGAGCCCCCAAGGGGGAACCCGAGGGGTTTGCAGGTGGTGAGGAGCGCGGTGGCGCGGTACGTGGGATGAGTTGGGCCGGTCTCAGCCCCGCTCCGGCCCAGCTTTCGCGGAGCGACGCTGCGGTTTCTCGACAGCGCCGGGAAAGTGCCGCCCCCGCCGCCAAAGCGCCGTTAATTATTATCGCGTTAAATGCGTAATTACAGCCGGGCCGTCACCTTCAGCCCCCCCCCCCCCCCCCCCCCAGCGTTACCGGCATGAAGCTCGCCCCGCCGCCTGGTTTGATGCAACGCAGCTCGTCCGCGCCAGCTTGGGTTGTTTTGCCCCAAATCGGCCACTTTTCACCCCAAAAGCCCCCGTCCCCTGTCCCCCGTCGTCGTCCCCCCCCCCCCCACCCCGGTTTCCTGCGTTTTCGTAGCGATACCAGAAAGGGAGGAAATCACGTCAGCGGCTTCGCCGCGCTCGCAGTGCCGAGAAGCAAATCTGAGCCGGTGAAATCACAGCCGGGGCACGCGGGGCTTGGCGCACGCACGGACACGCGTGTACTTGACACGTACCTGCTGCACACGCGTGTGCCTGCGTGCGCGCACACGCAGGCACACGCGTGTGCCCACCAGCACCCACATGTGCGCACCCCTATGCAGAGGCGTGTACCCACACGCGTGTGCTCACCTGTAGCTGTGTGCGTGCGTGCACACGCGTGTGCCCACCTCCACGTGAGGGCGCCTACATGTATGTAGTCACCCGCTCCCGCATTCATACGCCTGTACTCATGTGTGCTCGCCTGTACTCACATGCACACGCACGTTGGCACTTGTATGCCCCCATGAACACGCCTGGGGCACGCGTGCCCACCCTGGCACACGCATTTACCCACTCCGCACCCCCCCACACACACCCACCTTCCCCGAGATACATGAACCCACATACACACGTGTAGAGCTACATGCCCACGTGTGAACAGACACGTACACACGCGTGCACACACACGTGCAACCCCACGCACATGCCTGCATACGTGTGCACACCACTGCACACGCATGCCGTGCACACACATGCCCCAAGCGCCAAGCTCATGGACACGCACGCACAGGAGCGTCCACGCGTGGGCGCGCCTCCACCCACGCGCCCTTGCACACGCGTGTGCACACGCCTGCACGAGCGCACACACACACACACACAGTGGCAGCGCGCCCGCTGGAGGACTACAACTCCCAGCGTGCCCTTCGCCGCGGGAGGGGGGGGAAACGAGCAGCTCGGCTGCCCAATAGGCGGAGGGGGCGTGGCCGCGCCACCCAATAGACGGAGGAAGGGGCGTGGCGGCACCGCCCCGCGGGCGCGGCGGGCAGTCACATGGCGCGGCAGCGGCGGGTGAGCGGGACCGGGATCGGCGTGGGGTGCGGGGGGGGGGGACAGGGACACCGGAGAGAGGGTCTCGCGTGGGAGTGGGGGTCCCCCCCACCCACACCCCGTTCCTCAGTTTCCCCAGGTTGGCACTGCCCCCCCCGCCCCCCCCATTTTTCCAGGGTTTTGCCCCTAAAAGTGGGGCGGGGGGGGGGGGGATTTGGGGTGATAAGGGGGTACCGACCCCTAAATTTTTTTGGGGGGGGGGGCACCCAGGGAGCAGCCTTAGGCCACGGCGTCGCCCGCCAGGCACCGAAATCGGCCGGCCGGCCGATTTCGGTGCCTGGCGGGCGACGCCGTGGCCCAAATCATCCCAATTTACCCTTAATTTCTTCTTTTTTTGGGGGGGAAGCAATAATTTGGGGGTGTCTCACCCCCCCCCCTTTTTTTTATTACCTTGCAGGACCCCTCCTAAAATCCAAGCCGACGACAACTCTTTCCCCCCCTCCATGGAGGACAACCAAGCGCAGCGACGAGACGTCCAAGAGCCCACCGCCGCCAAACCGGCGGTGAGTGCTTGCACCCCAGCTTTTTTGGGGGGGGGGGGGGGGTGAGGAGGGTGCTGACCCCCCCCATATTTTGGGGGACACACACACAGAGGAGGTGCTCGCAGGGCGAGTCTCGCTTTTGCCACTGAGAGCGAGGATGAGGAAGAGGAGGGTGAATTTCCCAGCATTGGCGGGGGGGGGGGGAACTTACCCAAAACAGGGCATTTTGGGGGAGAAAAATAAGGCCCCACCCCACCCCACCCACCCACGCGGCTTCTAATTTTTCTAATTATTATTTTTTTTTAATCCTGACGGAAATGGGGGTTAGGTTTTGCCGCGCCGGACCCCCTCCTTCCCTCCAGCGGCTTTTTATTTTTAAAAAAAAAAAAAAAAGCAAGCCTCGAAATAGTTCAGCCGTTAAAATACCGCGTCTGTCACAAGCGGTTAAAAGAATAGAAAGAAGAAGAAGAATTATTAAAAAAAAAAAAAAAAAAAATATATAAAGTACTTGGGAGCCGAGCAGCTGCTTTGCCCAAAAATAGCAACAAGTTTTATAACTCCGGAAAATGTAGAACAAACAAACGAGAAACATTTTTAGCTGAGAAAGGCGGCGGTGGCGGCGGCGGGGGGTGGAGGATGAATTTCTGCCCGTCTGTTTTCCTGGAAGCCGTTCCTCGTGTTCTCGCACGGTTCCAGCGCTTTGACCAACTTGGCCGGCGGCCCAGGCTGCCGGCTAACGAACCCAGAGCTCGTTAAATGCCTTCGCGTTGCAAAGCGTCCCCGGGGCCAGTGAAGGGGGGGGGGGGGGTGTTGGGTGCTTCTGCTCTGCCTCAGTTTCCCCTTAGGCTCCTTCTCACCGCCCCCCCCACCCCACCCCCGTGTCCCGCAGGAGGCTCCGGTCCCGGAGGATGGCTCCGAGCGGGAGAAGCCGGTGGAAGAAGCAACAACCGGTGGTGAGAAAGAGGAGGAGGAAGCCTTCCTCGTCAGCCTCTACAAGTTCATGAAGGACCGACACACGCCCATCGAGAGGATCCCCCACCTCGGCTTCAAGCAGAGTACGTCTCCCACCGGGGCCGGGAGGAGTTGCCGGCGGCGGCGGCCAACACCGCATCCCCCTGACCCTCGGCATCTCCTCTTTATTTCCAGTTAACCTCTGGAAGATCTACAAAGCCGTGGAGAAACTGGGAGCCTACGAGCTGGTAAGCGATGGCCCCTGGGTGCCGGGATGGCGCCTGGGTGCCGGGATGGCCCCTGGGTGCCGGGGGCTAACTCATCCCTCCCACCGCAGGTGACGGGACGACGGCTCTGGAAAAACGTCTACGACGAGCTGGGGGGCAGCCCCGGCAGCACCAGCGCGGCCACCTGCACCCGGCGCCACTACGAGAGGTAGGGGACGAGGCGAGGGGGTCCCGCTCCGTGCCTCGGTTTCCCTTCCCGGCGCCGGTTCTCACTGTCCCCCCCCTCCCCGCAGGCTGGTCCTCCCGTACGTGCGGCATCTCAAGGGGGAGGACGACAAGCCTCTGCCGCCCAGCAAGCCCCGCAAGCAGTACAAGGTCTCCAAGGGCACCGAGACGGGGGAGAAGAGCAAGAGGGCCAAGAAGGAGAAGGGCCGGGAGCAGGTGCGTGGTCCCCCCACCCCTCCCGAGAGCCCGGCTGATGCGGCTCCGGTTTGGGAGCAGCCTCGGAACGCCGCGCCAGCCTCCGTGTCCGTCCCTCGCCGGGGAGAAGCCGTTGGGGTGGCCGGGGAAGAGCCAGGAGGGATGCAGCTGGCTAGGAGAAAAAAATAAAGAGGAGAGCGGAGGGATTGAGGGCAGGCAAAGATGGGGAGCGGGCCGGGGGGAGCCGGGACCCCGGCACAGGGATTGCGGCAGAGCCCCGGCACCCACACCCCGAATGCCCTTTGCTTGCAGATGCCTGCGGACAAGGCAAAGCCGGAGGCGGCAGCCGGCACAGAGGAGGCGAGGGACGCCCCGGAGCGGGGCCGGGCGGCGGAGGGATGCTCCAGCCCGGCGGTCCCGAGCCCCAGCCCCTCGGGGGGTGTCCCGGCCCCTGCAGGACCCACACGGAAACCTACAAGCGCCTTTTCTCCAGCTTCTACTCCAAAGGCAACCACCCCATCATGTCTCCGTTGGCCAAGAAGAAGCTGCTGGCCCAGGTGAGCAAGGCGGAGTCCTTGCACTGCCACAAACGCCACTGCCCCGAGGGCCGGCGGGTGGCGAGCGACGCCGGCCCCAGCCCCGAGCCCCCCCGGCCGACCACCGGCCCCCATCTCCGCGAGCAGAGGAGCCCGGAGCCGGCGGGAGCTCATCAGGATACAGCTCCGGGCATGGGGAGCGAGGTGGGATCCATCCCCAGCGCATCCCCCGGCGGGAGAGACAGCCAGCCCTGCCCGCGGGCCGAGGACGGGTGTCCGGCGCCGCCGTCTTCACCGGCTGCTTCCACGCCTACCGCAACGAGGTGCTGAAGCCCGTCAGCTGCCATCCCCTCTGGGGCTATTTCTCCAGCTTGAAGGATTTTTTGGAGCCGTCTTCCGCCTTCCCGTCGCAACCCGAAGAGCCGGAGCAGCCCCAAGACCTGCGGAACAAAGCGGGCCAGCCGTGGAACGGGGAGAGCCGGCGAGCGGCCGCCTGCGCCGCCGTCAAAGCCTGCTGGGTGCCCCCCGGGGCCGGCTTCGCCCCCGCCGCGCCCAGGGGCAAGCGCGGCCGGGAGGAGGAGACGGCTTTCGGCCCCAGCGCCAAGTTACGAGCCATCTCCCCCTTCATCAAGGAGGCCGACGGCAGGGACACGGGCGCCGGCTCGCCCAGGGGCCAGCAAGGGTTGGCCAAACCCAAGGCGGTGGTAGCCAGCCCTGGCTACGCCGCGCCGCTGCCGCAAGCCCCGGACGTTTATAAGGGAGCGATGCTGCATTTTCCGGTGAGCTTCGGCGACCCGCTGGAGCACCTCAAAACCCAGGGGGTACCGGTGGCACCGTCCCTCTCCGTCAACCCCTTCGTCATCCCCGCTTTCCCTAGCCCTTTGGTAGCCGCCTCCACGCAGCCCTCCGATCTGTGCCGGCCGCTGGCGACCGGCCCCGGGCACTACCCGGCCTCCTACGAGAGCTCGCTGCGGCACCGGCTCTACCCGGCGGCGGCGACGTGGCATAGCCAACCCACCTACGCCTCCCCGCACACGCCGGCCTTTCACCACCACGCCAAGCTGTAGCCCTTCCATCCCGCTCCGGATCGGCCTCGTTCCCTATGGAGAAGGGAGGCAGCCGGGATGCCGCAGTAGCTGAGGCCGGGCAACGAGGCGCGTGCCGGAGCCGGTCACCGCTTCAGAGCCTGCGGCAAAGGGACTAAGAGGAGACAATCGGGACTGTGTCATTTTTACTCTTGATCTTAGAGCTGTTTGTATCCAGCATCGTTACACCGGTGACTTAACTACCAATATCACAAGGTTATATATATATATTATATATATATATACATACACATAAAAAAAAAAAAATGAGGGAGCAAAATGAGTTGCGGAGGTTTCTATTTTGCTAGAGACGCCATGCCCCAGCGCGGTTTCGCGTGATATGGCAAGGAGACTGAGCCAGGCGATGGTTATTCCCATCCCGCCGCGCCCGGGAAGCTCGGCGACTCCCCGCTCCAGAGCCCTGGCTGGCTCACACCACGCAAAGCAATTTTGGTTTTTCATTACGTTGCCTCCGTCCGGGGCTCCGGAGGTTTTTTTTTAGGGGTTTGGGACTGCAGCGAGCGGCTGCTGCGTTTGGTGTCTGCTCGGAAAGCGCTCCGGCCGCTCGGCTCGCCGCCGGCTCCGCACCTCCAAGAGCCGCGGCGGCTGAGCCGGTGGCAAAGGCAGCGCCCGAAATAAAACTGGCTGGATGGTCCCGAGCTGGCTGTGTTTGGGGTGTCCTTGATTTCTGGGATCAGGGCAGGGTTTGGGGGGATCCTCACCCCAAGCGCGGAGCCCCAGAGGTGTTTTCGTGACGCCGTGGGGATGGGCTGAGACCTAGCGCCGAGGCCGCCCCGATCCCGTGGGGAAGGAGACGCTTTTCTGCATCAGTTTTGGGGGAAAAAAAAAAAATCGCAGCCGTTTCGTGGAGCAGCCCCGCGTCCACGCACGAACCAGCCCAGCAACATCTCCAGGTGCTTTTTGCCTCCAGGAGCTGCCGTCGAGCTGTTGCAAATGGCCCAAAAGCTTCGTCGGAGCCGCAGGACTCGCCGTTCTCGTGCTGGCTGCTCCCCACAAGCGCATCCGCTCACCGCCGTGCCGGGCGCCTCGCCACGAGCCGTCGAAGCGGAAAGGGCAGAGGGACGGCGGCACTTGCTCGTCCCCGGAGAGGGTTTACGGCTTCAGGTGGAGCAGGAGCAGTAAGTCAGCTTTTAAGGACCACTTCTGCTGCATCCATGGAAAGGAAAAAGCTTTGGGATAGAAATTGGAAGAGGAGAATTAGCCCCAGGCAGCACTGGTCACTCCATGGTGCTTTAGACTTGTTGAGAAGAGCAGCAACGTGGACCCAACCACTCCTGGATCCTCCAGCCTGGACATCGGAAAGGCATTACACGCGCTGCAGATCGCCCCGGCTGTACCCCAAGAGCTTCGCTGCCAAAACACGTACCATTAAGCCCGGTTTGTGAGCGAGGACGTGGTCACGGAGCTCGAGTCTTTCCCACGAAGAGCTGCCTCCGCGCCTGGGAGCGAGGGCACTGGAGGTGCCAGAGCCCTAAGGGCGTCTCAGCCTTATTATTGGTACTGCAGCGGAGAAATTGCGACTTCAAGCCTGGAAAAGAAAGTTGAGCTGCTTAAAAACCCGGCGGGTCGACAGCGGAGCCTCGTTTTTACCAGACACGCTTGTGTCCGTGGGTGCCGCAGATGCCAGAGCGGAGCCTAAGTTCATCCCGGCTGTTTTCCCGTCGCTGTCAGCTCGGGGAGAGGGTACCGTGTTAAGCGGCATCCCATCGGCAAACCATCGGCTAGCTCAGCCTCGGGATTCAAGGTCATCCCGCACCCCCGACCTTCCCTGCAGGAAACTTTGCCTGGGCTGAACCCGGATTGCTGGCAAAGTAAAATCTTGCCGGTTTTTCCCCCCCCCACACAAAATCCCAGGGAAAAAGGGAAGAAAATCCCAGGGCTCAGCAGGGTTTGGGATGCTGGCAAAGCTCAGCATCCTCAAGATCACTACTCACCATCGTGGCGGCGCGAAGTCCGGTGTGCGAGAGGCTACGACGGCAAAGCGGGACAGTCCCCAAAAAGCCGGACAGCATCTGGAGCGGTATGTGTATAGCCCAGGAAGGGCGGGAAGGGAGTCACGGCATCTCCCTCCTCTCACGCCAAGCAAATACAGCCATCAAAGGGGAAAACGGTTATTCTCCTGCTCTTTTTTGGGCTCTCTGTAACAAACACCCTGCTTCTGCCATGGTGTGCGTTATCCCGGCCGAGCTGAGCCAAAAACAGGATCTTCTCACGAGCCGGTAGGATGAGGAAGTGAGCGGAGATTTTGGAAACGTGCCTGCCCTCGGGGGGAGCACGGGGCCATCCCAGCGCCGTGGGTCTCCGTCTGCCAAGAATCACGCTCCCCGAAAGCATCTCGGCCAGCAAACGTTGCATCACGCCCCGTGTCCCTCCACAGAAGCGAGGGTAGAGGGCTCAGCAGAGCCGCAGCACGGGATGGAGACGCAGAGAGCATCGGGATTATCCCCGATAACCACAAAAAGACGCACCAAACCACGGCCCTAAGCTCCGTACTGCGAAAGGAAGGCCCGGGGGGGAACACTTGGCCTCCCCTCATTTCAAGCACAAGCTGCCCGGCGCTACTCCTGCTTGCCGATGCAAATGCAACTGTAAAGGTTAAATCAAAGCTCAGGGCAGACTAAAGTTGAGCCTTTTTCAGCAAGTACAAATAGCCCCGATAGCAGGAGGAATCAGTTGAAACATTTACCCAGAGGAGGGCCGTACGGGCAGATGGCACAGGCAGGAGGAGCTGCTCGTTGCTGCCCAGCCCGCTCCCAGGACCCACAGCATGAATCCTTCCCTGCCTGCACAAGGCTGCTTTGTCCCTCCACGCCTTCACGGCAAGAGAAATCAGCCCTCGACAAAAAGCGGTCGAGGGCTGGGCTGCAACCAAAGCTGCTTTTGGAAGGGACACGCGCAATGAAGTCAGTAAAGAAAAAAAAACCCAAAAAAAAAGTTTTATTAAACAGCAACAAAACCAGAAAAACATCCCCTCGGTTTGCTCCAGCCTGAACCAGCCCCCCATGCCCACAGGGCTGCTGCTCTCCCACCCCGCAGCCGAGCTCAAGTCTTCCCAAAGTGCCCGGTCGTAGCCGAGGGGTCCCCGAGGGTCCCTACGGCTTCTGGCTGAGCGTGGGCCCCGCCGTGGCGATGATGGAGGAGCTGGCCAGGCTGCTGCCCAGCGTTATGAGCGTGGTGCCGGTCCCTCCTGGCAGCACACCTTGGGACAGCAAGTGTCTGTTAGCCAGAGCCTCTCTGGTGTGGATGACGGTGCTGCCGTCATCCATCATGGAGGGAACCCTCCCCAGGGTCTCCACCGTCCCCAGAGCGTGGCCGAGGGCCGCGGCGCTCTTGGTCAAGCTGACCTTCTCCCCGATGTGTGCCAGGGGTCCGTCGCCCTTCACCGCGGCCAGCGTCGAGGTCAGGATGACGGTCTTGGAAGCGGTTTGCAGGACGGGTCCCACCTTTGAGTGTACCAGGCTGCCGGGAGGGCTGGGGGTGCTGGCCAGAGGGGAGGTGGCGAAGGTGACGGCGGCAGTGGGCGAGCTGGCAGACGAGGAGGAGGAGGAGGAGGAGGAAGGCTGGATGCCCGGCAGTTTGAGGGGGACAGAGGTAGCCTCAGCCATCACAGACTTGGTAAGCGCAGACAGCTTGGCGTCCGACATGACGTAGAGCGTCTTCATGGGGCTGGTGGTGGTCACTGCGGAGAAGGGGAGAGCGCAGTCAGTGGCTGCGGGGACGTGGTGCCCACCCTGGGCTGCAGCCCCCAGCCGCAGCGGCGGAGTCGCAGGTGTTCGGACTGAACAGAAAGACCTGGCCTTGTCCGCTCTCCAGAGCGAGACCCCAAAACCAAACCCCAAAACCAGCCCCAGCGCTGTCACAGCCTGGGCAAGGAAACCACAACAGCCACACTCGGGCACCATCAGCACCGCTCCCCTCCTAGACCGCTCAGATCCCCCAAGGAAGCCCCTCTCTTCCTTCAGTGTCTGATGATCTCCCTCAAAAAGTCCCCTCCTCTTGGGACAGCATGTCATGGTTCTTTCTTAACCAAGCAGGCTCCATCTTGCCCCATCCTACCTGCTGAGCTGCCACAGACCACGCCGAGCTCACCTTGCTCTCGGCGGCCCAGCTCAAGGCAAGCTCTTGCTCATCTCTGGCATCTCCAGCTCCGTCCCACCAGCAGCGCTGGGGCTGCTCAGACCCTCATCACGCTCCACCCCAGGAGGTGGCTAAAAGACTTCAGGCTTTGCGCAATGAAGCCCTCTGTGCTCTAAGGCGACAGCAGAGGTTGTATCGCGGTGGTTACCCCGTCCGAGTTGGCTCCCCAGCTGCCTCGACAGTAGCCACAGCCCAGAGAGCAACAGAGGGGAGAGAAACTTCACTGGAATCTGCTCGCTGGGTTTCGACGCGCTCAAGGGATGGGGAAAAGCCTGGAGACCCGCTGCTAGTTAAAAACAACGCTGGCCAGAAAGACCCCAACCTGGAGCAGCCCGTGGTTTTGCCCCTGCAGTCGCCCAAGGCTGCGACTTGCTCCGCAGGAGCTCACACCGAGGAGCGGAAAAGCGGGACACCCAGCCACGCTGGGTCACCGGGCACGCAGCACCGCATCTCTCCGATACAGTGGCATCAAAGGCGCACCGCGGTGTCCCTCGCGCTCATCAGCGGCGACGGCGTGCCACGAAACACCACCAGCGCGGCGTGGACCTCTCCAAAATGAAGTGCCTCGAGCGGAGAGGGCACGGAGCGAAGGCTGATGACCGACCAAGGATGGGAGCACCGACCCCACCGTCCTGGGGTCCGGGAGAGCAGGAGCACGGCAGGAACAGGCGACTCCAGCCACCCCTACGCAGGCTGGGGAAGCGGCACGGACAGGCGATGATGCTGTCGGACATCCGCAACGACCGCTCCACGAAACGAAAAGAGCCTGGAAAGTTTTCTGCCCTAACACCCCAGTCCACCCTGCTGCTCCAGCAGCTTTCCTACAAACCGGTCCTGCCCGCTGGATACAAAGCCAACCTTAACCGCCAGCGAAAGCAGGTAAAATTCTCCACAGATCTAACTTCATCCACTGACAAACAGCAAAAGGAACAAGAAAAAAAAAAAAACCACATAGAAGACTACTTAAGCCTAGTGCTTCTGCACCTCCCTGTTGAGTCCTGGGGGAGACGAGCAGAGTTTGAGGGTCTGCAGAGGTCGGTTAGCTGGGTTTAACGCCTGCAAGGAAAGCCGACCGCGTGGTAAAACCCAGACGCTGCAGAGCTGCCTCGTTCGCCCTTTGGAAAACTGGCACAGCCCCACTGAACTTCATCCGCCAGATCTGGCCTGAGCGCTGACGACCTGCTCACCCGGCCGCTTGCTCGGAAATCGGCTGGACCGAGGCAAACGAGAACACTGGCTCGGCTGGCAGCGGGCTCTTGGGTACAGAAGCCTTTGAGAATGCAATGGATCGCATCACCGCTTTGTGTCGATTTTATTTTTGAAGGCTGAGGCTACTGGCTGGGTAGTGGCTCTGCAATATTTATTTAGCTGTAATTGGATGGGTCTGCTCTCCCCAGGCAAGGTAAATAAACGTGGGGAGCAGGGAGAGCGCTTAGTGCTACGAGTGACGGGGGCCCTAAACACAAATTGCAGGTAATCCCTCCTGTGTTCGGGCTCAAGCGTGACACCCTGCTTTTCGTCAGCTGCTCAAAAATGGCTGCATTGAGCCAAAATTCCTCGTGCAAAGAAACCAGGGGGGAACCTAACTTAAAGGGGGACACACACAAAAAAACAAAACCAAAAAACCAACAACAAAAAAAGCGATGGGCTTAAAAATAAGCAGCATTCAGGCAGCTATTCCCCGGAGTGTCTCCGCACACGTCACCCGGCGGCATGGCTCCAACCCGGCCTCCGCTCTGGTCCCCAGGCCGGCTGCCCGCGCCCCACGACTGCCATGCGCCTCACCTACGGGTGCTGCCGCGGCGGCGGTCAGGTGTGCCGCGGGGTCGGCGGGAGCCATCTCTGCGCCAGCCTGGGCTTTGCTGAGATCCATCTGAGACAGCAGCTTGCCAGGAGAGGCGGCGCTGGTAGCTGGGGCGGCCAGGTTCCCAACAGCACCGTCTGGAGCCTGGAAGGGTTAAAAGTAACGAAGAGCTACTGGAAGTGCCCCGCTGCCGAGGATACACCATCTGCGGGGGGCCACGGGGGGCTGCAACCATTCCTCGGGACCTGTGCTAGCCCTCACCTCAAAAAAAAAGAGTCAGAGCATGCCCTCTCCCTGCTTCTTCTAGCCTTGCCCTCACTCCGACCAGTCATTACCAAGCTCAAGGAAAAATGCGTACCGAGAGAAAAGCCGCAGAGGTCTGTATTTTAAAATCATGACGTTGCAGCACTGGCACCACTGTCGGCGCTTGGGCTCAGACCGGCACAAACTCGTTGCCTTTTTCTGGAGCGGAATGGGATGGCTCTATCCCCATCTCTGGCTGTCGGGGAAATCAGTCCTGCTCTCGTTTCTTCTGCAGCGATAGTAAAGCAACAGCCAGGAGCTCAAGAACGATTCCCGCATCGTGCGGACCCACTTGCAAAAATGACGCGCCGTTACCAGCGGCACCAGTGAAAGCCCAGCAAAAACTGGAACAGCGCACACCATCCTCTGCATGAGCTTCCCTCTCGCTTGACAACGACGTACAAGCCCCTCTGACAAGAACCAGCTGGTTACACAGCACCAGTGTCCACCAGATGTCCAAGACTGGGACAACTGGGGAGTTTGGATTTATACCCTAAGGCAGATGGCAGCACACCCTGGAGAGCACCGACAAAACTTCAGTGAAATATCTGGAAACTCCCCCACTCGAGGGGTTCTTCAAACGCCTCTGGGTCCGCTTCACTTGCCTGAACTCCGTCCAGGTGCATCTGCACTCTGATACTGCAGAGAGCCGGCAGCATGCACGCTCCCGTGCTCTCCCCTGGGAGCACTCACAGCCCTGAGCTGACATAATTCAAGCTCCAAAGCAGCTTTTTCAGCTACAAAAGCAGATACCCGCCTCTTCAGACTCCTCTGAGCCAACTTGCTTGCTTTCCTCCACCACTGACAAGCACCACCCCACCTACCTGATGCCCATGCAGGTCGCAGCCTGCTTTTCCGTGCCTCGTGCAGCAATTTAACCGTGCTCCGTTAGCTATAACCTGTATTTCTGCCCCTGGGAGTCGAAAGGGACAGACTTCAGAAAAAGGAAGGCATTTACCGCCTGCTTACAGCACATCCACCACCAGCAGCCGGCTCTGGGCAGCGGCAAGGGCTGGAGTCAGAGCTCTCCTCGTGCCATCCGAGGGAGACCCTTGCCCAAAGCTGAAACCGTGACCTCAGCTTGCAGCTCCAGTCATTGCTGCATAAATCTTCGTGCCACTAAGCAGAAAACAAGAGCGTGATCCAGCACCAGCATCACTCCACACTTTATGGAGCTCCTATCAGGATATAACCACGCTGCAGGGGGGGAACCCATACAAAAAGCTACGTTCAAAGCACCGTGGAGCAGTTTCTTGAAAAGAGAAGCTGAAGCTTGCTTGTATTTTCACTTCAAAGCCACCCAAACACACTTAGCTTCTTACTCTGCTACTCACAGAAAGCATTTGCACCAAACTCCCCAGGGAGATTCCTCAGTCTTCCGCCTCCCGTTTAATGCCCACGGGGGAAGGAAAAGAGAGTTACCCGCTCAAACTGCATCTCAGCTACTACAGGCATCGCCCCAGCCCCCAGAGTTTAAAAATCACAGCGCACAGCCGATGCGTGGGCTTCACGCTTCCTGCACAGGCACACTGGAGCCGTCAGTTGGAATTTCAAAAGGGAACCCAACCGACAACAGCTTTGGCTACTGCTGAAAAACACAAAGAGTTTAAGCCCTCGGTGTTATCCCCCAAAGCCTTCTGTAAATTTGCTCTTTTACAGGAAGCCCTGCTAGATTACGTAATCCTATGCGCTAAGGGTACACACGAGCTGATGTCAAGGGCTATAATTAGTTACAAAAACACACAGCTCATTCCATTTCCTGTAAAAGCCAGCTTTCAGTTTGCTTTTGAAGCAACTCTCGCAGCCGGCCACACAATTAAGCCCTACCTTGAACACACAAGCTCAGCATTGTAGGTAAAAGTCAGAGCCTACGATCCAATATCCAGTTCCAAGTGCCACCGCCTTAAAACATTAACCCGTACGTGAACCCATTAACCCCGGAGTCGATCTGTACCCAGTTTCATTACACTGCGGAGTTACTGTTCTGCTGGATATTTAGGGTCTCTCCAAGGTAACAAAGGACATAAAAGAAAGCACGCCGGTTCTGATGGTTTATTAAACGGCCTTTGAAGAACACAAAAACTGCCTCCAACATGGAGGAAGAGTTTCAGACCTACGAAAGCGACTCACCCGCTGCTTAGGTGGGATCTGCACTGAGTGTCACTAGCTCTGCGTTTCCGAGCTCTACCTTAGCCGGCTCTAAGCTCAGCTCTGCCAACGTTCACAGGCTCTGTCGCGCTAGCGAAGTGACTGAAAGAAACACAGAAAAGTCAAGGGAGGAAGGACGCGGATGCTCTCAAATCTGAGCTTTCACCAGCAGCAAACCAGAGCTCTGCGTGGAAACTACTGGCAACAGCGGATGCAATGCCAGCTCTACAACAGTGCAGGACAAATTAAGGACTTATGGCTGCTGCTGTTAGTATTTACCCAACTTCCATCCGAAGGCTTCACCTTTAGGATAAGGCCTCCCTAAATATATCTCAGGGCTTCAAGCAACCTCAAACCTCTGCAGACGGCAGCAAGGAGTAGAAGCACTCTCCCTGCCTTCACAACGCTGCCCACAACTCGGGCCACCCCAGCAACAGGGACCGAAACTGCAGAGCTTCATCTACAAAGCGAAGACTGCTCTACACCAGCTTACGTGCCCAGGACCTGCGTTAGTGCTATCAGAAGTAGGAAAATCACGTGCAAGGGAAAAAAGAAAAAAAAAACACACGCCCTGACAATCTGGAGTGATCTTGGCATCCTCAGCCTTCAGTGCCAGCTTGTTAACCCCTGCTGGGAACTGGAGCTTGATCCCCACTAGACGCTCCACGCTCATCCGACTGCCCAAGCTGCAGCATTTATCATTCTGGAAGCTTGTTGACTTGTTCTTTGAACTACTTTCTCCCTGCAAATGCCTGCCTCAAACCACTACAGTCAGCATCTGTTGGACAGTCAGTTATACCCCTCAGTATAGACTCATGCAACCAGCAGCCCTTTGCCTGCAATGCCTCCTTCAGTCCCGTGAGGCAGATCACAGGCCTGGGCTGCCTGTTTTCCCCTACATCCCCGTGTCCAGGAAAGCATCTATAAGAAGAGACCCGAGCGTTGTACAGCACCGGAGCTGGGACCGTGGGGAAGCCATCTGAGCGTAGGTCAATCTTGCTGATGGCACATCACAGCCACCGCTGACCAACCATCCTGTGCAGGGAGTCAGAGCCAACCTTTCCGCTCTCACATTTAGGGATCCAGCTGAAAGTTGACAGTGGTTTGGGATGGATCCAGCTCAAAGTTGATACTGGTTTAGGACAGAGCCCAAGGATACATCTGCAGTAAATTTACCCCTTTTGCTCCCTCCAGGATTTGAGGTTGAGACGTCCACATTACAGTACCCAAGACCACTACATTCACAACAATAAAAAATCCCTCTCCGCCTGGGCACCTCGTGCTTTCAGCTCAACCACACCAAGACTTAACCTAGGAAACAGGAAGGCAGCAAAGATCCTTGAGACAGTACCTGGCACACGTTCAGAGTCCAAACAGTAACAGCTTTTCCTACTGTCAGTGATCCACCTCCAAAAGGAGGTCTGTATCGAACAGATACAACCTTGGAGCACACACTCAGCACTTCATAAATTGGTTTCAACAGCATGGCAGTGAGAAAGAGCAGGAGTTGGGGAGCTGCAGAAGGAAATAGTACAGTATCCCCGACATCCACGGGGCCCAGCCTCACGTCAGGGCATCTAATAGTCAGAAGCAGCATTTTCAAGAGGAATACGGCTCCAGACAGCACAGCCAACCCACTCTCCTGCCTGAATAGGCAGGGGATAGACGCTCTACAAGCAGCTTTCCTCCTCCTACCAAAACCTGTTACTGCCAAGAAAACCTGGAGCTTCAGTAACAATTCCCACGCTGATGTCGGCTTTCGAAGTCTAGCCGGAGATTCCCTCGGTGCGGTACCAACGTGCTATCGAGCGCAATCAACTCCTGCCACTAACAGACACAAAGATAACCTGGGTCTTCTTAACCACCGCCTTGCGAGGCCCTTTCTGTGCGGCCTCAGCAAAGCAACAAAGCTCATCACAGCCAAGAGACGTGACCAAGAACACTGTCCCCACAACAGCTATATCCGCCCTTGACTACGATGGTCAGAAAAAGCTCAGAAGAGCAGCAGCGGACACCTTCTCTACAGAGAGGATGCCAAAAAATTACCTGAGGTGCCTGCATCTGCATCGGCTGTTCCTCAAGCTGGGGCTGGACAGTCCCCATCGCAGCCTGGCTAAGCGTGGTCATACGGCTGGGCTGCCCACGCAGCGTCACAGTAATGGTCGTCGGGGCCTTCAAGCCTAGAAAACACGCAAGCGAGACATCCCTGAGGCACGGGGATTGCGGAGGCCATGCTTACCAACTGGGGGGGGCATCAAAAGCCTCTTCCCAGCTCCTCAGAAGTTTCTAGCACACGCAGCTGTCCATAGCTACGGCTCAAAGGCAAAATAAGCTTTGGAAACGCCAGTCTCGGGGTGATGGGGTGCTTCCAGGCACCTGCATCGCATGCCTGTCCCCCTTCTCCCTCACCTGCTGCCTGGTTGGAGATCTGAGCCAAGCCAGGGAGACTGCTGGCCAGCTTTGCCAGTCCCCCATTTGTCAGCAGCTGGTGAATGGCCGTGGGCTTCCCGCTCGCTGAGGCTCCCAGAGACAAAGAGGTGGCAACCGGGATGGTGCGGACAATTGTGCCGGTGCCCGTGGTTATGGCACTCAGGTTCTGGATAGGCGCAGGTGTCTTCACAGCTGAGGTCTGGAAGGAGAGACAGAAACAGTGAGTACCTGGAAGGAAAGGGGATGCCAGGATGGCACGGCCTCTCCCTTATGCAGAAGGTAGAGGTCTTTAGAGGTCAGAGTTGCCACACTTCATTCTGGTGGCCACAAGCAGGTCTAAAGGCAAGTAAACTTGTCCCTTCCAGTCCGCACATACTCATTTCAACTTGAAAGCACGACTGGGAGAAACTGTGGCTCCGCTTCTAATGAAGCCATTCTGAAAGAGGTCGCCTCAAACCAAGGGATGAGGAGCATTGCCTGAGAGGTCCCAGGCATGCGGTTTCCCAGAAGAACAAGGAGGAGAAAGGTCACTGCTTCCCCCCCATCCATTCTCCAACTCCTCCACAGCATCTTCTAGGTGGCCGCCTAGAAACAACTTCCCACAGCCCTGCTTCCTAGACCTCATGCCACTTAGGGGAACCCTTAGCCCCCGGCACACCGCCAAGGCTTGGACGCATCATTTCAGCTGCGGTTCACACCTAGCATCCCTCATCTCTTCTAGTCCTGGAGCAAACAGGGCCTGTCCAGCTTCACTCCGATTCCTACCGCTTTATCCTCCATACAGCTTCCCTCCAGAGAGAGATCTCTGATGTTTGCAGGCTGCGTACCTGCACGGGCGGCCCAGCAGCAGCCACGCTGGCAGGAAGGGCTGACGACTTGGTCCCGATGTCCTGCAGGCTGAAGCTCAGCCCTTGCAGCAGGCTGCTGGCAGATGCCGCTCCTAAAAAAAAGAAGTAAATAAAGAAATCAGGCTTGGAGAATTCACCAGCATGAAATTCCAGGTCCGTCATACGGCAGGTGTCTGCAAAACTGTTCTTTAAAGAGCAGCGTCCCAAGCACCCTGCCTCGAGGCTGGTGGGGATCCTCCTAGCCGCTCTACACACACAGTCCAACACATTTCACCGCTGCAGCTACAAACGAGGTTAGCTGTGACACCCGGGAGGCAAGAGGAGGTCGGGTTTGGTATCTCAAGGTATCATTACATACAAATGACAATTAACAGGTCACCTACTGCGCCTTCAGTCTCACTTGACAGCATCCCACTGGATCTCTGCAGGCTCTGCAATAGCAAAGCACCACAAATGCTGCCTCAGCCAAACCCAAAGCAACCAGGGAACGCAAGAAAGAGGATCCACCAAATGATTTTGAACCTGGTTTACCTTTTACATTCACAAGAGAGACATGGAGAGAGGCAGGTACCTTGGAGGGTACTGGCTGGCTGGGCCTGCATGCAGTGGGTGCTGCTGGCCACCAGCCTGCTCTGCAAGGCATGGAAAGCGCTGGGTGCCGTGCTGCTGGGGATCACGGCAGACGGAGCGGGACCCGTGGCGGAGGTTTCTGCTGCCGAACTCAGCCTACGAAGCGAGCAGAAGAGCAAGACTCCGGTTAGCGATAAACTACACGTGGCAACGTGAGACAGCTTTGTCAGCGAGCTGTCACTGGCCTAACGCAACCAACCAGGACTCCTGGAAGCGTAAGACAGGGAGTTGACGAGCTACAAAAACCCCAAAGCAAGAGAAGTTTCCCTGCGTCCACTGCGGCAGCTAGAACAAGGAGCACCTACGGCAAAATCAGTGTATTTCTAAATTGGAAGTGAGCTTGTTATCGTGTGCGCACCTACCTAGGTGCTGCAAGGGCTGTGTCACCCGACACAAAAGCAATCTACCTTGCAGTGACACATTTCCCGTTTAAAACCTACTCTCTAAAACAGCTCTTCTTCCTCTCCCCTCCCAGGTCAGTCAGAGTCCGGTTCTCCAAAGCTTGGTTTGAATTAAAAGGGAAAACAGTAATGCGAAGTCAGATTCATTCCCCAACAGAAATCCCTACAGCCAGTTAATCCACTTCACGAGCCGATACTGAGGCTTCTTTCCCCTGTCTCTGGAAAAAAACACCTGACTGTCAGAGGGAATGAAGGGAAGAATTAAAGACAACACTGAATTTCTGGCAAAGACACCACAGTCACTCAAAAGACAGAGCTAAGCAACCTTGGATTTGGGAAACCATATAGAAATATAGTCCAACAGCCACAACACCTTCTACTTCTGCCCATTTCTGCCCTTCTCAGACTCGTCTGCCGGTTGACAAATAGTTTTCAGGAACCTAAGAGTCTCCTGCACTTCAGATAATTCCAGTCATAAGCAAGATGCCAGAAAGTCGCACATGCAGAAATCACCCTGTTGCTGTGCTTCCCATCAGCAGCCTGTCAAAAAGACCCACAGCTTATTAAAAAAAAAAACCAAAGTCACACTCACTTGGGGCCGGTGAGCAGTCCTGACAGCTCCTTTGCGCCCGACACGGACTGGCCGACAGCCATGGGGACCGGCTTTCCAGCGACAACTGCAAAAGAAAAAAGAAGCAACCTCACTCTCTCTCCTCCACGAGTCTTGAGGGATTCCCCGTCTCTCACACAACTACCCACAGACGCAGCGCTGCAGGCCACGGGCTCATCCTGCTCACAAAGCATCTTCTCAAGGAAACCTCCGCCGCAGCCATAAACACACGCTCCAGCCACCGCGCTACGGGAGATCGGGAGCATCAAACAGAGCAGAGTTGCGAATAAAAAAAAAAAAAAAAAACGGAAAGCTGCCATTGTGGAAGTGTTACAACAGACGAGATGGAAGGAATCAGCTTCAAAATCTGTAAGCAGTGAAATCTCAGGCCCTCGCCACCAAATGCAAATCTCTCTCCTAAACGTTATCTCCACTAATCCCCTCCTCCTAGTCCATCATGGCACAGGTCTACCGCCTCAACCGATTAGTTCGGATCTGGCTGGTCGCTAGCAATCGATTTTGTAAGCATTCTTTAGAGACACTTTACAAAATACACAGGGATGCGACGAGTCACAATATTTGTTTATTGCGGCGTTTTGGGATACAACTGCGTTTGTCTTGTGCATTCCTCCTGCTCACACACGGTAAGAGGGAATTCTTGTTTTGGTTCATGTTTACTTCTGCAATTCATTTCCTTTCTGTGAAAAGAAGTAAAGTTTGGAAAATTAAAAATAAAAAAAAAGATTCCGGAAACCAGAGATTTTTCAAAGCTGCCAGAAGATAAACTGTAACCTTAAAAAAAGGATGTGTATTTATTAGTTCATTTTCACAGTTCCAAACAACTGTTAAATTAACTGAGAGATGCTTCAAAGGAGCAGAATTATTTCTCAGCTTTGAAAACCTCTGATTTCCTATCAGAACGGAGTCGCTGACCTTTCAGTCCTGCACTGCATTGAGCTAACGCTAATAACGAGCAACCGCTTTACATATCTGGGGCTCTGCACTCTGACGGGAGGAAGCTGTACACGCCAGCGCGGCCAGCGACAAGGCAACATCCTTCAGGTACAAGGGTGACAGTAGCCAAAGCTTTTGGCCTCCCTTGCAAAGGCTCAAGGGGAAGAAGACGGAGCACATCACCTCTTCTTGGACCGCAGGGACCTCTGCAACGCGTGTCGCAGTGGGTTTTCCCAGCCACAGAGGCAGGAAAGGAGCTGGAATTTGTTTATACGTATATCAAGCGCGTATTGTGCCAGACTTCAGGCCCAAAGGGGACCAGCAGAGCGGGACACTCGGCTGAATCGTGAAGTCTGAATGCACGAAGGTCTTCCAGAGGGAGGAACATCGCCGTCATCCCTAAAGCAGGAGCACGTTCCAGGCGAGAGCTTCGCGCAGGAGTCGCAGGAGCAGGCAGCGGAACCAGAGACACACGGGACCTACTCGGAGCAAGGGGTCCGCCAGGACCGGCATCCTGCTTCCAGCAGCGGCTCGATGCCTCAGAGGAAGGTGTAAAATTCGCCTCGCAGCTCACAAGGCTGCGGTCGAGCATTTCGCTGGAGCGTGCAATCCCAAGCGCTACGGAAAACAGAGGCTCCTGCCAAGCTCCTATGTGCTGTCAGCCCCCACACTTCCCCGGCTATCCCCAAGTCACTCACACCTTGAGCCTCCATCTGTTTTCTGCAGCTAACTCCTCCAAAAATAACAAAAAAGAAAAAACCAAAGGAAAAAAAAAACTCACAGCTCCCCTCCCCTCCCCACGCCGTGCCCCAGAGGAGCGGGTCTGGGCACAGCCACGACCCCGCTTTCTGGTTAAAAAGCGGCTATGCAATGGCAACTCACTTTCTGCCTGGGTGGTGAGGGGTGCTCCGTTCCCCACGCCAGCAGCATCTCCGTGAGAGACAATGGTCACCTTGATTTTGGCTCGTTTGGAGGATTTGGTGCACTGGGTCGGGCTGGGGGTCTGATGCCTCTTCAGCTGCATACGCACATCATCTTTCTCAGCCCCTTCCGAGTGCTCTGAGGAGACTGGAACTAGGGGACACAGAAGTAGCTTTTTGAAAACTGATGGCCGATCCCTCGAGGTCAGTGCTGCTCCACTGTGCGCACCGAGGTGCGGAGAAGGGACACATGCCCATGCACACTTCCACAGCTCCCTCCATGCCAGCCTTGCCCATCTCCCATGCACCAGGTTACCCACGCTTCTCCTTTTCACCGTCTACGCTGACTTCTGCGTGCCCTAAGCTGCTGTCTTAAGGCCAGGACTTAGCTTAAGCTACTCACAGGCTAAGGCAGGACAGCATATAAAGTCTGTCTTGCCTCTGCAGCGAAGAAAAACAGATGTCTGCAGCGATACCACATCTCCACCTAAACGCTTTTCATTTCAAAGCGCAGCATAATCAATCCCGGCATCAGGCCCCTCCAACACCCCTAATTTCCAGGTGAGGGGATGAGGGTGCAGAGACTTGCAGAGCTGGTGCAGGCGCGCTGCCAACGCAGGGATTAGAGCTCAGTCCGCCTGCTCCTCCGACACACCAGCATGCCTGTCGTTCGGCACATCCCTTCCAGCGCTCCTAACCGGCCCTCCAGGAGCTGGATTGAAGCGTACAGGTTTCTTAGAGGCACTAATCGAAGCAGCCGTGAGCACAAAAGGTGCTGCAAAGCCAAGCCCCCACATACCCTACGCTGCTTGGTACTAGGGGAGAAAAACCACGAGCTGAGATTTCTCTTCCACACCAACGGCTCGTTTTGCTGCCATGTCCTTGACCTGTCACATCTGTTTCGTCCTGCCTAGAGCACAAGCTTGCCAGGGCTATCTGAAAAGGCACAGAGGACCCACGACAAGCGCCTCTGGGCAGCCCAGGAACAAAACATGGTCACGAGCTGCCGCATCCTGCCCATCCGCTCTCTCCGCGCATCTCCCACCGCTGGCGTACGATTGTCCGGCCCCAGCCTGAAACGCTGGTGGACTGGGTCGAAACGAGGGCGCAGATCTGCCTCCTGCTGCGGCGTCTGCAGCCTAGCAGCGCTCAGAAATGCCGCCGCCGCTACGCCCGAGTGCTGCCGTCATCTGCGGCAAGGGGGGAAAGGCCTTCGCTCAAAGCTACGGAGAGCCCTCTCCATCGAGGGCTTCTGCACACCACTGCTGAGCCAGCTAACTCCCTCCTTACAGATGGTCCTGGGCATCTAGGCCATGTATTCAGCAGCCTAGAGGCCAAGATGTATGTACCTTTTAATTTACATATATCTAGATATGGATATATTACATAAAATCGATATAGATGTGTGTATATATATGTATGTATACGCTCCCTGCGTATCACGCCACCTGCATACCTCTGAACAGGGGACGCAGGACAAGACTGCAGCCAAACACTTAAATGTCAGGTGACTCCAAGCATTTTGGGGCCGCTCTGGTCCCCGAGACAAGCGCCAAGCTTGCTGTGCTGCTATCGACGGCCGGACTTGTGGCTCGAGCGCGTTAACTCGTGACGCTCGTGCAACGCTCCCGTGCCTCCCACCCACCTGCAAACATGCATCGTCCAAATCACCGTCCAGAGAGACCTCATCAGGCGTGCGCAGACTGCAGGCACCAAAGCCCCCCGCCACCCACCAAGTGCCACCAGCCAAGCAGGACAGTGAAACGGCACATGCACAGGCAGCGGCGTTAGGTGCCCCTCAAAGCAGCGGCGAGCAGTGTCCCGGCGTCCCTCTGTGTCCCCACCGCACGAGAGCGGAGCCTGCTTCTGCTCACGCAGGGGTACGCAGACCCCTGCCGCAAAGGGCTGGCTGCGTGTTCGGGAGGAGCACCCCGCTCCCAAAACAACAGCGAACGCTCCCAACACACGCGCCCCACCTTCCTACCTCGCAGCGCAGGCAGCCGAGCCAACGCAGTAAGGAGCCCAGAGATCTTAATCGGCTTTTGATCTTATCGAAAGGCAGCCCAGGCTGGTGCCAGCCTCTCCACATCTCCCCACCAGCGGGGTAACATCCACGATGGGTTCTCTTCCCAGCAGACGCTGGGTGGGAGGACTCTGGATAAGTACAGGGCTTCACGTGTGCTCCCAGGCTAACCTCATCGTACAGGGGAGAGCACAAAACAAGGCTCAAGGGAGAAAGAAACCTTTAAAACAACCAGCTCGGGCCAATACTTGCTTCAGGAGTTTGTTACCACAGTGGTATACGTGCAGTTTGGACTGTATCTCGTGTGTGTTCAGGGCAAGCAGGGAGCCTGTATCTCAGGAGTCTCCACACTGCATGCCAAAATAGCACCAGCTTCTCTGCATCCAGCACTTGCCTTGTCGAGTTAAAAGCACCGGCATTCAGGGTGTTGCAGAGAGGCAGCTCTCACCCACATCAACGCTCTCAGCACCCTGGGGCCACCCAAATGGAGAACTGACACTGACAGCTCACGTGACGACACTGCAGCCTCCCAAAGCCTCGGATTTCAACCTCTCGTCCTCTCCTAATCCCAGATCCACACAGTCACTGCCATATGGGACAGCAAAACGCATCTTTAGATATGCTGTAGATCTCACCCCTCAATCCCTAACCCTCAGAGCACCGCACACGCTGACATCCACCTCTCTCCGTGCTCCAGCACCCAACGCGAGAGACCACAGGACTAAAGACCGCTCATCTCCACGTGTCTCCTGGGCCAGGCAGCATCCGTCTCCCACCACATCACCGTCTTCCCAAAGCCATCCCTCACCTTGACCTCTCTGCTCTTCTCTAACTCTCTCTGGCCAAGAAACACTGCTCCACTTGTAATCCATGCCCCTTCCAAGTCACTTGGCAGTGCCTTGTTTCTGCTCCCACTGACAGCCTCTTCGCTGCTCCACGTGTTTGGGACGCTCCACCACCACACGCAGTCTCTCAGGCTGGTGTCCACATCCCCTTCTCAGCCCCAGCACAGGAAAGGGTTAAACTCACGATCACAAAAAGTCACCCCATCGTCCACAAAGTTTTAGTCCCTCAGAGCAAACCGGCTGCCAGGCTACACGGCTCGAAGAGCAGTATTAACCCACCGGAGCAGGGAAAGGGGAAGAGCTCAGGAAAAGTTAATGCTCTCAGCTAGCAAGTGGGCCATTTGCTTTAGCTTCAAATACAGCAATGAGAAAGCAAAAAGCAGGGGGACAAGGGGACGCGCTGGGCCACATCCCCAAACCAATGCAAGGGAAGAGGAAGACGATGAAAGAAGGTAGCAGAGACAGAGAGAAGGAGGGAGATGGAGAGAGAGAGACAGTGAGAAGTGAGGAGATACTCACCAAAGAGACATGAAGAGGTGCCAGGAGGAAGAGCTTTCCTCACCAGCATGTTTTGTTTCAGAAAAGCAGCGAACTGAGCTGAAATGAATCAGAGAGAATTACAGTATCACAGCCCGGCTCTGAAGGGGGGACAGGGAACTCCAGGGACACCGCTGCGACCCACAGACAGAGACCTCGGAGCAGGCAGGCAGGCAGAGAGCTCCGGACATGACTCATCCAGCCACGGGGCACAACGGAGACACACCGACCTCCTTTCCGGACGGCACCGTAGCACATCTGACACTAGAAGGGGCATCATCCCAGCTTTCACAGAGAGCACATCCCAACAGCACGAGCCCTCTCCAGCCCCACAGCCATTGGGGAAAAGGTCTGGCACCCAGGGAACGAGAGCAGGCTTGGCTGCGAGAGGCACGGCTAGCTTGACAGAGCAGTTGCACCGAGAAGCTGAGAGCAGCCGGGAGACGTCAGCCAGCACATCCCTGAACAGCTACGGCCACAAAACGCAGGCCAGAAGCCACGCTGCAGCAGCGCTCCTGACAAAACGAGGCGGCCACGACAGACCCCGTTCCACAGACCCTCCCCTCCTGCCTCCCCGCGTGCTATCTAGAAAACTTCCTCCCTCAACTACAACAGCAAAGGAGTAGATTTCTTTAGTCCGTGCTCTGAGAAATTAAGGGAGATCCAAGCTCCAACTTCTCCCTGGAGCCTACCCCTGAGCTGGAGAAAGACTTTAGAGAATGTGGAGGGTCACACTGTTGCAGGAGACAACAAGCAGCCTGTTCAGGTCTGTCCTGAGCAAAGAAATACGGAGGAGAGAAGGGAGGATGGAGAACTATTCCCCAGGTGCCCGCTGATATTTGCCAGAAGGGATCACCATCAACAAAACCATTACCTACATTCACAGCATTCACCGTCAGACTGAAGCTGCACCGTAAGGTTTTTAATCACCATCTAACAGGACAAAAAAAACCCCACAGCTCAAGCTGGTTTCTTATTCAGAGCAGGTTTTCCACTGCCATTTGATGCAAGATGACTCTGTAATTACCCAAGCCCCACTGTTCCAGTCACAATTCAACAGCCTCAAGCATCTCCTGCGTACCTTTAGTCTCCCTCCAAAGCAGCCTTCAAGGATATGAGACACCAGTCAAGGGGCTCACACTTGAAAAAAGAATCAAGAGTATGGCTACGTGGTGATTTGGTCAGCCAGAGCAAGTGAAAATCCTTCCCACTTTGAACAGCAGCAAGGTTCCACAAGCTGCGGAAACACCATTTCCAACCTAATGTCAACCCGCCGCAGGCTGCTGCCTTCAGATCAGAGCGACGGAGGACCGAGCTGGAGAGAAAGCTGCCACGGGGAGCTTGGAATTCAAGACAGGACTCAGAAGACAAAAAACCTACACACGTCAGGACAGATAAAGACCAAAAATCCAGATGGAAGAGGGTAAGAAAGTTGCAGGGCATTACCTTGTGCCTGCTTATGCGTCAGGACAGTGTCCGTCCTCTGCACCTGCCTCTTCAGCAGCTGCGTGGTGCCGATCGGGCTGGGCTTCTGGATGGAGGACACAGCAGCCATTTTAGTCTTGGGGCTTGAAGTGGGGCTGCTGGAGACGCTGGATAAGTCCTGCTCAAAGAGAAGGAACACCTCTTACCCCCACGTTTCCCTAAGAGGCAGTCGTAACCCTGAGCGTAGCAGCAGACCAGCATCCTTTTGCTGGAGCAGATCTATTTCTGAAGGTTCGTTTGCCCCACCGCCAGCCATTAGTCCCTCCGTATCCTCTCACCTCCCTCTTCCAACACGAACCACATCTCCTGCCACGTATTTCAGTGGTACAAAAGCATCTCTTTACACAACCTCAGCCTTCCCCAGTTCAAAGTGTCCCAGAGAGAGCCCCCACCTCCGAGCCCGAAGGCGAGGCAGGCACTTTGGCTGCCGGCGAGGCGGGCCTGCTGCTTCTTTCCGGCAAGTCAAACGACAGATCCCTCCTGGTTGAGTCGCGCGGCTTCTTCTTCTTCTCAGCATCCAGGTCACGGGGATCGGAGCCCGAGTGGCTCTCCGCTCGGGTGAGGACTCCAGTCAAGAAGTCAGCTATTTCATCCTAGGAAGGATGAAAGAAATAGCTAGATTAAGCAGTGTGCAGGTCTCTAAACAACTGATCTTCACAGCTTGAAACATAAACAAGAACGAAAGATGCCCAAAGGGACAAATGGATAAGGCTCTCTAGGTTTAATATTCTGCAAAAAGAAACCCTAAAACCTTACAGACAGACCTTGGCTTCTCATTAAAGCTCATACTCCGCTGATTTCTGACACAGGGGAGAGAAACATGGTTTCTCCAATGCTCCCAAAAGTACCGCTTGCTTCCCCAGGCAGAGGTACTGGGAGACTCGGAAAACTGCTCTTTGTTTAAGGTGCACTACCAGGAAGCTCACGTCTCTCCTCCCACTCAGGGGACAGATCACCTTCGTCCAACCAATCCTGGCAGTAAGGTTGTAACTTGTGGTCACCGAGACATTTCAGCACAGATTTTTTTTTTTTTTTTTAATATAGATCTGAGGTAAAAGGAAGATTTCTGTGCTTACCTGGATGCACCTATCCACCATACTCTGGGTCAGGCCTTCTGACTTCTTTTTGGCTTTGCTTATCCTATTAAAAAAAAAACAACAGATGGAAGTCAACATATGTTTGGTTTTCCACTTTCACACTCACAACATCATTCTTCACCTGAGAGTAAGATACAAGCGACAGCAAGCTCACTCCCTTACTCAGTTAGACACAGAGTAAGGCAAGAGCCAGCTCTGAACTCCAGAGCACCGTCTACTGGAAAGACGAGGTTCATCCCTCAGAAGTGCCGAGACCAACTTTGATGACGAGGAAAAAGGCCCAGCATCCCAAAGCATTTTGCAAAGCAAATATGACGTTTCCCTCCCTTCAGAGCTCTGTCTTCAGACCCACTATCGGAATTCTATGTTTCCTTCCTTCCTCTCCTTTACTGATTATCCCCACAATAGATTTCTGACTTATATGATGCTCCAAAGCCTTGTCTGCGCTGCTGGGTCCAGCTCCAGCACCAGGCCAACCCTCTTCTCATACACGACTTGCTCAGGTTTTTGGTGCAGTTATTCCAAACACGCACAAGTGTGACAGGAGAACAAGCTCCAAAATTTACTGAAACCTTAAGAGCTTCTTGCTTCCTGCAAGGCTCTTACAGCCTCCCTTACCCCAATTCTGTGCACAGCCTCCAAAAGCTACAGATTCCAGAGTCAGGGGTGGCACAAAAAAGCAAATACTTGCTCTAGTGTCATACCGCACTGTACCCGGGATCTTTAACTTACCACTGGGAGAAACAATGCAGATTTATCACAGAAAATGAACCCTCTGTCCAACATACCAGGTTTTGAATAACAAAGCTGACCTCGATGGAGCATTTTTATGCAGTTCCCATCTAGTTTCACTACCAAATTTGGGTGGTTTTTTTTTTTTTGTACGCAGCACGCTCAGATCTTGCCCAGGAGCATCCATCTCGTAGATCGTTACCTGAGATTGTCATCTGCTCCTCCCACCACCACCATGCTGTTATCGGCTCGTATTTTCTCCCGGAAATCTTCCATCGCTTCGATGTTGCACTGCAGGGAATTCTGACCGATCACAAAGAGGACAGGCGTCTTCATCTCCAGGAGGGGGTCGTCAACATCCTGCAAGAGCAAGGGGAACTGTAATCCGGAAGGACCGATCCAGGATACAGAGTCTTTGGAGCCGAACACCTTTCCGAATGAGATGAGGATTTCCAAAAAGGGAAGGCACGTGCCACAGGGGCAGACAGCGCTTCACGTGCAATCGCAGTACATACCAACTGCGTCCTGAAAGGAGAGAAGTATAAATTGTGCGGTTCGTTTAAACATCTCGTGAGAAGGAGCGACTCAGAAGCTGAATGAGGACATAGTGCTGTTACTCATTAACAGCTGAGACCGAGGCCCTCCCCCTCAGAAACCCTATTTCACCGCATTTTCCTCCTTCCAAGCTTTTGCCGCACAAACTCAGGGTAAGGCTGCAGAAGCGCCAACAGTGAAGCTTCCTGGGGCGAGTCCCCAACAGGATTTACACAGCCGTACCGAGCCCTGAAGAAAACTCTGCTCAAGAGCTGCACCGTGCTCCAGCAAATGCCTTTTATACCGATTTCCACAACCCTCAGAATTAGCCATTTCATTAGCACAACCATAATCGTTCCCAACCCCGTCACACACTGGTCAGCTAATAAAGAAGCAACTTGGGCTCCATATAAATCAACCCAGGTTGTCCTTTCTGGTACCAAATGACACAGTTAACAAGTGAACTGCACGTAAGACCCCAGGAAGGAGCTGCAAAAATATGTCACAGCAGAGACAAGCAAACACAGGACTTCTCACGCCTGCTACCGCATCAAGAATCCTACTACGAATGCAACAGTCCTGCCTGCTGGGTGCACCTCCTCCAAATAAAAATCACACAGACACTCCTCAAAAAAATCTTCCAATTATCACTGGACTTCCAAGCCCGATTCTATGAAACAATCTAGAGAGATTTTAAAAATAAAAGTACAGTTCTTTAACTGGCTCCATCTCCCTTTGGTCCTTACCCCTCTGGGGCCATCAACGGTGAGAAGCGGGAATCCAAGGCACACAACTGCAGTGACGTACTCCATCACTGAAACCTGGGTAGAAAAAGCAACAGTCAGCATCCTGACAGCCAAGTGCATCGAGGGTGCGAAGGCGGCTTTGCCAGACTCCTGCCAGGCACAGAAATATCTTCCATATTTAGATCTGGCTTTATTGATTAAAAGAGTAAGGGGAAAAAAAAAAATTGAATGACTCAAATGGCTTATGCCCCCACAACCAGAAAGGACTTCTGTCTCAAAGCCAGGCCTTGGAAAGAGAAAAGGGACAAGAAGAATCCCGGCAGTCTTAAACGCAACAGTAATTCAAATCTAACTCTGAACTGAAGCTGTCAAGCGGGCTCCGAGAGGACGCAAAGGAATCGGGTACTTACGTGACAGGCCACCAAGGCACCTGTGTTCCACCCAATCAGGATGATCGGCTTGTGAGAGAAGTGGTTGTGAATCTATTGGAGAAAAAAAGAAAAAGACATGGATGGAGAAGAGGGACAGACAACGGGACAATGCACTGGGGTGGCACAGCACCTACAGGCAAGGTGAATAGTCTGAAGGGAGCAGCAAAGGCTCCCCGATACGCTCGTCGCTCTTACTTACCTCCGCCACTTTGCCCCTCACCGCCCCGATCATGTGTTCGAGACACTGCAACACTCCCACCCCGCCGCCGTTGTTCAACAAGTGAGTGGTGATGGGAATCACCTGCGGTTCGAAATGAAAGATCGATAAATAACGAAGGCACGACCGGGGACAACAGGTACCGACAACAATTAGCACAGACTGGAACCCAGTTTATGCATGAACTTGTGCTTGCTCTCTCCTTCTTTCCCCCGGGATTCACTTCTAGCTACTAAAAACAGAGGAAACAGAGAATTCCCCACAGAGACAACCTCTGCTACGCACCTCGCTCCTATACACCCAGTATATCTACATTAGGAGGTGCGTGAGCAGCTCTGTATCCAGGCAGAGGACTAAGGTGACCTATAGTCTCTCTCTTCCAACCTCTTTCCTACTGGAAGACTCAATCCTTAATAACAGTAACGATACAATCTAAACTGCTGAAGATGGATGGCTTTTGTCAGCAAGAGACCCCAAACGCATCAGATTTGGGCAACTTCATCCCCTGTGCAGTGTCTCAAATGCTAAACACTGCAGGTAGCAGATGCCAGCCTCTGCTTTCAGCAGAAGCAAGTATTCTGGTGCACCGAAGGCTTATAAAAAACCAAGCTCAGCAGCTGCAGCCTAGCACAGCTCCTAGTTCGAACTTCCCTCCTTTCAAAACCAACCATACGAACCTTTCCCAAGCAGGAAAGCTGCGACTGCCAGAATCGGTGCCGTCGAGAAGTGGGAAACATGGAGTTGGAGGGTCCAGAGGAAGCAATCAGGATGAGGGGGGAACCAGGCAATTTGCTCTACAAAGTTTAACAAGAGACATGTAAGGGAAAGCCACTTCCCTGCCTGAAACCTCACTGCCCAACGAAGCAGGAGGGATCTTGCCTAGCTCATTAATTGATCACATTTTCCCCAGCCAAAGCCACCTCAGGATAGTACGGGAGGAATGTGTCCAACAGAAGGAGTCCCCCTCATTGAGCAAGCCTAAAGCAGGAGGAAAAGAGCCCAGGAAGCAAGACAGAGGCGGAAGGAAGAGGACAGCAGAAGGATGGGAAGAATAAAGCTGATGTGAGACCAGCCTCTCGCTCCCTGCAAGCCCTACCAGGTACTCACTGGTTTATTATGTGACAAGACACCCACTGCTGGGTCCCAAGGTCTCTTCAGCAGCAGAGACAGAGCCTCAGCACCTGCTGCCCCCGTCTTTGCGGTAGAGGAGAGCAGCATCCTGTCGATCAGGGTGGGGATCTGAAACCAGAGGCCAGAAAGGACTGAGAAAACGCACACAGCCACCCCAAAGAAAAAGGATAAAAACCTCCATCAGCCTCCTTTAATGAGCTTTATAAAAGGAGAACATCATAAGCGATACCAAAGTCTTTCATTGCTTTTATCACCTTTCCTTTAAGTGTTTGCAGAGCATCCAAGTAAGCAGCCAGCACTGGCAAACTGAGGGTTTCCACTAACGTCGTGTGAAGCCACTGGATCAGTTTGGTGTCCCAGTTCACACTAGCCAGAGCTTGGCGGACCCTCCGAGCACATTTATCCACCGCTATCCTCCTCAGGACGGGCTCGTTGCAAGCCTAAAAACCAGGAAATTAAAAAGAAAACACAGTTATGGGAAAAAATCAAGCGTGCCACGTCCATCCCAAGCCACAGGAAAGTATTGGCTTGGGCGGCCCAAAGTCCTCCGGCAGCAAGCAAAGACCAACATCCTCGCAGTGAGGACAAAACCATGCCTCAAAGAAGCCCAGAGCTGCCTGTTCCTTAAGACTACACAACCCAAAGGCCAAAACTTTCATCTTGACTCAATCGGGCTTTGCTAGGAAGGGCTGATAAAAACACGCAGGCAGCGACTCTGCTGGAAAGCGAAATAGGGAGTAAAAGACCTTACCCCTTCGTTAGCCAAGCGAGCCAGCCTGTCAGACTGCAGCGCTTTGTGAATCTTATTAAATAGCTTGTTCTGGGCCATCGTCCAACCCGTCCTGTCGAGAAAACCAGAGAGGTAACGTAGGTCGCTGTTACACAGACATCCAGGTCCTGCAAGCTGCTGCCCGTTCCCGAAGGCAGTTGGCAGCAGAGCTGGGCATCGGCTGCGATCGCAGCCTCAAGAACCGATTTATGTCTACGGATAAAGTGAGTTTCGCTACCGAGGATTTAATTAGTAGGATGGCTCAATAAAAATCGCTAGTTTTTAAATGTCACTAGGGCATGCCAGCAAACATCCAAGCATCAGAAAGACAAGAGTGACAGCAGAAGCAATAATTAAGACCAATCACTCTTTTTAGCATAGGTTATCACCACGTTTCTCAAACAAACTGTCCAGGAAAAAAAAACATTCATCATAACATCAAGACTGCAAACTGGCTTGACTACAGCTCCAGGGAGGGTTTGTAATAGGGTGGAATTTATGCATATCCTCATTTTCAATTTTTGACGTTGGAATATGGCTGAACTGAGGATCTACGTGTAATCTAACGACTCCCTGTCCCAACCTCCTCCGAGCAGAGGAGGTGGCTTCACGGGAAGCGTGTGGGAGAGGTTCAACAGCTGGGCCAGCCTCTACCATTAAATCCGACAGCTTTCACAGCAGGCAGACGAGGAATTTGGACACGAGAATTCATTTTCTTTGAACATTATTCAGTTCAGGAACGTCACTGCGTATCAAGTCACACTAAAAAAAACCCCAACCCATGCAACGGGTGGCTGTTTAGTGCCCGAATTCCTTTTCTCTGCTATCCCCGTGCTACCTGTTGACGTGTTCCTCCCAGTCGTCCGGCGGCGGAGGGGCGTCAGCATCCGTGCGAGCGAACATCACGTGGCGCTCGCACTCGTTCATCACGCTGCGCGCCTTCTGGTTGTCATAGAGCGGCACGGGCGTGGGCGTCACCATCTCGACGTCGATGGGGATATCTGCTTCACTGTCAGGAATAATTATGCTTTAGAGAAGGGGATCGCTCACCTTGGGGTCTGCCGTGCTTTATAACGAAAAGTCCACTGAGCTTCATAACCAGGTATCTTGTTATTCCCGGCCTGAGCCCAGGCAGCCCCCTGAACCCCAAGACCAAGCTCCTCAGCTGCGACCCTGAGCACACTCCCACCCCTTACCCCAAACTCACCGGTGACCCCAGGCCCAGCCCCACACCCCGACCCTAAAGCAAACCACTGAGGCCTGGCCACAACCCCCCTTCCCGCCCCGACACCAAGGCCGTGAAACCAGCCCCGAGCCCAGCCCCGAGCCGAGACCCCCAACTCAGCCCCCACACCTTCCCACAGCCCGTACTGATCCCCACGGATCCCAAAACCTGCTCTAGTCTCCCCAGCCCACGCTCTCCCCCCACCACCACACCAGCCCCACAGGACGCCCCCCACCCCACACTTTCCCCTCACAGACCCCTCAGGACCTGACCCAGCTCCTCCAGCCCCACACCCTCCCCTCACAGGCCCCCGAGCCCCACAAGACTTCCCCCAGTCCTACAGGCCCCACACCCTCCCCTCACAGACCCTCAAGACCTCCTCCAGCCCTCACACAGGCCCCCCTGCTCCACAGGCCCCCCCACTCTCCCCTCACAGGCCCCTCAGGACCTCTCCCAGCCCATACATAGACCCCTCCGCCCCAGAGAACACCCCCCCCCCACAAGCCCCTCAGGACCCCCTCCAGCCCACACACAGGGTCCTCAGCCCCACATGCCCCCCCTGCCCCACACTCTCCCCTCACAGAGCCCCCTGCCCCACAGGACCCTCTCCAGCCCCCACATAGGCCCCTCAGCCCCACAGGCCCCCTCCCCACCTGCCCCACAAGCCCCTCAGGACCCCCACAGCCCCACATAGGCCCCTCAGCCCCACAGCCCCCCCCCCACCTGCCCCACAAGCCCCTCAAGGCCCCCCAGCCCCCACACAGGCCCTCAGCCCCACAGCTCCCCCCCCAGGCCCCTCAGGACCTCCCCAGCCCCACATAAGCCCCTCAGCCCCCCCCCCCCACCTGCCCCACAACCCCTCAGGACCCCCACAGCCCTCACATAGGCCTCTCAGCCCCAGAGGACCCCCCACATGCCCCACAAGCCCCTCAAGACCTCTCCAGCCCCCACAAGCCTCTCAGCCCCACAGGCACCCCCAGGCCCCTCAGGACCCCCACACAGGCCCCTCAGCCCTACAGCCCCCCCCCCACCTGCCCCACAAACCCCTCAGGACCCCCACAGCTCTCACATAGGCCTCTCAGCCCCAGAGGACCCCCCACATGCCCCACAAGCCCCTCAAGACCTCTCCAGCCCCCCCACAAGCCTCTCAGCCCCACAGGCACCCCCCAGGCCCCTCAGGACCCCCACACAGGCCCCTCAGCCCTACAGCCCCCCCCCCACCTGCCCCACAAACCCCTCAGGACCCCCACAGCCCTCACATAGGCCTCTCAGCCCCAGAGGACCCCCCACATGTCCCACAAGCCCCTCAAGGCCTCTCCAGCCCCCCACAGGCCTCTCAGCCCCACAGACACCCCCCAGGCCCCTCAGGACCCCCACACAGGCCCCTCAGCCCCACAGTCCCCCCCCCCACCTGCCCCACAAGCCCCTCAAGGCCCCCACATAGGCCCCTCAGCCCCACAGGTCCCTTCCCTCCTGCACAGGCCCCCCATTCTTCCCCTCCCAGCCCCCCCCCCCCCAGACCTCTCAGCCCCCCCCCCCTCCCCGGGGCTCACAGGGCGGTGCCGGGCTGCCGCCGCGGTGTGAGGAAGAGCATGCGGGTGGGACGAGCGGCGCTGGCGTCGGGGTGGGCGCTCCAGGGTTTGGCGTAGCTATGATCCAAGCAGACCAGGTCCAGCTCCCGCTCGTGCACCGACAGCTGCAGTAACAACGACGTCCCCATCCTCCGCGCCGACCACTGCAACTCCCGGTCGCGATCACGGTCCCCCCCGCGCTGCGACATGGCCTTATCGCCAGCCGCGACTCATCCCGCCGCGCCCGGCCCGCCGCCCCCGCCTCGCCGCGCAGGCGCCGGCCACGCCCCCGAAGGGGGGCGTGGCCGGCGCCTGCGCGGCGAGGCGGGGGCGGTGGAAGGGGTAAAGCGCGGAGGCTGGATTTAAGAGGAGCGGAGCGGGGCGGGGTCAAAGCGCGGAGAGCGGAATCCGGAGCGGAGTGTGTGGGCGGGGGGAGGCGGGGACGTGGGGACACGGGGACGTGGGGACATGGGGACACACGGACATGGGGATGCGGGACGTGGGGACATGGGGACACACGGACATGGGGATGCGGGGACGTGGGGACATGGGGTCACGGGGACATGGGGATGCGGTGACATGGGGACGCAGTGACATGGGGACATGGGGACACGGGACGTGGGGACATGGGGACACACGGACATGGGGATGCGATGACATGGGGACATGGGGACACGGGGACAGGGGGACATGGGGACACGGGGACATGGGGATGCGGTGACACAAGGACATGGGGACACATGGACATGGGGACACGGGGACAGGGGGACATGGGGACACGGGGACATGGGGATGCGGTGACACAAGGACATGGGGACACATGGACATGGGGATGCAGTGACATGGGGACATATGGACATGGGGATGCAGTGACATGGGGATATATGGACATGGGGACACATGGACATGGGGACACGGGACAGGGGGAAGCAGTGACATGGGGACATATGGACATGGGGACATGGGGACACGGGGAAGCAGTGACATGGGGCATATGGACACGGGGACATGGGGATGTGGTGACATGGGGACACACAGAAATGGGGGCATGGTGCCATGGGGACACATGGACATGGGGACATAGGGACACATGGACATGGGGTTGCAGTGGTGTGGGGACATGTGGACACGGGGGCATGTGGATGTGGGGATGCAGTGACACAGGGACACAGGGACATGTAGACATGCAAACGTGCAGACATGGGGACACGGTGACTTGGGGACGCAGGGACATGGGGACACAGGGACATGGGAACACAGGGATGCAGTGACGTGGGGGCATGGGGGCGTGCGGACATGGGGACGTAGTGACATGGAGACACAGGGACACACAGACATGGGGACACAGTGACATGGGGGCACGGGGCCACGCAGACATGGGGCCACAGTGGCATGGGGACACAGGGACACAGGGACACACAGACATGCGGATGCAGTGATGTGGGGACATGGGGACACACCAGCATGGCAACAAGTGACGTGGGGGGATGTGGACATGGGGACACAGTGACATGGGGACAAGGGGACATGGGGACACAAGGACATGGGGACAGAGGGACACACAGACATTGAGACAAATGGGTATGGGTACACACAGACGTGGGGACACAGGGTCATGGGGACACGGGGACCCATGGGCACAGTGCTACAGGTACAAGCAGACACAGGGAGACGTGGGCATGGTGACACGGGCATGGGGACACAGGGACAGCGTGACACACAGACACGGGTGCACATGAACGTGGGTACGTGTGGACACAGGGACACAGTGACACGGGTGCTCACAGATATGGGCACCCAGTGACATAAGGACATGGGGACACGGGGGCATAGGTACCCGGTGACACGGGCATGCCGTGACACGGTGACACCCACCAAGCCAAGCCAACAGCAGCGTCCCCCCCACGGTGCCGTTCCGGAACGCGTCCCAGCGCCGTGGTGGCAACGCCTCGGTGACAGCACCTCCGTGGCGCGGTGGCCTGGGGACGCGGCCATGCTGCGGCTGCTGGTGGCCAGTGCCCACATCCCTGGGGCCACCGGCTCCGGGCCTGGCGTGCACGTGTCTGCCCGCTTCAGAGGTACTGCTGGGTACGAGGGGGGGGACACCGCGGTGGCCGTCCCCATGGGATGGCATGGCACCGGCCATCGCTGTGTGACGAGATGGCATCGGCCATCCTGGTGCACTGGGGTGGCATCCTCGTGTGATGGGATGGTGCCAGCCACGCCTGGGGACAGCGTTGGCCATCCCCGCGTGTGGGGACAGTGCCAGCCTTCCCTTGCACCCCGATGTCCCCACCCTGATGTGCCACCACCCTCTCTCCCGTCCCCCCCCCCCCCCAGGCGTCCCAGGAGCACCCGGGTGGTGCCGGAGGAGCGCAGCCCCACCTGGAATGAGGTGAGGTGACCCCACGGTGGCCCGTGGTGGCACGGGGACACTCGGGTCACCCCACCGACCCCTTGTCACCTCCCCCTCCCAGACACTGGCATGGCCACTGGGCACGCGTCCCCTGCACCCCACGGCCAGCCTGACCCTGCGCCTCCGGCACTGGGGCCAGCCGGCGCCCTGGGGGTGAGTAGCACCCATGGGTGGGCATCCTGGGGGACTGCCCCCAGGGTGGCCACCCTCACCGTGTCCCCCTGTCCCTGCAGGGACCTGGGTGCCACCACGGTGTCACTGGACCAGTTGGTGGCCGACCCCGGGCTGCCGCTGGCCCTCAGCCACATCCCGCTGCTGGACCCCCAGGGACAGCCCACGGGGGTGAGCACCCACCCATGCACCCACCCAGCAGCACCTTAGGGTGCCGCCGGGCACGGTCTGGGGTGCCACCCGTCCCTTTGCAGTGCACCATCACCCTCCGCTGCTCCTACGTCCCCCGTGGCACAGCCAGCGACGCTGCAGTCCCCCCACAAGGACGGGTGCCACCGCCAGCGGTGTCACCAGGGGCACCCCACCGCCCCGGCAAGCCCCCAGCGGGGAGGAAAGAGGATTTCCAGGTATGGCCCCATGGGTGCGGTGGCACCCGGGGGTGATGTCCCATCCGGCAGCCACCACGTCACCGCCTGTCTTGTAGGTACGGGTGAGGGTCATCGAGGGCCACCAGCTCCAGGGCAATGACATCAAGCCGGTGGTGACGGTCCTCATCGGCCAGCACCGCTTCAGGACCAGGATCCGGGTGGGGAACAACCCCTACTACAACGAGGTGACGCCGGGGAGGGGACCCGGGGACCCGCCGGTGTCCCCTCAGCCCACCTTCACCCCCTTTTGCCCATTTTCTAGGTGTTTTGCCAAAATTTCCACCGGACGCCCGCCCAGCTGGCGGCGGAGCCCATCCGCATCCAGGTCGGGGCGGGGATCGGTGGCACCGGCGGGGACGGGGACAGCGGGGTGGCCGCTGACGCCGTGTCTGTCCTCCCTGTCACAGGTGCTGGACTCGCGGGCCACTCGTGCCGAAGCCGTCATCGGCGTCTTCCAGGTGAGGAGGGTGGCTTGGCAACGCGGCATCACGCCGCGGTTCGGCTGCTCTCACCCCCTCTGCCATCCCCGCAGCTGGATGTCGGCACCGTCTACCGCGCGCCGGGTAGGTGAGAGGGTTGGGGTGACACCGCGGTGACACTGGGGTGACACCGGGGTGATGCCGGGGTCTCTCACCATGCCAGGACGCAGCTTGAGCTGGAAGTGGCTGAGCCTGCAGCATCCCCATCACCCCGACGCCGAGTCCCGGGGGTATCTCCGCGTCAGCCTGGCCGTTCTCCGCGCCGGCGAGCCGGTACCGGTGAGCCCCCTCTCATCCTCCCCAGCACCCCCTAAAAAAAATATTTCCTGGGGTGGGGGGGGTCCCCATTTTTCCACACACACCCCCATAAGGAGCAGGAGGAGCCGGCGGGGACGAGGACGTGGAGGCCAACCTGCTGCAGCCACCGCCATGTGCCGCCACGCTCCAGCTCCGCATCTACCGTGGCGAGGACCTGCCGCAGGGTGCGCGCCGGGGCGCGTTTTGGAGGTGTGGGGGGGTCTTTATGAATCTGGGGGACCCCCCCCCCGCTACCCACCTCTCCCCATCCCCGGTGCAGCAGAGCCGGCTCGGCAATGCCTCCCCTCGGTGCTACCGGTCGGCGGCAAAAGGGGCTTCTTCGTGGCGGCGGCGGTGCGGGTCAGCTTTGCCGGCAGGACGGTGGGTGCCGGGCAGGGGATGTGGCGGGGGGGGGGGCCCCCAAATCCTGCGGTGAGGTGGAGGGGGGGGCTCATGGCTCTGCCCAATGCAGCTCTGCACCCGGGTGATGCCCCCCGACGCCAACCCGGCATGGAACGAGGTCTTCTTCTTCCCCCTGCGGGTGAGGTGCCCCCCCCCCCCCAAGCCCCCCCCCCACCTCCTGCACCCCCCCCCCAAAGCAGGGGTACCCCCAAAAGGAGGGGCACCCCCTTTTTCAACACATCCCCCCCCCCCCCGTTTTTTTCTCTCCATAGCTGCCCCCCATCTGTGATGAGATCCAGCTTGCCATCCTCAGCGGGTAAGCGGGGGACACCGCGCCCCCGGTTTCGGGGACCCCCCCTGGTTTTGGGGGACCCTCCCTTTTTGGGGGGACCTCCCACTCCTTTCGCTCTCCGCCCATAGGTCCCGCAGCAGCAAGGTCCTGGGCACCGCCACCCTTCACCTCTCCCAAATCTCCTCTGCCGGTGCCGAGCTTGAAGGTGAGCGGGGTTCATCCTTGGGTGGGGGGGTCCCCAGCACCCAGACCCCCCCCTCCTTCCCCCACTGAACCCCCTTTTTCGCTCCCAGAGGGACCCCCGGCTTCTTACCCTGCTTCGGACCCAGCTTTCTCCCCTTCTACGGTCCCCGGACGGATCCTGCCAGGACACCCAGCACCGTGAGAGGGTGGCAGGGTGGAGACAGCACCCATTTGGGGGGAGGGGGGGACGGGACACACCCAGCCCCCCCCCCCCCCCCCCCCCCTTATTTTACAGGACACCGGGGTGGCTTACCGGGGCCGGGTGCTGCTGGAGCTCAGCACCCATATGGGGACCCCGGATGGGCGCCAGCGAGACACCATCGCCCCCGAGGACATCGCACGGGTGCAGGTGGGGACACGGGGACATGGGGCCACGGTGCGATGCCACCCTTGGGGGTCTTTTTTTTTTTTTTTTTTAAGTGCCGTTTGAGTATTTTGGGGGGTATTTTAACCTTTTTGGGGTTTTTTTTTTTGCCCCAGCGCCACTTACCCCGCCGCCGGTTTGGGCTGTGCGGGATCTTTTATTCGGCTACCATGGTGCCGGCCGGTCCCGAGCTCCTACGCTTCGAGCTCAGTCTCGGCAATTACGGGGACACGGGCGACGTCACCTGCAAGCCGGCCGCCTCCGTCACCCCGCACGGTTGTCCCCTCTTCGACGGTGAGCGGGATGCTGGGTGGGGGGGACACCCACACACACACACAAGGGTGGCACCCTCCGGTGTCCCATGGGATGCTCAGTGCTCTCCGGATACAGGCAACCGCTATCACTACCTGCCGTGGTACGGTGACAAGCCGGTGGCGGCCGTCACCTCGTCCTGGGAGGACGCCGGTCACCGTTGGGATGCCCTAAACCTCCTGCGTGCCGTGTGCCGGCGGTTGGTGAGCACCCATGGGTGACGATGGGGTGGGGTGGGGTGAGATGTGACCCCCCCGCTCTCCGGATTGGGATGGTTTGGGAGCATCTTTGCAGGAGAAGAACGTGACGGAGCTGCGGGGCGCCCGTGGGGACGCCGGGGGGACATCGGCAGGAGGCTGCTGCGCCAGCTGGGACAGGACTGCAGGCGAGCGGGTGGTCCCCAGGGTGGGGGGGGTCTTGGGTGTCCCAAAGCGGTGGGTGGTGGGATACTGGGGGGGGGGGACACACACCCCTGGCCCTGCCAAGCAGTGGTTAGGGGGGGGCGGGGGGAGAATGGGGTATTTTGGGGGGAAATGAGGAATTTTAGAGGACAGTGGGACATTTGGGGGGGAAATGGGACATTTGCGGGGGAAATGGGACAATTGAGGGGGAAATGGGGTATTTAGGGGGGGAAATGGGGCATTTGGGGGGAAATGGGGGCATTGGGGGGGGAACCAGGGTAATTGGGGGGGGGAATGGGATTTTGGAGGGGAAATGGGGCATTTGGGGGGGAATGAGGGCATTTGGGGGGAAGGGGGTATTTAGGGGGGAAACGGGGCATTTGGGGGGAAATGGGGGCATTGGGGGGGAACCAGGGTAATTGGGGGGGGGAAATGGGATTTTGGAGGGGAAATGGGGCATTTGGGGGAGAAATGGGGCATTTGGGGGGAAGGTGAGGAATTTTAGAGGACAATGGGACATTTGGGGGGGAAATGGGACAATTAGGGGGGAATGGGGCATTTGGGGGGGAAATGGGGCAATTGGGGGCGAAATGGGGCATTGCGGGGGCAACAGGACATTTTGGGGGGGAAACTTTTGTGGGGGAAATGGGGCATTTTGGGGGGGGGGGAAACAAAGCCATTTTGGGGAAAACAGGGCAACCGGGGGCAAAAACGGGGCATTTTGGGGGAAAACGGGGCATTTTGGGGGAAAACAGGTCATTTGGGGGGGGGTGGTGTCTGTTTGCAGGCGGGCACTGCCCCGGCTGGAGGCGCAGCCCACCCCCACGCCGCTGGACGCCCACCTCCGGGCCGCCCGTCTTCACCTCCTCCGGCGCGTGGCGGCGGCTGCGGCGGTGCCACCGAGAGCCGGCTGGGACACGTTGCTGCCGGTGGCCGAGGGCTGGCTGGGACGTGTGGCCGCCCTGGCTGTTGAGGTGGGGGCCGGGGCTGGGGTTGTGTGTGGGGGGGGTGCCATCGCTGTGATGAGTTGTGGCTGGTCTCAGCCCGCTGGTCTCTCTCTCTCTCTCTCTCCCCCCCCCCGCAGCCACAGGCCGGCGTGCCCGACGTGCTGCTGTGGCTGCTGCGGGGGGAGCGGCGGGTGGCCTGCGCCCGCGTCCCCGCGCCCGACCTCATGTTCTCCCGGAGCGGTCCCGGCGCCTGTGGCAGGCTCTGCGGCCGGATCCAGACCCTCTTCCTGGTGGTAAGGCACCCCACGTCCCCTCCATGTCACCTCTGTGTGTCCCCCCGTTCCCGGTGTCCTATCCATGTCCCCTCCACATCCCCTCTGTGTCCCATCCATGAACCTTTCACATCCCCCCATGTCCCCTCCACATCCCCTCTGTGTCCCCATCATGTCCCCTGTGTGTCCCCTCTATATCTCCTCCATGTCCCCTTTGTGTCCCCTCTGTAACTCCTCCATGTCCCCTCTGTGTCGCCTCTATGTCCCTTTGAGATCTTCTCTATGTCTGCTCCATGTCCCCCCCATGTCCCCCCTACGTCCCCCCCATGTCCCCTCTATATCCCCCCTACATCCCCCCCACATCCCCTCCATGTCCCCTTTGTGTCCCCTCTGTAACTCCTCCGTGTCCCCTCCACGTCCCCTTTGTGCCCCCCCACGTCCCCCCCACATCTCCTCCATGTCCCCTCTGTGTCCCTCCCAAACCTTCTCCATGGCTGCTCCATGTCCCCTCCATGTCCCCCCCCCATATCCCCTCTATATCCCCCCTCCATGTCCCCCCCGTGTCCCCACCCACGCTGTGGGGCGCAGGGCTCTGGGGACACCCGTGCCCACCTCCGGCTCCGGCTGTGGCTGGGACGGGTGGCCGACAGTGGGGACCTGCCACGGCACCTCGAGGGCACCCTGCGCGTCTACGCCGAGACGGTGAGCCCTAGGGCGAGGGGGGGGGACCACCCCAGGGTGCCCCCCCAGCCTCCCTCAACCCCATGTCCACCACCCCACACCCCCCCAGTATGAAAACCAGACCAAGCTGTTGGGCAAGTGGGGTCCCCGGGGACTCTTGGGGCGCCCCGGTTTCTCCGACAGCGCCGGCAAAGCGGGGCTCCCCCGCCACAGGATGCGGCCCCCCAAGGGCTGGCGCTGGGATGGACCCTGGACCGTGGAGCCCCAGCGGCGGTGAGTCCCATGGGATGGGTGGTGACACCCCCCTGCCACCTTGGGGACCTGGCGGAGGGTGACGCCGGCGTTGTCCCCTTGTCCCCAGGCTGCTGCTGGACGCGGAGACCAACGTGGGCGAGGTGCTGGAGGAGGTCTACGAGAACGAGAGCCGGCGGCTCGGCGGGGAGTGGGGACCCGCCGCCGTGGCCAGCACCGATGCCGTGAGCGGGCGGCAGCGTGGGGGGCACCGGGGGGGGGGGGTGGCCACCGGTGGTGGGGTGACACGAGCACGTTGGGGCTCAGCTCTCACCTGGGTTTTGCAGAGCGGCACGGCGGTGCCACCCAAGGAGGAGGTGGTGTGTCCCCAAGGTTGGCACGTCACCGACGGCTGGCGGGTGGACGTGACGGGGGCCGTGGATGAGGCCGGTGAGTGGATGTCCCCACCGGGCACCTTGGGGTGGGTGACGGCGGTGGCAAGGATACCGGGTGCCGCAGGTTGGGAATACGGGGCGAGCGCGGGCCCCGGCAGCCCCCCGCCAGCATGGCACGCCGCCGAGAAGACGTACCACACGCACCGGCGCCGGCGCTGGCTACGCACCCGCCGCAGGGACCCCGGCGCCCAGGGACGGGAGCAGGATGTGGCCGCCTTCCTCCAGCTGGTCGGGGCGGTGGGGACAGGGACGGGGCGGTGGGGAGGGGGGTGGCAGGGTGGGGTGGCAGGGATGGAGTGACAGGGGTGGGGTGGCAGGGATGGGGTGGCAGGGATGGGGACAACAGGGATGGGGGTGGCAGGGACGGGGTGGCAGGGATGGGGTGGCAGGGACGGGGTGGGGTGGCAGGGATGGGTGTGGCAGGGATGGGATGGCAGGGATGGGGACAACAGGGATGGGGGTGGCAGGGATGGGGTGGCAGGGATTGGGGTGACAGGGATGGGGTGGCAGGATGGGGGTGGCAGGGACGGGGTGACAGGGATGGGGTGGCAGGGATGGGGTGGCAGGATGGGGGTGGCAGGGACGGGGTGGGGTGACAGGGATGGGGGTGGCAGGGATGGGATGGCAGGGACAGGATGGCAGGGACGGGATGGCAGGGATGGGGTGGCAGGGATGGGAGTGGCAGGGATGGGGACAACAGGGATGGGGGTGGCAGGGATGGGGTGGCAGGATGGGGTGGCAGGGACGGGGTGGAGTGGCAGGGATGGGGGTGGCAGGGACGGGATGGCAGGGACGGGATGGCAGGGATGGGGTGGCAGGGATGGGGATGGCAGGGATGGGGTGGCACGATGGGGGTGGCAGTGACGCAGGTGGCAGGGACAGGCCTTGGCCCACCAACGGCACTGTTGTGAGCAGCCCCGTCCATGCCCTTGTGCCGTGCCACGCCACGCCGTCCCCGTGCCACGCTGTCCCCTGCCACGCTGTCCCCTGCGTGCCCCGTGTCCCCGCAGCACGGCCCCGAGGCGGCGGCGGGGGCCGAGGCCTGGGAGTACGGATCCCTCTGGGGCTGCCGCTTCCACCTCCAGCCCCGGGCGGGCGACGTGTGCCGGCGGCGCTGCTGGCACCGGCGCATGGTGCCCGCGCAGCCCCCGCCCGTGGCACCCCTCTTCCTCCTGGAGGGCTCCCCGGTAGGAGGGCAGCCGGGGGGGGAGCTGGGGCTGGGGGGCACCGGGGGGGTCCCCGGGGGTAAGGGCAGGGGTGGAGGGAGGGCAGCGTGGAGGGATGGGGGGGCGGAGGGAGGGAGGGATGCAGGGAGAGAGGGATGGAGGGATGGAGGAAGAGAGGGATGGGGGGACAGAGGGATGGATGAAGGGATGGAGGAACAGGGATGAAGGGAGGGAGGGAGGGAGGGAGGGAGGGAGGGAGGGAGAGAGGGAGAGAGGGATGGGGGGACAGAGGGATGGATGAAGGGATGGAGGGACAGGGATGAAGGGAGGGAGGGATGCAGGGATGGAGGGATGGAGGGAGAGAGGGGTGGGGGGACAGAGGGATGGATGAAGGGATGGAGGGACAGGGATGAAGGGAGGGAGGGAGGGAGGGAGGGAGGGATGGAGGGAGAGAGGGGTGGGGGGACAGAGGGATGGATGAAGGGATGGAGGGACAGGGATGGAGGGATGGAGGGAGAGAGGGATGGATGAAGGGATGGAGGGACAGGGGTGAACAGAGGGAGGGAGGGAGGGATGCAGGGAGAGAGGGAGAGAGGGAGAGAGGGGTGGAGGGATGGAAGGAGGGAGGGAGAGAGGGATGGTGGGACAGAGGGATGGATGAAGGGATGGAGGGACAGGGATGAAGGGACGGAGGGATGCAGGAATGGAGGGATGGAGGGAGAGAGGGATGGGGGGACAGAGGGATGGATGAAGGGATGGAGGGACAGGGATGAAGGGAGGGAGGGATGCAGGGATGGAGGGATGGAGGGAGAGAGGGATGGGGGGACAGAGGGATGGATGAAGGGATGGAGGGACAGGGGTGAAGGGAGGGAGGGATGCAGGGATGGAGGGATGGAGGGAGAGAGGGATGGGGGGACAGAGGGATGGATGAAGGGATGGAGGGACAGGGATGAACGGAGGGAGGGAGGGAGGGAGGGAGAGAGGGGTGGGGGGACAGAGGGATGGATGAAGGGATGGAGGGACAGGGATGAAGGGACGGAGGGATGCAGGGACAGAGGGATGGAAGGATGCAGGAGAGGGGGGATGGAGGGACAGAGGGATGGAGAGAGGGAGGGAGGGAGGGATGGATGGAGTGATGTGGAGATGGAGTGATGCTGGGGCAGTAGGACATGGGGCAGCAGGGCCGGGGGGACCCCCCCATCCCACATCCCGTCCCGCCGCAGGGCACGGAGGACCCAGCTGAAGAGGATGAACCGGCTGCGGCAGAGCAGCGGGCGCGGGGCTCATCCCGGACCCCCCCGCGGCAGCCCGTGCCCCTCATCCTCTGCACCTTCCAGCGTGAGCCCCGGGGGACACGGGGGGGGGGCCCGGGACATGCCGGGGGGGGGGTCAGGCCCCCCTGCCAGCCCCTGCCTCTCCCATAGGGCCCAACTTCTTCCAGCTCCGCTGCTACATCTTCCAGGCGCTGGAGCTGGCACCCCACGGCACCAAAGCCACCGCAGGTGGGACTCCCCTGGCCCCTGGCCCCCACCCCGGTGGGCACCCCAGGGTGCTGACGATGTCGCTGTCACCCAGACCCCGTCGCCCACGTCTCCTTCGTGCACGTCAGCCAGAGCACCCGGGTGCTGCCCGGCACCCTGGACCCCCTCTGGGATCAGACGCTGCTTTTTCACCGGGTGCTGCTGTACGGGGACCCCCGGGGTGTCCGGGATGAGCCCCCCGCCGTGGTGGTGGAGATCTTCGACCAGGCTGGAGGGGTACAGCACCCATGGGTGGGGGGTACCCATGGGTGGGGGGAGCACCCACGCCCAAGCAATGCCTTGCAGGGTGCCGGTGGTTTCCTGGGGAGGAGTGTGTGCACCCCAGATGTTTGGCTGGACGTGGGGCGCCGGCAGCCCCCCCGGCTTCAGCGTTACCCGCTGGGGGGGCCAGGGGGACCGGCCGGGGAGCTGCTGGCCGCCTTTGAGCTGCTGCACGACGCCGAGGTGAGGGGCTGGTGAGGGGGGTGGCATGCGGGGCACCCAGGTGATGGGGTCCCATCGTCATCATTCCCCCCCCCCGGCAGGATGGGTCCCTGGCACAGGTCAGCACCCCGCCGTGGAGGCAGGGGGTCTTCAGCGTCCCCCTGGGCATCCGGCCCCTCCTGCGGCTGGTGGCACTGGAGGTGAGACCTGGGGACAGGGGTGGGACGGGGAGGGGATGGGGAAAGGGATGGGGACAGGGATGGGACAGGGATGAAGGTGGGATGGGGATGAGGTCAGGGATGGGGACAGGGCTGAAGAAGGGACAGGGACAAGGACAGGGATGAAGATGGGGACAGGCACAGAGGGACGAAGACAAGACGAGGACAGGATGGGGATGGAGATGGGGCAAGGACAGGGACGGGCACCTTCAGCGTCCCACCGGGCATCCAGCCCACTCAAGGTGACCCCTGGGCACCCAGGGGACCCCGGCGGGGGTGACAGCTGCTGGGTGCCCCCCCAGGTGCTGGCGTGGGGGCTGCGGGGGCTGCGCGGTGGCGTGCGGGCCCCCAGCCTGGAGGTGCAGTGTGGGGGCCGGACCCTGCAGACCCCCACCATCGCTGACCTCGCCGCCAACCCCAATTTCCCCATCAACGCCTTCCTGCTGACACTGGTGAGGATGGGGGGGTGGATGGGGGGGAGCACCCCACCCATGGGTGCTGCCGCTGGCACCCCGGGGTGATGGCACGGCTCGGCCCCAGCACCTGCCGGCGGAGGAGGAGTACGTGCCCCCCATCCGGCTGCGGGTGCTGGACAGGCGGGATTTCGGGTACCGGCCCGAGGTGGGGCAGGCCTGCGTGCGGAGCCTGGGGCAGTACTGCTGCCAGCCCCACGGCGAGGGGCAGCCCCCCAGCCCCGGAACCCCCCCATCTGGCTCCGGTACAGTCCTGCCCTTCCCTGGTACCCCCTGTCTCATCCCTGCCCCATCCCTACCCCATCCCTGGTACCCTCCCGCCTTATCCCTGCCCCATCCCTGGTACCCCCCCGCCCCATCCCTGCCCCATCCCTGCCACCCCCCCGCCCCATCCCTGCCCCATCCCTGGTACCCCCCTGCCCCATCCCTGCCCCATCCCTGGTACCCCCTCGCCTCATCCCTGCCCCATCCCTGGTACCCCCCCACCTCATCCCTGCCCCATCCCTGCCCCATCCCTGCCACCCCCCCGCCTCATCCCTGCCCCATCCCTGGTACCCCCCCGCCTCATCCCTGCCCTGTCCCTGGTACCCCCCCGTCCCATTATTGCCCCATCCCTGGTACCCCCCCGCCTCATCCCTGCCCCATCCCTGCCCCATCCCTGGTACCCCCTGCCTCACCCCTGCCCCATCCCTGGTACCCCCCTGCCTCATCCCTGCCCCATCCCTGGTACCCCCCTGCCTCACCCCTGCCCCATCCCTGGTACCCCCCTGCCCCATCCCTGCCCCATCCCTGGTACCCCCCTGCCTCATCCCTGCCCCACTCCTGCCCCATCCCTGGTACCCCCCCGCCTCATCCCTGCCCCATCCCTGGTACCCCTCTGCCCCATCCCTGCCCCATCCCTGGTACCCCCCTGCCTCACCCCTGCCCCATCCCTGGTACCCCCCTGCCTCATCCCTGCCCCACTCCTGCCCCATCCCTGCTACCCCCCTGCCTCATCCCTGCCCCATCCCTGGTACCCCTCTGCCCCATCCCTGCCCGCCTCCGGAATGGTTTATTTGCCCCTCTCTCCCCCCACAGCCGCTCCCTGGGGCAGGATAGCTCAGGTGAGTCCCCCAGGCCCCCGGCCCCCGGCCTCGGCACCACTGGATGCCGGGGCTCCCGGCCCCGTGCCTCAGTTTCCCTCAGTAGTCCCCTTTGCTCCCTGCAGATACTGCCCAGGATCACCACCGAGAAGGGGGCTGCCAACAAGGTGGGCACGGGAATGGGGCCACCGGGGCCACCCGTGTCACCCGTCCCCACCTCACCCTGCTCCCCACCAGGCTGCGAAGGAGGAGGAGGAGGAGGAGGAAGATGAGGATGAGGACAACTGGTGGAGCAAATTCTACGCAGCCATGGGGGACAAGGCAAAGAGTCGGCGGGGGACAAACAGGGACAGACTGAAGGTGAGCCAGAGCCTGGGACCTGGAGCAGGGGACAAGGACGGGGACGAGGTCGGGGATGGGGACAGGGATGGAGATGGGATTGGATGGGGACAAGAATGAAGCAGGGGATTGGGACGGGATGGTTGGGGACAAGGACAGGGATGGGGACAGGGATGAAGACGGGATAGGGATGAGGTCAGGGATGGGAACAGGATGAGGACAGGGACAGTGATGGAGGTGAGGTGGGGATTGGGAGAGGACAGGGATGGGGACGGGGATGGAAATGGGATGGGGACGAGGTCAGGGATGGAGATTGGGAGGGGAACAGGCTGGGGACAGGGACAGGGATGAAGAAGGGGATGGGATGGGGACAAGGACAGGGCTGAAGATGGGATGGTGAAAAGGACAGGGATGAAGATGGGATGAGGACAAGGATGAAGAAGGAGACAGGGACGGGATGGGAAGAAGCACCAAGATGGGGACAGGGACAGGAACAGGGACAGGGATGGGGACAAGGATGAGGACAGGAACCGCTCCCCAGATCTACAGCTGCGAGCTGGAGGCAATGCCCGAATTCGAGGGGCTGCAGGATTTCTGCCAGACCTTCCCACTCTACCAGCCGGGGGGTCACCCCGCGGCGGGGGAGGACCCCCTGCCTGTGGGCGAGTTCAAGGTGGGTGAGAGCCCCCGTGGGACCCCAGAGCCGGGGCGGGGGCACCCCGGGGGTGCACGGCCGGGCGGCTCTCGCAGGGGCTTTTCCGTATCTACCCCCTGCCCGAGGACCCCGGGGTGCCCCCGCCACCGCGCCACTTCCAGGAGCTGCCCCCCAGCCAACCCCAAAAGTGCCTGGTGCGGGTCTACATCATCCGGGCCTTCGACCTGCCCCCCCGTGACAGGAACGGGCTGGTAAGGCCACCCATGGGTGCTGGACGGGGGTCCCCTGTCCTCTGTCCCCCCCCCCCGTGCCACCCTGACGGTCCCCTCTCTGCTGCCAGTGTGACCCCTATATCCGTGTCTCGCTGGGGACGAAGACGCTGGGCCAGCGGGACCAGTACGTGCCCAACACCCTGGAGCCCGTTTTTGGCAGGTATGGCCAGGGTGGGTGGCCCGGTGGCACTGTCACCCCCGGGTGGGGGGTGTCACCCCCTAACACTGAGAGAAGGTGCCCAGGGGGGCTGGTGGGACCCCATTCCTCATATCAGCATGTCCCCGTGCCAACCCTTCCCCGTGCCACCAGGTCCCTATGCCACCAGGTCACCATGCCACTGGATCCCTATGCCACCAGGTGCCCATGCCACTGGATCCCTGTGCCACCAGGTCCCCATTCCCCATGCCAGAAGGTTCCTGAGCCTCCAAGTCCCCAATTCCTCTGCCAGCACGTCCCCATACCAGCCAGTCCCCATTCCCTGTGCCACCAGGTCCACTGTCCCCATGACAGCAGGTCCCTGTGCCACCGGGTGCTCCATTCCCAGCATCTGCAGGTCCCCATGCTACCAGATCTCCATTCCCCAAGCCACCAGGTCCCCGTGCCACCAGGTCCCCCCCTTCCCCACCACAGCAGGTCCCCGTGCCACCAGATGCCCCATTCCCCATGCTGGAGGGTCCCTGTGTCACCAGGTCCCCGTTCCCCATGCTAGCGGGTCCCCATGCCCCCAAATGCCCTGTTGCCCATGCTGGTGGGTCCCTGTGTCACCAGATGCCCCATTCCCCATGCTGGAGGGTCCCTGTGCCACCAGGTCCCTATGCCAGCAGCTCCCCATGCCTATGGGTCCCCATTCCCCGTCGCAGCGGGTGCCAGCCCCCCCACCGGCGTGTCCCCGGGGCTGATGGCACCCCCGCTGCCAGGCTGTTTGAGGTGACGGGCACCATCCCGCTGGAGAAGGACCTGCGGGTCTCGCTGCTGGACTATGACCTGCTGCCACCCGACCAGGAGATCGGCACCACCACCATCGACCTGGAGAACCGCCTGCTCTCCCGCTTCCGCGCCCACTGCGGCCTGCCCACCCTCTACCGCACGTGGGTGCCCCCCCCGGGGCTGGGGACACCGGGGGCGGGGGGGGGGGGGGGGGGGGGGCTGGGGGTATTGGGGTGCACGGTCCTGAGCTCAGGAGCGGCATGGGCACAGGGTGACGGGAATGAGATGGGGACAGGGATGGGCACAAGGAGATGAGAATAGGGTGGGCAACGGGGTGATGGGGTGGGCAACAGGGGTTGGGCAACGGGGTGATGGGGTGGGCAACAGGGGTGGGCACAGGGTTGATGGGCACAAGATGGAGACGGGATGGGCACAAGGAGATGAGAATAGGGTGGGCAACGGAGGTGATGGGGTGGGCAACAGGGTGGCCACAGGGTGATGGGCACAAGATGGGACGGGGATGGGCACAAGGAGATGAGAATAGGGTGGGCAACGGGGTAATGGGGTGGGCAACAGGGGTGGGCACAGGGTGATGGGCACGAGATGGGGACAGGGATGGGCACAAGGAGATGAGAATAGGGTGGGCAACGGGGTGATGGGGTGGGCAACAGGGGTGGGCACAGGGTGACGGGAACGAGATGGGGACGGGGATGGGCACAAGGAGATGAGAATAGGGTGGGCAACGGGGTGATGGGTGGGCAACAGGGGTGGGCACAGGGTGATGGGCACAAGATGGGGACAGGGGTGGGCACAAGGAGATGAGAATAGGGTGGGCAACGGGGTGATGGGTGGGCAACAGGGGTGGGCACAGGGTGACAGGAATGAGATGGGGACAGGGATGGGCACAAGGAGATGAGAATAGGGTGGGCAACGGGAGTGATGGGCACAGGGTGATGGGTTGGGCACAGGGGATGGGTGGGAACATGGCAGTGGCACCAGGAGATGGTGAGGGAGCGGATGGGGACAGGGAAGGGCACAAGGAGGTGGGGTGGGCACAGAGGTGGGGACAGGACGGGCACAAGGAGATTAGGATGGGGCAGGCGCAGAGGGATGGGGTGGGAACATGGGGGTGGGCAGAGGATGGGGACAAGGTGGGCACAAGATGAGGATGGGGTTGGCACAGGGATATGCATGGCGGACAGTTGGGGTGGGCACGGGGGAATGGGGCAGCACAGGGATGCTCACAAGGAGATGGGGACAGGGTGGGTACATGAGGGTGGGCACAGGGGTGGGGACAGGCAGACGGGGATGGGGACGAGGAGATGGTTATGGGGTGGGCACAAGGGGATGGAGATGGGGGGTACCTGGGGGTGGGCACAAGAAGATGAGGATGGGGTCGGCACAGAGATGGGCACAGCAAGGGGCACAGGGAGACGGGGTGATGGCCAGGGAGGGGACACCCAGGAGGGGCGATGCCACAGCCCCCAGCCCACCCGCCGGCCCCGCAGCGCCGGCCCCGGGCGCTGGAGAGACCAGCTCCCCCCCAGCCGGGCACTGGAGCACTTCACCCGCGCCCGGGGGCTACCAGCACCCGAGTTCAGCGCCGAGGGCACCGCCGTCACCTTCGGGGACCAAACCTTCCTCCTCAGCCACTTCGGTGGGTGGGGGTCTGGGTGGGGGGGGGGGCCGGAGCCTGTCCCACGGGTGTGACAGTTCGGCCTCACAGAGAGCGGCCCCCTGCACACCGGCACCCCGGGGTGCCCCGCGAGCGCCTGGCCCTGCATGTGCTCCGTGGCTGTCACCTTGTCCCCGAGCACCTCGAGACCCGCACCCTCTACAACAGCACCCAGCCCGGGCTGGAGCAGGTGGGGATGGGGCACCCCAGGGTGTGGCTGGGGGGACAGTGACAGGGAAGGGGGTGATGAAGACCCTGGGGTAACGGGGACATGGCCAGGGATGGACCCTAGGGTGATGGGGACCCCAGGGTGATGAGGACCCTAGGGTACAGGGGATGCCAGGGCGATGATGGGGACCTTAGGGTGACAGGGACCCCAGGGGTGGGTCATGGGGACCCTGGGGTATAAGGGGATGCCAGGGTGACAATAGGGACCTTGCGGTGACAGGGACCCAAGGTGATGGGACTCCAGGGCATGGAGGGATGCTGGGGGGTGATGAAGAGTCAACAGGGACCCTGGGGTGACAGGGACGTGGCCAGGGAGGGACCCTGGGGCGATGGGGACCCTGGGGCATGAAGGGATGCTAGGGCTTGCCTTGGGGACCCTGGGGTGACAGGGAGCCAGGGCAGGGAGGGATGCTGGGGGGGTGATGGGGACCTTGCAGTGACGGGGACCCCCGGGCAGAGAGGGTGCTGGGACCCTAGCGTGACAGGGAACCTGGGGTGGGTGATGAGGACCCTGGGGTGACAAAAATGGGTGTGGGGGGGGGTAACAGGGACCCCAGGGCAGGGAGGGATGCTGAGGGCGGGGGTAACAGGGACACCATGGACGGGGGGGACACTGGCGCGGGGACCGAGGGGTGCCGGTCCCAGCCCCCCGCCGTGTGCCATGCAGGGCAAGCTGCAGATGTGGGTGGACATCTTCCCCGCCAGCCTCGGGCCCCCCGGACCCCCCGTCGATGTCACCCCCCGCAAGCCCCAGAGGTGAGCGCCTGGCCAGGCCCTGGGGGGTGGGACGGTGGGACAGGGACACCCCAGGGAAGGAGAGAAGGTGACACGTCCTTGTCCCCCCCCCTCGCCCCGAGGTACGAGCTGCGCTGCGTGGTCTGGAACACGCGGGACGTGGACCTGGGGGACACCAACCTGGCGGGGCAACGGATGAGTGACATCTACGTCACCGGGTGAGCCAAGGCCACCACCGTGTCCCCTCCCCACGGGGAGGTGACAGCGGGGCTGGGGACAAGGGCCGACGGCAGCGTCCCCTGGCTCCGGGTGGCACGGCAGGTGGCTGGACGGGCTGGAGGAGCAGCGGCAGAGGACGGACGTGCATTACCGCTCGCTGCAGGGGGACGGGGGCTTCAACTGGCGTTTCGTCTTCTCCTTCGAGTATCTGGCGGCCGAACAGCTCTGCGTCCTGCCCCGGAAGGCGAGGGGCACCCCAGGGTGGTGGTGCTGGTGGGGGGGACATACAGGGGACAAGCGTGACACCCCCCTTTCCCCCCTCCCCGCCACGGCAGGAGCATTTCTGGAGCCTGGATGAGACGGTGCTGAAGGTGCCCCCCAAGCTCATCCTCCAAGTGTGGGACAACGACAAGTTTTCGGCCGATGATTTTCTGGGTAAGACTCAGTTTCCCTGCCCTGTGTCCCCCAGCAGGGTGGGGGACACCCACAGGTGACAGGGGACACCCACAGGTGACAGGGGACACCCATGGGTAACAGCCAGCTGACCCCCACCTCGGTTTTTCCCCACAGGCGTCCTGGAGCTGGAGCTCACCAGGCTGCCACTGCCGGCCCAGCGCTCCCAGGACTGCACCCCAACGCCGCAGGGGACCCCCCAAAGCCCCTGGCCCTGGCGGGGGGCACGGGCCCCCTCCCGGCTCTCCCTTTTCCGGCAGAGACGGGCGAGGGGGTGGTGGCCCTGCACGGTGCAGGAGGGGGGCAAGCGGCGCCTCTCGGTAGGTGACAGGGGGGGGACAGACACCGGGATAGTGGGGGACAGCGATGACGGGTTGGGGGGACACACACAGACCCTGCACCCCACTTCCCCCCACCGCCCCCCTCCAGGGTAAGCTGGAGCTGAGCCTGGAGCTGCTGACAGCAAAGGAGGCGGAAGAGCGGCCGGCGGGGAAAGGCCGGAGGATCCCAACATGTACCCAACGCTCCCGGCACCCGTGTGAGTCCCCGGGGGAGAGCGGCTCGTCCCCCCCGTGGGGTGCAGGGCAGGGGGGTGGTGAGAGGAAGGGGGACACGGGGTGCCTGAGGTGGGTGTCACCCGCAGGCGGCCCGAGTGGTCCTTCCTGTGGCTGCAGGCACCGCTGCGCAGCCTGCGTTACGGCGTCTGGCGGCAACACCGCTGCCGGATCAGCCTGGGGCTGGCGCTGCTGCTGCTCCTCGCCCTGCTCCTCGCCTTCATCTACGCCGCCCCGGTGAGCGCGGGGGGGCACGGCCCCCCCCAATTCCCCCCCAATCCCCCCCCTCACCGGCTGTGAAGCCCCCCCACCCTGAGCTCCCCTCTCTCCCTCCTCGCAGGGTTATTTGGCCATGAAGCTGGTTAACCCTCTCCAGAGCTTGCACCTTACCGGCGGCGAGCGTTCCGCAGCCGGCGCGGGCAAGCCCTGATGTGGCAATCCCCGGGGAGCGCCGAGGGGATGCCACCCATCTGTGTCACCTCTTTAATAAAGTCGCATCCAGTAACGGTCAAAGCATCGTCCCCAACTCCATGGGCTGGTGGCAGGGGGGGGGCACCGACAAAGGAGCTACTCCATTTTGGGGAGCCCCACGGCACTGGGACATGGCCCCTGACATCGGTTTGGGGAGGAAACGCTGTATTCAGGGGACTCGGCGGTGACAAGGAGCACGGCCATGTCACACACACCCCCCCAAAGTTTATTCCAAGACACCAGTTACAGCTCCAGGGAGAGGCACGCACGTTTCACTCCTGGTTATCAGGCAAAAAGAGGCAAAACACCAGAAAAACTGTCCTGTCACGCCACAACCAGCATTGGGCACTTGAAAAAAGCTCCCACCTACCCCGGCGACAGCATCCTGCCGCAAAACCGCCGGCCACACGTGTGTCCCCCTGCCCCAGCTACCACTGGGACCCCCCCGGGGCTCCCTCCTGGGTGCGAGTGTCCTGGAAAGCAGTGGGACAAGGACACAGCTCCCCAGGACACCGTCGAGGAGGGTGCTGCCAATGATGGGGCTGGCAAGGTGGCAAATTTGCCATCTTGATGTCCCCAGAGCCACTAAGACTCCCCTGGGACAAACTGACCTACTGTCTCCCTCTCCTGGATCCCCCTGGGGACCCCGCACCCTCCGTGCCATCACCTTGCAAGCGATCGACGGAGCCCCCCAGGGGCGAAGGCGGCTGCGACGACCGGCGAGAGAAACGGAGCGAAATCATTGACCAAAGCAGTCCCTGAGGTAGGAATAAACTACGACTCCCTGAAAGGCAGCGAGAACTCCGGCTCCGAGAAGCAGGGGAATCACCCCACGAGGCTCAGCTCCTCCTCGGAGCGGCCCCGGGATGCAGCGAGCACTGAGGGGAAAAGCTGCCAGAAGCCACGACACGACATGCAAACAGCACCGGTGGAGGAGGCCGCGCCGGGACGGGAGGCGTGCCGAGGCGATGGCACGCTCGGCGGCAGCCCTACGGAACGGGGAGAGGGGCCGAGCCCCGAGACTCGGCAGCAAACGGTTATTAAAAGTGGGGAACCCGGCGTTACACCCCGAACCGAGGAGGGGTTTGCAGCGAGGGGCTGCCCCACGTTGGCTTCGCGGAGGGGACCGGCTGCTCCCCAAGGGATGAGTCTGGCAGCCAGGAAGGTTCCCGGCTTCACCTACCTCACTGCCGGGGAAAACCGTCAGCAACTCTTGCCCCAAAACACCAAACTCCGGCAACTAGCGGGGCAGAGAGGGGTTGCACGGCGGCGGGGGATTTCAAAGTACAAAGAAAAGCAGTCCGGTCTCCAAAAACAGCCTAAAGCAGGTGATGGAAAGCAGCCGGAGCAGGATGAATCGCTTGGAAAATCCCTCCTGGAGATGAAATTGCTTGAGACAAGGGGTTGCGAGGATTACTGGTAACGCTGCAACAGGTTACCGTAGGAATCTGGCGAGGAAAGCAGGCGCTCGGCCAGGCCTCGCTCGCTGGCATCCCTCTCAGCCGGGATTTCACAGCCGAGGTGGCGACTTCTGCCCACGTTGGGGCTCCCCGTACGGCAGAGACACGGCTCAGCGCCGCCGGCGCCCCGCGGCACAGCCCGTCCTCCTAAACAACTCACAAAGCAAAGGTCCTTCGGGAGACGGCAGGTCCGTCGCCGCGGCGCTCGGTTCCCAGTCCATCGCACGCCACGCTGGGGATCCCCGCTCCCACCGGGAGCGACATGGGAGTTCTGGAGCCCGCGAAGAAACGGCAGCCGTCCCCGCTGGGGTTTTTGGGGGACACGAGGGTCCCTGCGGTGAGGGTCGGTCCATCACGCTCTGGGCAGTCTGGGATGGGTGGGAGTCGGGATGTGGCTAGCAAGGACTAGCACCGGGCCATCCCGGCGGGGTTCCCAAGTCAATAGAAGTGTTTTCGGCTCTGCTCCTGCCACTTGTTGTAGACGATGACTCCAATGACGATGGCGAAAACGATGGCAACGAGGGAGAAGAAGACGATTAAGAAGAGAGCCAGGCCACTCATGGGCTCCAGCGGTGCCTCCACTGCGTGACAGAGGAAGAAAAACAGCCCGTGAGCCCCCAGAGAGCCCAGTGCCCCAAAACCTAGCTGAGATTTGCCTGCACTGGGGGGTTTAACCGCCCCACACCGACAGGCTGGTAACCCCACGCACACCCTGCCAGGCTCACAGCACCCCAGGGTTTGGCTTCCCAAAGTTTTCGGGCCCAGCTCATCTTAAGGGCTCCAGCCATGAGACCTCAGGGCACACAAGGGGCTCGTGGACGCGTCTGCGGTGGGATTTCTGGAGGGGAGACGACACCATCGAGGTTCAAACCTCCATGAGCTTCCAGTGGACCAGCACACCCCATTTTAGTCACGGCACGACCAAAGCGGAGCGGACACGCTTAGCCTGACAGGCCGGGGTCCTCCAGGAAAGCAGCACTTCTCCGAGGGCGAGCACTGCTGACCGCGACGCCCACGCCAAACGGAGCCGGGCTGCGACGCCGGTTGCGTCGCAGAGCGGGCGAGAAAACCGTCGGTGGGAGGAACGGGGCACGGACCTCCCGATTCCAGCTGGAGCTCGGCTGGTTTGCTGGCGAGATGACGTGATTTCTGCTCCGCAAGCACCACAGCTCCACAACCCTACAAGTCCCCCCCAAATCCCTGCCCGGTTCCACCTTCCCCCCGCGTGAGGCCGGCAGCTCCTACTCACTTCCCGGCAGCTTCAGGTTGTCCACGACCGGCAGATAGACTTCTCTGTCCCGCTTCTCCTCCTCCGGCGTTCGCTCCACCGTCAGCTGGTAAAGCTTCAGCGAAATGATGTCGTGGTTGTCTGGGAAGCAGAGCAGAAAGGTGTCCCGAGGCAGCACCGATAAATATGGCTCTGGCCAGGGATTCGAGTGCCACAGGCAGCGCCGTGGGATGCTATCACTTGGGGCAAAAGGTGCTGGCTCTCCCCTCCCAAGGGAGGAAAACTCACCTCCGCAGGTCAGGGTCTACGCCGGGCCGAGAGCTGCGCCCCAGCGCAGGGCCCTCTGCCAACAGGAACCTTTAAGCTACTTAAACTGAAAAACAACAGCCCAGACCGGGAGATCATCTGACTCGAAACCGCTCGGCCACCCGAAGGGAACGTGTTAGCAATCGACCTCACGTGGCCCTACTTCCTTTGCTCGTGATGGCGGAGTTATTAGTGGGAGAAGGCGAGCGCTCCACGCCAGCCTGCCTGCTCCCCGGGCACTGGGCAGAGATCTGAGAGAGAAAAGGAACTTTTGTTGGAGCCAACAATGGACCCAGACACCGGCCATCAATGCGCTTTTGTAGAGGCATAACTCAAATCGGGCTTAAAACCTGCCGAACGAGGCACAGCGGGGTAACGTCAGGCCTCACGGCACCTCGACCAGCGCCGGGAGAGAAGTATTATGCTGAGGAAGGCGGAGGGCTTTAGCTCTCCGCAAAACCTGAGTTACGTTGGCCCATGTTGCACCACCGTCTCCAGGCGGACCTGGCTGGTCCTTCCCTCAATAACGGGCGGGCGATAGCTCTCGGGCTACAAAATCCAAAGCGAAATACACCCAGGCGTGTCCCAGAGAGAGTCAGAGAGCAGGAGCAAGCACCGTGGCTTGGCTGAAACGCCCGGGGCGTTTGCAGCAAAGGCAGTTCTTTTCAGCGCTGCCCTCGGGGCTAACCCAGGCACCTCGGGTTACGACAGGAGTACAGCGAGATTTTTTTTTTTTTTCAGCGCTCATCCTGTTTTTACTCCTCCCAAGGCGCATGTTTTGGAGACAGACCCTCCGGCTGAGCCGGTACAGCCGCTGAGCCAGCCACTTCGCCGCCGTGTGTCGTTAAAAGAGGCTGGCTGAGGTCGGGGCGTGGGCCCACAGGGAGCTCAAGGAAAGTGGGAAGCGGTGCCTAGACAAAGCGCTCGGGGGAGCGGTGCACCCGGACCAGGCTTTTGGCTCCTCAGGAGCTGCTGCAAGATAAAAACCAAGGCTCCCGCTCACAGCTCAAGGGTGTTTGAAGCATGGAAAGGTCCTCACATGCTTCTGTAAGCCCCACCGGGTATCCAGCTGCACCTCCAGACACCCAAAGCTGCGCAGGAGCTGCTAGAGCCGCTTGGGAAACAAGGCTGGGGACGCCGGGGCAGTACCTGACAGGTCTCCGGTGACAGAAGAAGTCCCAAAGTAGTAGCCGCGGGGCAAGCGCACGCCTGGCACATCGATGCAGTCTCTCCACTCGTGCTTACCGTCGATATCGATCAACACCTGAGAAAGAAGCAGCACCCTTAGCCCCCACCACGGCCCCGCCACCCGCTCTGCCCCGGCAAGCGGCACTCACCGTCAGTCTCCTCTTCACGTAGCGGATCACCAGGAAGGTGTCGTGGTTGAGGTTGCGCACCATGGCCGTGCAGCCCCCTAATTCCGTCGGTCGCCCGTCCCGGTCGTGGTCGTAGGTGAGGGAGCCGTTGTTCACCATGGCCGAGATGTAGGGGAAGACGCGCTGCAAGGGGGGGACAAGGCTGGGGGTGAGTTTCTGCTTTCGCTCCGCCGGCCACGGCTTGGCTCTACCGGCTGCCCGTGAATCCCGGCATACCTCCAGGGTCAAGAGCCACGACAGCCCTACGGACCCCAAACTCCTTTGTCCCCCCAAGTATCTGCCTCAACAAGACAACAGGATGATCCCACTCCATCCCTCAGTCTTCCTCGGGCTCAGCGTCAGCTCCCAGATATCCGGGATGGAAGACAGCCCGTTTCCATGCACTTTTTCCCGACTCACACAGGGTTTTCTGGAGCTCAGAGGAGGGAATTCCTCAACTGTGAGACAAGGTGAAACCCGACAGCTTGGGAACGGGTAGGTCAGCAAGAGCAAGTACCTGATTTCCCGGGCTGTACCTCCTCTTCTGAGCCTGCCAGTCCAGGGTTATCGCAAAGCAAGAAAGAGCACAGAAGCAAGACGGTCACAGACCAGAGTTTAGTATTAACCTGCAACCTGGAAACTTCCTCCCTAGGCAGCTCAGCGCGTTATCGGCTTAGCAGAGACTAAAGCAGAGAGGGGTTTAGGTGTTAGGTGCCAAATTCCGGGACGCAGGGCAAGGAAACGGCGCCCGTGGGCGAAAGCCGCATCAAGCGTTGCCGCGTACGGCATTCCTTCCTCCTCGCCGCGCAGCGGTTCACTCGCAGAAAAGCCAGCGCCCCAACGGGGGACACATCGGCCACGACAGCTCCCCGGGGACCCACAACTAACCTGCGCCTCTTCTCTCGAGAATAAGACACTTCTTTTTGTCCTTTTAAAGGTGAGAGAAAGCAGCCGTGAACACACACACACCATTACAGCAACTGGCTGACTGGCATTTCTCCATTTCTTCCCTTCCTCGGTGCTTGACCGGAGGAGGGCAGCCCCCTCCGGTTCCAGACTGTGCTGGGAAGCCGAACGCCCACATTCCACCGATTATTTCTTTTAAATAAGACCTGTCGTGCGTCCCTTTTCCCCAGAAAAGCAGAGCAGCCACCCCGCAAATCAACAGGATCCATCCAACACCACGCTAATCGCCGAACGCTGCCCGTAACGCGGCGCCAGGCAGCTCGGAAAGACTTTTACGAGCACAAAGTCCACCTCTGTGCCAGAGCCGCCTGCTTTGGATGTTTGAACAAAAGCCGGTAGTTACTCAACGTTCGCTCGGCAGCTCCAAGGTCAGGGCGCATCCCAACGGCACCCTTTTGTCTCTCTCCACGGGACGAAGGGGGTCCTGCGGGGCGGTGGGGTTAGCGCCAAGGTCTTGGGGTAAAAAAGTGCCTATTTTTTAGGAGAAACTGGAATTAAGGGTCCAGCTTTGTTTTTGGAGCGATGAAACCGATTCCAGCAACAGGGTGGGAAGGGCCCGGTTTGAACCGCCTCTGCATTCCCTTCTCCACAGGAACGGACACCAATAAACCCCCAAACAAACAACAGACGCATCAGGAACACAAAGGTCTTTAGACGGGCATCTTCCAAAGAGGCAGAGCGCAGTCACGCTGCATCTCTTAGAGCAGGGAAAGCCTCCTGCCGACTAGCTGCCATGAAACAGCCCCGTCATGCAGGCAAGCCCGGGCTGGCAGCTCAGGTACTGCTCTACTCAAGGTTTACAAAGACTCATGCTCTTGTACAGCTTCACCTCAGCTGCTACTTGCTGGCAGCCTCCAGAAAGCACAGAGCTCGCAACGCAGAGGTGGTGTCATCAGCTAGTTTTCTCTGCCCTGAAAGCCTTTTCTCTGGGTAAAGCCGACCACAAAACTACCCCGTAGCTTTTCACGTCGCTGAAGGAGTTATTGCCTCGCCAGGAAGAAAAACCAACTATGCAGAGCACGGCAGGGAAAGGCAGTGGAGAAGCAGCAGAGTAATATCTGGTCCCTGATTTAAGAGCTCAAAAAAGATCGCACCGCCCCAACCAAGAGCTGCGTTCGCGGCGACGCGAGCCGTAACCTCGGCGCTGCCTGTGCCAGGCTCTGCAGGCAGCTGACAAGCAGCACGGTCCCGTTTATCCTTTCTAGCTCACCTCCTGCTGCTTCTCCTCGTTTGGGTAGGTGTCCACGAACACTCCTAGGCCCAGGAAGTTATCCTTGCTTCCAAAGACAGGTCCTAGAAGGAAGGAGAGGCTCTGAATAAGGGTGGCAAGGCCAGGCAGGCATTGCAAAGGGTTTGTTACCCATCCCTTCGCGTGGCAGCCTTGAGCAGTTAATCAAGTACACAGATCCTCCAGGCAGGGAAGTCAGAGAGCTAGATTAAATCCCTCCCCTCTTTGCCGGTCAAGGATTGAGCTTCCTCCGCAGTCTGTTTTTTAAGGAGCTGACTCCCAGCGCGGGAGGCCCCACACTTCCTCTTACACCGCCCATCTCGAGATCAGGGCAAAACAATCCCAAAGCCGCCTACCCCCGAGCTGACTCCGGCCTCCCAGGGCCCCCGTAAGCCCCCAACCCAGGGCGCCGAGGCTCAGAGGCAGCCTCACGCACGGTCGTTACTCCCTCTTCGCCTGCCAGGGCGAAAGAAAAACAGCCCTAAGGCCCCAAAACACTCTATTTCCCCAGACCTACAGACCAGGAGGGCACGTCTGGCCAACACGCATCCTCGAGAAGGTGGTACGTGCCACCCGGCAGCTTCCCCTCGAGGTACGGCCTCCACCCCGGCAGCTACCGCCGGCGCTTTACCTGGCTGCATGCGATCTTTGGTGTACCAGATGGCAAAGCCGTCTCCGTTCAGGTTTTTCTTGCCTTGCCCGTGGATTTTAAAATGCACCTGCATCTCCCAGTCTCGGAGGTAACATGGCTGCAAGAGAAGGAGCGAGGACGCGAAATTAGGGCGTCCCTCATGCCAGCACCCACCGCTTTCCTGCCCACGAGGGTGAGGGGCCGGCAGGGATGGACCACCGCAGCCGGCTGCGCCGTCCTCTGCCCATCGTAACAGCCGGCAGCTCCACTCGCCATCAAACCAGAGAGCGTGCCGCTGCTGCCCATTTCCCTTGCCAACAGACCGTGCTGTCCTATATTTTGGATGCAAGCAGGAATAATTAATCCCAAGGGACATCATTAAGCCGAGGGAATTGGTCGTTACCCAAGGCTATAAAAAGCCAAGGAACCGATTCTGATCTCACGCTATTCTGAGGCAACAGCAACTCCAGCAAAATCAATAACTCACACCCGGGAAAAGGAGAGCAGAAAAAGCCCGAGGAGCAGCTCCTAATTGCTGAAGAGCCAATTATTTCTTGAGCTATCAACAAATTCCCTGCGCTAACAGGCACATAACACGACGAGCTTGTAACAGATTCGCTCACGTGATGTTGTGAAGCCGGCTGGTGGCTTCACTCGGAAGCCACAACATTTTGTGGGAGCCATAAACCCAAGCGAAAAAAAAAAACCTCCCTCAATATTTTATAACGCTAAAAGTTGAGCGTAGACGGATCGCTTCTGGTCTCGTAGGGCATTTCCCAAACCACTGGATCCGGGGGCACAAAACCCCCACCGATTTCAACCCCAAATTGAAATCCACGGGAGTTATCAAGGTATTAAAGGGAGCCTTGCTGTCTGCCGGGCAAAAGGCTCGTGGCGGCAGCGAAACACCTTAACAGAGCGCAGCGCTGGCACACCACGTCAAGCTGCCGCTGTACCGGCCCCGCTCCGAGATGTGGGCATGGCAAAGGGGGCAGTGGGCATGCTCCGGCCATGGCGGTCCCAAGAGAGACCCCAAGCTGGTCAGCACAGGCACCCCAAATTCACCTGGGGGGGGGACGACTCGGCCCTTGCAGGAATCACCACACCAAAGGCTGGAAGCTGAACTGCTGCTGGTACCCCCAGCCCAAAGCCCCCCAGCCCCAAAGCCCCCCCCAGCCCCACTCAACACCCCCAGCCAGCTTCCCACCACCCTCTCCCTATGGCTCCCATAGCCCACCCCAATTCCCCACACCACCACCTTGGCCCAGACCCTCAAACCTTCCCAGCCCAAACACCCCGTGTCCCATAGCCCCCCAAACCACCCCCCAAACCCCTCATACCTGCTAGCCTAGACCCCCACGCTCCCTCATTTGGCCCAGACCTTCCCAGCCACCCTGACACCACCCCCCCCAAGATCCTCCCCCAACTCAAACCCCCTTCCCTAAGACCCCCCAGCCCCCCCCAGTCCTTCCCGTACACCCACACCCCAAACCCCCTTACTCAGGGCCCCCCACCTCCCCCAAACCCCCCCACCCCCTTCCCCTGATCCCAGTTCGCCATACTCACCCCAAGCCCCCAAATCCCACTCCCCCCCCCCCAACCTGGCTTGAATCCGCTCCTCCGATCCCCCCCCCACTATCCCACCCCCACAGGGGGCACCCCACGGTCCCGACGCTCTCCCCCAGCCCCTCTCAACCCATCCCGGTGCCCCCTCCCGGTCCAGGCCCCCTCCCACCCCGGTCCCCCCCGGGCTCACCACTCGGTTCCAGATAGCTCCCTGCTTGCTCTGCACGTCGGGGGTGAGGCGGATATAGTGGGTCATGACCATGGCGTTGCCCAGCAGGTCCCACAGCCCCGAGCTGGCCGAGCCCACACCTGCGGCCCACACGCACCGTCGGTACCGGGCGCCGGTACCGGGCACCGTCCACCGCCCCCACCGCCCCCGTGCCCTACTCACCCTGGTACGGCTTGGAGAGCGAGTGCTCCCGCTTGAGGTGCTCCTCCGTCTGCTCGGCCCGCGGCCCCCCCAGCCCCAGCGCCACCGCCAGCAGCGCCAGCCCGGCCCGCCACCGGCCCGCCGCCGCCATCTTCCCTCTGCCGCCCAGCGCCGCGCCGCGCCGCGCTCCGCCTCGCCCGCCCATTGGCCGCCCCGCCCCGCCTTGCCGCGTACCGGTTGGCCGCGCGGCCTGCCTGTCAACTGAGAGGCGGGACGCGCGCGGGAGGTGATGGGCAATGTAGTTTCGGCCGCCTTAAAGGGTCCGCGCCGGCACCTGGCGCGCACCAGCCCTACCGCTCCCCAGCCTGAGTCCTGCCCCCCAGGTCCTAGTGTCCCCTTCCCCAGGTCTTAGTGTGTGTTCCCCCCCAGGTCCTAGTGCCCCCTCCTGGTTCTGACCCCCCCCACACGTTCTAGTGCCCCGTGGCCCCCACGCATCCGCCTTCCCCAGGGGATACCCCGCCACCTAACCGACACCCCCATCCAGCTGACAGCCCCATGCACGCCCACCCCTCTCCGCGCCCACCCCCCCGTAACACCGCGAGCGAGATGACACCGCGCTCTCACCCCCGCACCCGTTGCGGGCCCCACCGTTTCAGGGCCACGCTGCCATCGCCCCCTTAAGGCGCGCGAGCCGCGAGGCGGAGGGGGGGGGCGTCTGACGCGCTCCCCGAAGGGGGGGGGGGGCGTGGCGCGGCGTGTGACGCGGCCGCGAGCGCGGCGGCCGCGAGACACTAACATGGCGCCGGGCGGCGGGCGGCGGCGCGGCGGCGGGGGGGCCCCGGCGGGGCCGGGGTCGCGGCGGGGGGTCCCCGTCGTCTCCTCCGTTGTTGCCGCCGCTGCTGCTGCTGCTGGCGCTGCCCGGCGGGGCGGTACCGTCGGGAGACAGCGTGATCCTGGGGATGCGGCTGGAGGAGAGCACGAAGCCGGCGGCGGGAGCTCCGGCCCGCGGGCCCATCCGTGTCACGGAGGGTAGCGAGGTGCTGCTCCGCCTCTACGGGCTGGGGTTGGGCCCTCGCACCGGCGAACGGGTGGCCTTCGCCGAACTCCGACCCGCCGCCAACGCTTCGGTTCCCAACGGCACCTGCCCCGAGCGCTCCCAGGACCTGCTGGTGCAGCCCGGCCCGGCCGAGGCCCGCGACACCTCGGCCCTGCTGCGGGTCCGCGTCCAGCCCCTGCGCAAGGACGAGCAGGCCAAGACCTACGTCCTCTGCACCCAACGCCAACCCGGCCAACCCTGGTTGCCCCATCAAGGCCCCGACGGGCGGATCGTGGTGTTGGAGGAGAAGAAGTCGCTCTTGCCCCTTTGGTTGCAGGTGATCCTCATCGCCGGGCTGCTGGTGCTGTCGGGGATGTTCAGCGGGCTCAACCTGGGCCTCATGGCGTTGGATCCCATGGAGCTGCGCATCGTGCAGAACTGCGGCACCGATAAGGAGAAGCGTTACGCCCGCAAGATCGAACCCATCCGCCGTAAGGGGAACTATTTGCTCTGTTCCCTCTGCTGGGTAACGTGCTGGTTAACACCACCCTCACCATCCTCCTCGATGACTCATCGGCTCCGGCATCGGCGCCATCGTCGCTTCCACCATCGGCATCGTCATCTTCGGGGAGATCGTGCCCCAGGCACTCTGCTCCCGCCACGGCTTGGCCGTGGGTGCCAACACCATCCTGGTCACCAAGTTCTTCATGCTGGTGACGTTTCCCCTCTCCTACCCCATCAGCAAGCTCCTCGACTGCATCCTGGGCCAGGAGATCGGCACCGTCTACAACCGGGAGAAGCTGGTGAGATGTTGAAGGTGACGGAACCCTACAACGACCTGGTGAGGGAAGAGCTCAACATGATCCAGGGGGCCCTGGAGCTCCGCACCAAGACGGTCGAGGACGTGATGACCCCGCTGCAGAACTGCTTCATGATCAACAGCGACGCCATCCTGGACTTCAACACCATGTCGGAGATCATGGAGAGCGGCTACACCCGCATCCCCGTCTACGAGGACGAGCGTTCCAACATCATGGACATCCTCTACGTCAAGGACCTGGCTTTCGTCGACCCCGACGACTGCACCCCCCTCAAAACCATCACCAAATTCTACAACCACCCCGTCCACGTCGTCTTCCACGACACCAAGCTGGATGCCATGCTGGAGGAGTTCAAAAAGGGTGAGGGGGGTCAGGGGGGGTGCCGCTGCTTCCCCGGGGTGCTGCTTTCTTCCCCTCGGAAGAGGCCGGCGGATGCCGGAAGCAAAACTCCGGGAAGTTTTGCCCTCTGGGGCTGGAGCCGCCCACACCGGGGCTGCCTGGGGTCCCCACGGTTCAAGTGGTCGCGATTTGGAGGGGACCGGGCGCCTGGGGACGCGCCGCTGCGGTGCTGGGGATGGGCAGCGTGGCACCGAACCGGGGGCAGCTGCTCGGTGCCCGCAACCACCCAGGCTTCCGGGGTTTGGTGTGTAACGGCGCTGCACCGGGGAGGGACAGCCTCTGCTTTACTGGCAGCGGAGCAGCCCGTGCTCAGCGCCAGCCTCGAGAAACACTTTGGGAGTGTTTACTTGCTCCTTGTTTTTAATTATCGGCCCCGGAGGCCCTTGAATAGCTGCTGGAAAATTGCTCGGCTCCCTGGTTTGGGCTTGGCTCCCTCCTCTGGGCCCTTCCCTGCCGCGGGGAACGGCGAGCACCACTCGGTGCTAGCCCCCATCCCCGCTCTGCTTCCCACTCACAGCGTCGGGGCACCTAAAAGCGAGAGCAGCCGGAGGATTGGGAGGAGGAGCAGGACCCAAGCTCGCCGGAGGCTGAGCCCACCGGGAGCAGGCAAGGCCACGTTAGCTCCGAGGAAGGATTTGACCTGCCTGGGGTCCTCACTCAGGGCTTTGCCAGACCAGGCAGGGACCCTCCTGCCCTCCCCAGCTTCTCGCAGCTCCTGCCGGCGCAGGACCAGCTGCCTGCGTCCAGGCTGGGATGAAGTAAAGAGCTTGGCTGTGGAGCAGCTGTGCCGGGTGATGCCAGGCCAACCCTCAGCCGTGCGTGACCCCGCTCTCTCCTCTGGCTCCCGTTACGCTCGCTCGGCAAAGGTTTGGGCTCATCGCGAGAGCCGGGGGGTTTGCTGCGTCCTGCCGCCGTCGGGTACATTTGGGGGGGGGTCGTGCCGAGATTTAAGGGATCAAATAATTCCTCCTGCAGCGAGAGCTCGGCTTGAGCTTGGGCGAGGGTTTTGGAGCTGGTAGGTCCAAGCCTGGCTGATCTTTGAGGGGAGGTAGGAGACAGCAGCTCTGCTCCTGCCTCCCTTTGCGACCGTGCTTCCCTGGCCCCCAAAAATATCGGCACGGGAACAACGCCCCTCGGTCGCGGCTCGGCGTCGCTTGTGGTTGCGGCAATGACGACGGGGTCTCATCGTCTTGGAGCTGCCCTGATTAGTGAAAAACGTTCTTGGCAAATGCTTTTCTTTGAGTTCATCTCGTGCCGGTTCGAGAAGCGCCGTAGGAGCGCGCGCGGCCATCCCGCTCCACCCCGTTTCCAAAAACCAGCAGTATAGAAGCGGGAGTCTTACTGCTGCCGGAGCTGGAGTTATCCCGGCTGCTGGCACCGGCTTTCCCTCCGACGAATCCTTATTAAAGGATTTAAAGCACGCTCGTTCCGGTTACAAAGCCGCCCACGTCCTGTACTGTTATTTTTTCATCGCTGCCTCTCTAGGTCAGGAGCGGGTAATTTGTGGGGCTGCTGCCTGGGCTGTTTTTGAGGTCCCTCTCTGAACCCCGTTGCTCGTGGACGCAGCACCGTGGCGAGTCTCTGCCCTCGTCCGCTGATCGGGACTCGGATGGGAAGCGGGAGATGCACCCAGCAAAAGGATAAAGAGGGGAAAAAATGAACCGGGCGCACTTCTGATCGTCCTAATCGTGGCGCTCGGCAGCCGGACCTCTCCCTCCGGTGCCACAGGGGTGTCCCAGACGCTGCCTCGGGGTGACAGCTCCCGCAGCGACGTCCAGCGCTCAGCTCGGCACCTCTTCCCGATCTTCTTCTCTCGGCGCACACCCGGCGTGAAGCTTGGAGCGGGGAACGACCCGCGGGGAGCTCCCGCCTCCCTGCCGAGCTCAGGGTGTTGCTTTCCCTCCTCGTGTGGGGACCATCGCGGCAAAGGAGGTCCCGGGGTGGTGTGCGGGGTCCGTCACACACACCCCGCTGGCAATGCTGCGGCACCCAGCCCCGTGCCCTTTGCTCCGGCGGTTTGGGCTCGCTGTGGCGTGTTTGCTTTGCCACCGGCTGCTCCCCGTCGAGCTCGGCCTTGGCCGCTTATCCCGGAGAGGAACCGCAGCTTGACTCATCGGGGCTGGCCCTGCAACCCTCGATCCTTTCATCTCTCCCCGCCTCGCACATGGTCGGCGAAGGAGCCACCGCGCCTCACCGAGGGGGTTAGACGGGTGGGTAAGGGGTTTTCACGGCCCAAGCAACAATTTTAGGGTCTTTTCGCCCCTCTGTGCAGCGCCTTTTTGCAGCGGGGTTGCCTGAACTGCATGAGCTTGGCCAAAGAAGGAGAAAAAGGGAGCTGTGTGGTGCCCATCCCTAAAATTAGCTTTTCCCTGAGCAACAAGGGGCCTGCGGCCTCCAGCTCTAAAATTAAATAGCAGATAGCGTCGGGGAGGGCAGATTTGTGCTGGAGCCGGAGCGGGACGGCGAGCGGGGCACCTTGCTGCTGACCTGGGGGCAAGCGTGGTGCTTAAGGAGGTAGAAGTGATTTTATTTCGGGCTGCGCTGAGGTAGGGAGGGAACGTCACCTTCCTCCGTGCCTCGGTTTCCCCAGGCTAAGGATACCGGTCCTGCAGGTGCATTGGCCTGGCCTGGTTGTGCTGCGGTTTTCCACGCGACCGCCCGGCTCCTCTCCCCGGAGCGGAGGTGGATGTTCCTCATCCGAGGATTTTTTTTCCCGGCGGCTCTGCGCGATTTTGGGATGAAGCGGGAGAAAAACATCGGTTCGCGGAGAGGCTCGGCGAACGCCCAGCAGCCGAAGCAGGAGCGACGCCAGCTTCCACGCGAGCCGGCGGTTCGGATTTAGCTAGAATAAGGCAAACTGCGTCCTGCCTGCGTGGGGTGAGGCCAGCAGAGCGAGGGGAGTTGTTAATTCAGGGCTGGAGAGGTCTTCCTGCCGGCAAGGACCTGCCTGCTCGTGGCCAGGACCAGCCGGGCAGTGGCCGCCTGCCCTTGGCTCTCTTCCCCCGGATGTTTTGGCTCTGGGATCGGGCAGCCGCTGCGGCACCAGGTGTCCGGAGCGTTTCCTCTGGGATGGGACAGCCCTGGGTCAGCTTGGCAAAGCCGCCGAGGAAATTCGGAGAGGTTGAGGCCGCTAGCAGAAACCCGATTCGTGGTTGCGTCGTTCCTCCCCGGCCCCGTGCCGGGGTGCCCTCAGCCCACGGGCGCTCACCCAGAACTGCCGGCACCGTGCCGCGCTCTGGTGATGTGGCACAGGCTCCTCCAGGGACACATCCTATCTCCGGTGAACCCCCCCGGCTAAGCCCACTCCCCACAGCGGCACAGAGGTGCCTTGAGCCGCCGGCGTGGGCTTAATTCCTGTCGTTACACCGGGAATTAGTGCCCAGCTCGGGGGCTCGTTTAGATTTTAACTGGTTTATTGTTTCCCATCCAAGAGGGTGGCGGGGAAGGTCCCGGTGACATCCCTGGGTGCTGGGACCCAGCGGTGGGGCTGGGGGTGCCCTGGGGTTGGTCACCCTTCCAACGTCCGTGTGTCTGTCCGCAGGGAAGTCCCACCTGGCCATCGTGCAGAAGGTGAACAACGAGGGCGAGGGAGATCCCTTCTACGAGGTGCTGGGGCTGGTGACGCTGGAGGACGTCATCGAGGAGATCATCAAGTCGGAGATCCTGGACGAGTCGGATATGTACAGTAGGTTTGGGGCTCGGCCCCTCTCCCCGCCTCGTCGCGTGCCGGGGTCCTGCCTGCCCCCCACCCTGACACCCTGCTCCCCACAGCCGACAACCGCAGCAAGAAGCGGGTGGGCAACCAGAAGAACAAGCGGGACTTCTCGGCCTTCAAGGACCCTGTCAACGAGCTGAAGGTGAAGGTCTCCCCGCAGCTGCTGCTGGCCGCTCACCGCTTCCTCTCCACGGGTGAGTTTTTTTTGGAGGCGGGGGAGTAGCCCCCCACGGCTCTGGGCACCCCTAGGCTCAGTCTGGCTGTGGAGCGCCGGCATCGACGGCTCCCCGGCACCGACCCGGTTGGGCTCGGGGCGCTGCCGCGTCCCTGGCAGCCACGTGGGTTCCGTTCCCGTCCCCCCGCCGAGGAAGAGTCGCTCCAACCATCTCGTTCAGAAATTATGGGGCGCTTGCGTCTTGTCCCCCTCTCCTCCCCTCTGCCCCCCAAATTGAGAAGGGACAGGGCTCGGGGATGCCAGCCCTGCCTCTGGCGCTCGGCAGGTCCCTGTCCCTCCAGGATGGTCCTGTTCCCCGGCTGGCACGTGTGTCCCCAAGGCTGGGGCTGGCCTTGCTGGGGACCTGGAGCTGGTGTTGGGGCCGAACCCGTGGGCTTCTGCCCCAGGGAGGTGTCGATGGGGCCCAGCCTGATCCAGGGAACCACCCCGAGGGACAGGGGGGACCCACCTTCATCTGGAGGGACGGGAGAGGGACAAGGACTGCGGCTCTGACCCCGCTTCCCCTCTCGCTCTCAGAGGTGACGCTCTTCACCCCCAACTTCATCTCGGAGAAGATCCTGCTGCGGCTCCTCAAATACTCGGACGTTATCCAGGAGCTGAAATTCGACGAGGAGAACAAGAAATCCCCGCGCCACTTCCTCTACTGCAAGAACAAGGCAGCCGACTACTTCATCCTCATCCTGCAGGTACCCGGGCGCGGGGTGACATTGCCAGCCACACGCGTGGCGTCCCTTGGGTGAACCGTCACCCCGAGAAAGCTGCGATGGTGGGGGGGGTCTCAGCCAGCCCAGCTCTGCGGCACGTGGCTTACGGCGTCCGACGCCGTCTCTCCCTTGCAGGGCAAGGTGGAGGTGGAGGCCGGCAAGGAATGCATGAAGTTTGAAGCGGGAGCTTTCTCTTATTACGGGGTGATGGCCCTCAGCCCCTCTCCTGTATCCGGTAAGCACCCCCCGATCGCCTGGGTGCCAGCGTGAGCAGAGCCCACCCACCCTGTTTTAGAGCTGCCGGTGGGACTAGGAGATACCGGAGGCTCCGAGCCCCCACCGGTGCCCCCTGAGCCGTCCTGGGGGGCTGCGTGGCCAGCCCTCGTCCTCAGGGAGACACCCGAGCGTGTCTGGCAGCGGGCGGAGGGTCCGTGCCCGAGCCGGAGGCTGAAAACCCACTGCCCCGATTTCGGGCTGCCCTCCCGTCGCTGCCAGGCTCTGCGAGCGGCCGGACACCGACCCTCACGGCTCGGCTTGGCGTTGTGGGCTCACCGGTGCCCGTCCACCGGCACCGGGAGGGGCAGAGGTACCCGCAGCCGCCCTCTCCTTTGCCCCAGAGGCTTCTCTTGACCTTGTCCTCTGCGTGTGTGTTGTGTTGTCCGTCTCTCTGCCCTAGCCCTCCCAGCCCAGCCCCGGCGCCCATCCACAAAGCGAGGGTCATTGTTTGCCAGGTTGACAGGTAAACGGTGCGGCTGCATGGCGTGCCAAACCCCGCTGTGACCGCATTAACCCGCCGTAGTGGGCGTCCCCACCCCATTAATGCAGCACCGGGTATTTAGTTCCCCACACCGGGCCGGCTACTCGCCGTCTTGTCCGGCTCCGTGTGCCCCAAGGCCGTCCTGGTTGCCTCCCCGTGCCGCCGGCTTTCTCGCCCCGTGTCCGTGTGCCTCTGGAGGAGGACAGACGGCTCCTGCCCCGGTGCAGGCTGCGGCGTGGGGCTGGAGCCGGGCAGCGCCGCTGCCTGGTGTCACCCGGCCCCGTTCACGGTGACGTTAGGATCCTGCACGCCCCGTAACCGCCCCGGTTTCTCCCGGCTGCCTTTGCCGTGGCTACGGCGATGGAGCAGGGGGATGACGCCGGCTGGGCAGCCCGGTGTGGTGGCTGTCCCCCCCGCGCCGGCTGGCTGGTGAGGAGGTGCCACTCTCCCTGCTGCTGCATGTGGTTCCTGTGTCACCCCGGCTTTCCGAGCACGTCACCAGGCCCTCCTTGTCCCCGTAACCCCCACCTTGTCCCTAACCCCACGCAGGGTGACTGATCCACCGGTTCAGGGAGTCACAGTGTCCTTGGGCTGGGACTGTCCCCTGGTCCCTTGTCCCCTGAGCAGTGCCTGGCCTGGAGCAGGGGGACCGGCAGGGCTCCGGACTCCCTGGCCATCATCGGTGGCCGTTCGGCAAGCAATGGGCAGGGATCAAATCCGGCGCTGCCCGGCAGAGCTGGGGGACGGCAGCGCTCAGCCACGGGGTGCACAGGGCTGCGTTGGGGTGGATGTGTGTCCCGTCGCTCCCTGTCACCACTGGGCTCTGTGTCCCTGGAGCCTACGGGACGGGGCTCTCCCTGCACGGCACGTGCCGGAGCCAGGGCCGGCATCACCGGGGGCTCAGCACCCCGTAACCGGCAGGCAGAGAGTTTCCAGGCCTCATCCCAGCGCAGCGTAGGACCCTCCCCGGGGTAGGGGGTCCGCGGCGTGGCTAACCCCGTCCTTCCCATCCCCGCAGAGATCCGCTCCCCGTCCCACGTCAGCAGCCTGAACCGCTCGGCCTCCCTCAGCTACCACGAACGCTCCGACTCCGTCTCCTCCCCGGTCAGCGGCAGCAACAACCAGCTCAACACCGGCACCGGCGCCCAGTACGTGGCCGACTTCAGCGTCCGCGCCCTCACCGACCTCCAGTTCGTCAAGGTGAGGCGGGCGCCCGCCGGCACGGGGACAGGGACGCCGTCGGCAGGGTCCGGCACCGCTCCTCACCCTCACCCTTGTTATTTTTTTCCCCGGCACAGATCACGCGGCAGGAATACCAGAATGGCCTGACGGCCTCCCGCATGGACAGTTGTCCCCAATCCCCCGACAGCAACGCCCCCAAACCGGACGCCGGTTTACCGGAGAAACCGGAACCCTCCGCCACTGCCGACGAGACCACCAGTCTCTTGAACGAGAGGAACTGCCTGAGCCGCCGGAGCAACCACAGCCCCCTGGAAAACTCCATCTGACCCCGGCCCCGCCGGCACGCGCCGGGAGGGACCTCGCGTGCCCGTTTTAGGGACCCTTTCCCCGGTAGGAAACGCTCGGCGTCTCCTCGGTGACGCCGTGCCGGGTGCCACGGTTGCCGGAGAAGCCCGGTTGAGCTGGAGGAGGCGGCGGCAGCGCGGTGGGAAAACGGAGCCGGGATTTGCTGCTGCTTTCCAGACTGGCTTGTTTTTAATTAATTTAAACGGATGGCGGTGGAGACGGCACAACTCTCCGCCGGCCGCCCCGCCGACGGCGCTTGTTCAGCTCAGGGAGCTTCAGGTCTCGTACGCCGCTTCGAGGGGTGTGGAGGGGGGGGGCTCTGCCGCGGCCCCCCGGGACGGGCATCCCGGCCCCTCTCCGGTGTTTTCGGGGCGCAACGGTGGACGGGGACGCCTTGGGGTGCGACGCGACGGCGGCGTCTCCTCCTTCTGCCGGATGAACCGGAGCAATTCCGTGCCCGTTCCCCTTTCCCGCTGGCCCGGGGCACCGGGGGGGATGCGGCGGTGGAGAGCTCGGCGGCAGGCCTGAGGCCGAAGGGATGGGCTCAGCGTCTCCGGTGCAAAGCCGGACACGACCGCGGCCGAGACTCTCCGCCATCCCGGGAGATCCCTCTCCCCCCGCCTTCCCGGCCCCTCCGCCACCCACCGGTGTCACGAGCGTACCGAGGACGGCAGGGATGGGCCCCCCCCCCCCCCCCCCGGCGGTTTCGGTGCCTTCCCCCCTGCCACGGGGTGTCTCAGGGTATCCGTGCCGGGGAGACGGGGATCGGTGAGGGGGAGGCCGGGCGCGGTGCAGGATCCGGCTTTTCGGGGCGGCACAAAGCTAGTGACCAAAGTTGTACAGGCAGGAGGGGGCCAGCGCCGTGTCCGTGTGTCGTCGTCGTGTCCCCCCCCCCCCCTCCCCAGCACCAGGGGACCCCTAAATCCCCCGGTGACCTTCTCGGGGCAGGATGTGGGACCCCCGGTGAGCACCGGCCAGACTTCCCCCAGCCCCGGTCTCCGGAGCTTCGTGCCCGGTGGGGGGGGGGGGGGCGGCGGGGAGGGGGGAAGCCCACCCCCCCCCCCCCAAAAAAAAAGCACAAGTTCCTTGGGTGAACTCTGTAAGTTATTGGGAGAAGGTTAATTATTTTTGTTAATCACATCTCGACGATCAGGTCCTAGGTCCTTCTGCGAGGAGATACTAGAAATAATAATAATTAATAATAATAATAATAAACTGAGATAAAAAAAGCCCCTTTTTTTTATTAAATCTTCCTCTATGCAATCCCCTCCTCCCCAGGAATTCGTATTTATTTTTTCGCATCAGGTTTGATTTGTATATTTGGGGGAGGCCGGGCCCGGGCGGGGGGGGGGGGGGGGGGGCCGGGCCTCCCCCTCCCGGTTGTGACACACACACCCCCCCCCTCCCGCCGCCCTCTCCCGGTTGTGAAACCGACTGTAGAATTTTATTTGATGGGATTTTTGGGGGGGGGGGGGGGGGGGGGGTGGTGCCAGTTGAGTAATAAAAATCTATATCTGTACGTCGGCCTCCTCCGTGCTTCGCGGCGGGGTGGGGGGAGCCGCGGAGAACGCGTCCCGATTACCGGGGGGGGGGGGGGGGGGGGGGGGCGGCTCCCGGTCGCCGCCGTGGGACGCGGCCCCTTTAAATATTTCCCTGGTGGTGTTTACAGCGCGGCGGTGAGGCACCGCCCCCAGAAGGGATAGCGGGCGGCGATTGGCTGCGCTTAGTGAGGTGGGGCGGCGGGCGATTGGCCGCGAGGAGGAACGGCGGCGGGGCGGGGCGCGCGTCGGCCGGCGATTGGCTGCAGGCCGGGGGTGGTCGCGGAGAGGCGGAGCGACAGAGGGTGGAGGCGGCCGCCGATTGGCTTCTCCGAGAGGAAGGTGGGCGGGGCGCGGCAGCGGGACACGACGGCGGGCTGGGCGCTGCGCTGAGCTTGGGCGGCGGCGAGCGGCCGGGGCGCTCTCCAGGGGCGGCGACACCGGCCCGGCCCCGGCCCCGGCCCCAGCCACCCCTGGCCTCCCCCAGGGCAGGCCCTACCGGAGGCTTGGAGACCGCCGGGCGCCGCCGTCACCATGGTGACGGGACCCGGAAGCGGAAGCGGCGCCGCTGGGCCCCGGCAGGGAGCCAGGCCGGCAACCGGGGTTTGGCGGTGCAGGCCTGCAGGCCGGACGGCCCCACGGAGGTGCTGCGGCCGCTGGAGGAGTGTTTCCTGCGGGAAGCCGGCTCCGTGCTGGACTTCGCCACCGTGGGCAGCGCCTGGGCCCAGGTGCCCGTGTACGAGGGCGAACGTAGAGGTGCTCCACGTCCGTGACCGTGGGACCCGCACCCCCCTCAGCGCCCTCACCCGCTCCTGCAGGTCTTCGTCTTCAACGATGCCAAGCTCGACGCCTCCTCCAAGGAGACCCCTTCTGCGAGGTGCCGGGGCTGGTGACGCTGGAGGACGTCAGCGAGGAGATCCAAGTCGGAGCTCCTGGATGGGTCGGATGAGTACAGTATGTGTCGGGCAACTGGAGAAGGCAAATGGGGTGTCACAGCCATGCACCCCTTCGCGTGTGCTCCTGCGCCTTTGTCTCCCACTGCAGGTGGGATCTGGACCCCACCGGACCCCTGCCGCAGTGCCGCAGGGAGGATTTCTCCCCGTCGATGAGGGCCGGCGGTGCCGCCACGGCAAAGCTCTCCCCGCAGCTCCTGCTGACCGCGCGGCGCTCCCCGGCACGAGGTGAGTGTGGGCAGGAGCGGGCTGCCTTCACCCTGCCTGCTGGGCTGCTCGGAGGGTCCCTGGGCACGGTGATGGGGGTTGTTCAGTGGCACTGGGCTGATGCTGGCCACTCTCCCCGCAGAGCTGGAGCTCTTCAGCCCAGCCCGTGGCTCCGAGAAAGCCTTGCGGCACTTGCTGTGCCATCCTGGCGTCATTCGGGAGCTGAAGTTTGATAAGAACAACGCTTCACCCCGGAGCACTACCTGTACCGCTGCCACCATCCCCTCAGCCACTTCATGCTGCAGGTACGGCACTGCCGGCGCGGGGACGGCACCACACACCACGGGGTGCGCAGGGGCCCATCCCCGGCCGTGGCCGATCAGCCCCGTGTGTGTGCGTCCGCTCCAGGCTCCTGTCGCGACGTCTGCGTGGCGCTGGGTGCTCTCTCCGCCTGTCGGGGCGTGTTGAGGGGCGGCTGTGCCGGTGCCGCAGGCTGTCCCGTGTGGCTCAGACTACAGGCAGCGCTCCCTTCTGCCTGCCCCAAGCTGCCTGCTCTCCGCAGGGCGGCATGGAGATGGAAATCGGGAAGGAAGGAAGGACTGAAGTTTGACAATGGAACCTTCACCTACCACGGCGTCTTCGCTCTGGCACCGCTGCCCACAGGTGAGAGCAGCCGGCAGCACCGGGCTCACCCCCTGGGGCAGCACTGGACCCACTTGGCTGTTTTTTGGGGTGCAAAGGGAGATGCTCTTTGGCAGGTTCTGGCTCTCTGACACCATCCCCGGTGCACCCATCCCCGGCATCCACCCGCTGCCGGGATCGGCAGCCGGGCTGCGCCGACTGGGCGAGCTGCTCCTCGTACTGCCCCAGCTACAGCGTGCAGGCGCTCGCCGACCGGCAGCTGGTCAAGGTAGGGGCTGGATCCGTCCCTCGGGGTCCTGCTGGGAGCCTGCCCCTGCCTCACCCAGTTTTTTGGGAGCACCATGCCCCATGCCGAGCTGCCTGCAAGTCTCCTGCCATCCCCGGCACTGCTGTCAGACTGTGGCTGTGCCGCGTGGCACTGATCCGCTCTCTGCCCAGGTGACGTGGCCGCAGTATCTCGGTGCCCTCGCGGCCTCCAGGACCCCGAATCCAGCCGAGTCACCCAACAGCATCAAGCCAAAAATTGTCCCCAGCAGCCAAACCACGCTCCGGAGCCACCAGAACACCGCGCCAGGTAGGGAGCCGGCATGGCAGCAGGATGGTGATGGCTGCCCCAGTAGCCATGCCCAACTGGGAACCGTGCCCTAGGCATGGCTGAGGGGTTCTGGGGTGCTGGTAGGGCCGCCTCCATCTCCGGTTCTTCTTGGCAGCGACCAGCTGAGGCCGGGCTGCGGCATGGCAGGGCAGAGCAGCCGCCGGGGCACCCAGTTTGGGGCTGCCCCCTCTGAGGCTCCCTGCGTGTAAGTCGTGCATCTCTCGCGTGCGTCTTGCCGCGTTTCGCTGGCTCGGAGGCTAACCGCCGCGCCGGCACGGGCGCCGCGAGCTCAGCGGCTGCTGTTTCCTCTGCCACAGGCAACACCAAACCATCCCACGGGGAAGAGGAGAGCCAGGGCCGAAGCCCTTCTGCCTCCTCGGCGTTCCCGGCTGCTCGCCGGGGTGGGAGCCGGCGGCTGCAGCGTGAGCCCTGCAGTGTTTCCTGGTTTAACAAAACACTATTTTGCACATTTTTAGTGGCTTTTTGAGGAAATAAAAGCCGCTGGCGGGGTGCTCGGCCACCCACCGAGGGGTGACCCCCGGCACCCGGCGCAGGGGACAGAGAGGCGGAGACAGCATTCGGTGCCAGGGGCTTTGTTTATCCATCGGAGACGGGGTCCGGTGGCACCGTGTCTCCCGCGGCACGGTGGCTCTGGTTCTCCCGCTCCCGCCGTGTCCCCCTCAGGTATCCAGCAGGTCCTGCACCGCCGGGTCGGCCACATCGCGGGGTCGCCGGCCCTTGGCGTCGCGGATGCCGGCCAGCGCCGGGCTGTGCCGCAGGAGCAAGGCGCAGAGCTCCCGGTGGCCTTGCTCAGCCGCCTGCGGGCGACGCATCGGTCATCGCCGGCACGGGCAACGCCGGCGGTGCGGGGACATCCGGCCTCGCTACCCACCTTGTGCAGGCTGGTACGTCCGTCCTCATCGGCGTTGGCCGGGTCGGCGCCGTGGGCCAGCAGGAGCCGGGCGACGGCGAGGTGGCCGCAGTAGCTGGCGCGGTGCAGGGGGGTGGCACCGCCGGGCGTCCGGGCGTCGCAGCGGGCGCCCCGCTGCAGCAGCAGCCGGCAGACCCCCAGGTGCCCGTTGCGGCTGGCGTAGTGCTGCGGAGGGAGCAGGCAGGGGTGTGGGCAGGGGGGTCGGTGTCTGTCTGTCTGTCCCCCACCCTCCCCGGTACCAGTGCCCCCCGCCCCGTACCAGCGCCGTGTACCCCGCCAGGTCGGGCTGGCTGGGCTCCCCCCGCCGCTCCAGCAGCTCCAGCACCCGGGGCTCGTCCCCATCCCGCGCCGCCGACCAGATCCCTGCGGGCAGCGGGGGGGGGGAGCCGCGTTAGGCAGGGACGGACCCCCTCCCCTGCCGGTACCCCAGCCCCTGCCCGTACCCTTCAGGCACCCCCACCCATGCCTTGTTCCCCTTGTTCTACCCGTATCCCGCCCTGCCTGGACCCACACCCCTGCCCCCGGTGTATTCCCCCGAACCCCGCTCGAAGTCCATCTCCGGCAGGCTCTGGTACACGCTGGGTACCGCCACCCGCGACGGGCAGCAGGGACCGGGTGGCGAACGGCGGCCCGCCGCCATCGCCCCGACCGGGAAGGAAGGGCCGAGCGGGGCCGAGGGTAAGCCGGGAAGGGCCGAAGTGGAGCCGAGGGTAAGCCGGGAAGGGCCGAGTGGAGCCGAGGGTAAACCGGGAAGGGCCGAAAGGAGCCGAGGGTAAGCCGGGAAGGGCCGAAAGGAGCTGAGGGTAAACCGGGAAGGGCCGAGCGGAGCCGAGGGAAGCCGGGAAGGGCCGAAAGGAGCCGAGGGTAAGCCGGAAAGGGCCGAGCGGAGCCGAGGGTAAACCGGGAAGGGCCGAGCGGAGCCGAGGGTAAACCGGGAAGGCCGAGCGAGCCGAGGGAAGCCGGGAAGGGCCGAGCGGAGCCGAAAGGCGCCGCTTTCCGAGCGCCAGGGCGCGTGAGTTGCTCCGCCCGCCCGGCCCCGCCGCCGCCGCCAGGGGGCGCCCGCACCCGCCCAGTGCTGAGCGCCGCCTGGGCTGTGCCCCCCCCCGCCCAGCCGTGGGGGGGGGCCCGGGGCTCACACCCCCCCCCCCCCCCCCCAGCTGTGGGGGGGCCCGGGCTCACCCCCCTGCTATGGGGTGCCTAGGGATCACCCCCACACACTTATGGGGGGCCCACGCCCTCCCTCCCCCTCCCCAGCTGTGGGGTACCCAAGCCTCAACCCCCCCCAGCTATGGGGGCCCAGGGCTCACCCCCCCCCCACACACACACACCCACCCCCGGGGGGCTCAGGGCCCCCCCCCGGCCCCGCTTCCCACGCCCCGGCCAGCCCCTGGCCCCGTTCCCACGTCCCCCCACCGGGACCCCGGATGCCGCTTCCGCCAGGCTTCCCGGCAGGACCTCCCCAGGGAACATATCCCCCCCCCCCCGCAACCCACCCCACCCTGACCCCCGGCATCCGGGGGGGGGGGGCACGGGCATGGGGCCAGGCCTCAGCAGCCTCGGGGGGGCCCCCCCCCCGCCCTGGGAACGGCGCCGCGATGCCCTTTTATAGCCCCGAGCGCGGCCTTTTTCCATGAGCTCAGCGGCGGGGGGGGGGACCCAGCACCCTCCCCGCACCCCCCAGCCAGCACCGGACACGGCCCCCGCGGGCTGCGCTTTTAATATATAATTTTTTTTTTTTAACTCTTTTTTTTTTATTATTATTATTATTATTAATATAAAAATACTCACATATTTACAGCAAATAAATATATTTCAGTAACAAATAAATTACACTGGGGGGGGGGGGGGTTATACAAAAGGGGCCCAGGCGGGCAGCGTGCAGGGGGGGGGTGGCAGGCGGGGGGGGGGGGGTATTTACAACCAGGGCTGAGGGGGGACAAAACCCTGGGGGGGGGGGACAAGGGGGGGCAATTAGAAAAGTTCTCAGGAAGAAAAACCCGATCGGTTCTTAAATCGTCCCAAAAAAACCCATCCTGCGGCCGCTGTCCCGGGCAGGACGCGGTGCCCGGGGAGGGGGGGGGGGCTCAGTGGTGCCTGGGGGGGGGGAGGTCGTGGTGGTCCCCAAGGCCGGTGGCAGTCCCCACGGCCGGTGGCAGTCCCCGAGGTCGATCCCTTTCCCGGGACGCGGTACCGAAGGCGGACGCGGTGACCAAGAGCAGCTTCGGTGCCCAAGATGGGTGCCGGTGCCCCAAACGCGTGACACGGTGCCAGTGCCACGGCCCCAAGGCGGGTGCCGGGGTGGCGGTCCCCAAGACGGGTACCGGCACTGAGGTGGCAAGTCCCGTCCCCAAGACTGGTACCGGCACTGGAGTGGCAGTCCCATCCCTAAGATGGGTGCTGGTGCCGGTGCGGCAGTCCCCAAGATGGGTGCCGGCACCGGCATCCCCGCAACGGGTGCTGGCACCCACGCTGCAGCCCCAAGTCGGGTGCTGGTGCCAAAGCGGTGGTCCCGCGTGGCGGGTGCCGGCACCGGGGTCCCCGCGGCGGGTGCCGGGCCGGGCCCTGAGGTAGGTACGGCTGCTCGGCGGCGGGGAAGCCGCCCGCCGGCGGCTCAGACCGACGACTCCTCGGGGTTGGAGTCGGGCAGGGGCTGGCGCTGCTGCAGCTTGCGCCGCAGCTCCTCGGCCAAATCGGCGCAGGGCGGCCGCTCTTCGGCACCCAGCGCCAGGCGGATGTAACCGTTGGAGGAGGAACCGCGCAGGGGACCCAGGTGGATGCGGGTGGGCGAGTGGAGGGGTTGCCCGGGGATGGCGTTGGGCGGCGAGGCGGCGCCGGAGGGACCGCCGTTGCGGCAGGCGGCGTGACCCGGCACGATTTTGAGCGAGCCGTCCGAGTAGTAGTAGCTGGCCGGATCCCAGAGCTTCTCGTCCGAGTCGGAGGCGGCGCTGGGCACGAAGCGGGGACTGGGGGGCTCCTTGGGCAGCTCGATGGGGTACACCAGGGTGCTCTCGATGGCTTTGGCGCCTTTGCCCAGCTCTTCCCGCAGCCGCCGCCAAAGCGAGAGCACCACCAGCACCAGCACCAGGCACAGGGCGCCCAGGCACACCGCCACCACCCACACCAGCCCCAAGCTCTCCAGCGGCGCCCGCGTCTCCAGCGGCATCCCGGGACTAGCCAACACCGCTACCCGGTAAACCTCGCCGCCCAACCGGGCGCCTTGCTCCTCCGAGAAGCAGCGGTACGTGCCGCTGTGTTGCGCCCCGGCTCCCAGCACCACCAGAGCCCGCAGACGGGCGTCGTGCAGCACCAACGCCTGCTCGGCAGCCAGCGCCCGGCCCTCGAAGGTCCACAGCGCCTGGGCCAGGTTGGAACCCAAACGGCACATCAGCACCAAGTCGGTGCCCGCCACCACCGTCACGTTTTTGGGGGTGATGGGCCCTGCGGGAGAGCGGCCGAGTCAGGAGGGGGGGCACAAAGTCGGGGGGGGGGCCCCGTGTCCCCCCCTCTCCCGGCTCCACGCGGCACTGCAGAGGAGCGGGGGTCTCACCTTGCTTGGCCACCTGCGGCAGGGTGCAGGCGCGGGTGTCGGAGCTCAGCACGTCCTGGACCAGCTGGGACCTGCGGGAGGAGGCGGCGGAGGTGAGGGGGGGGACCCCGTACCGCGGCGGGGTGTCCCCCCCCACTTCCCGGGGAACCCCCTTACCCGTTGAGGCCGTCGGTGCGGACGCAGAGGCTGGCGTTGCGGCTCCAGGCGCAGTAGGGATCCCGGGCGAGGACGCAGTCCGTGCACGACTGGTAGCGGCCGCAGTCGGCCAGGGGCAACTGGGCCACCTGGAAACGGGAGCCGGCGAAGAGCAGCTTCTGCGAGGGCAGGGAGAACGGGCGAGGTGACCCGGTGAGGTGACACCCCGAGGTGACACCGTGAGGTGACACCCCAGGGTGCCAGCCCCTTCCCCGTGGCACCGCTCACCTTCCGACCGGCCAGGACCAGGCTCTCCACGGGCTGCGCCGGCTCAAAAACCTGCAGCTCCTCGACCAGATGGACGCGAGCACCCAGGTTCAGCGCCTTGTGCACCCAACCGTCACCTGCGGGTCACGGCAGGCGGTGAGGGACGTCCCCACGCCAGGAAACCTCCGCGGTCCCCTCCCCGCGTTCCCCATCACCGCCCCGGCGGGTACCTGTGCCGATGAAGAGCACCTCGTAGACGGTGCCGTCCAGCCCGGGCACTCGGTCTACCACCAGTTGGGTGAAGTTGGCGTCTTTCTTGAGGAGGAGCGGGCGCCCGCGGTGGGGCAGGATGGGCTCGTCCATCAGCGGGTGCTTCTTGGCGAAGTTGAGGGTGTTGTCGGGGAGCTCGAGGGAGCTGGCAAAGCCGTTCTGGCGGTGCCAATCGGTGATGCACTGAGGACGGAGGGCACCGTCAGGCGCGCGGCCGGATCCCGCACCCTCTTCTCCCCTCCTACCCCCGGCGTCGACACTCACCGCGCCGGGACGGGGGCTCGGCACCTCATCCGAATACCGGCCCCACTTCTGTGCCTGCTCCCGGTATTCCTTGTAGGGTCCCTCGAACGCCTTCTTCACCTCTAGGATGTGGTAGCGGCAAATAGCCGAGACATCCACGTCCCCCCTGCAAGGGACGGGGCAGGTTTTTAGAGGGAGCCGCCGGTCACAGGGAACCCCGGCGCTACCGCGTCCCCACGCGCTCACCAGCGAGCCTGGAAGACCCCGAAAAAGGTGGTGCCCTGCCAATCGGCCCCCGGCAGGGTGAAAACGGCCTGGAGGCGGTTGAAGTGGAGCTGCTGCTCGGGCGCCGAGCACAGCAAGCGAGCTTTCAGGAAGGTCGTCCACTTCTTCTGCAGCGTGCGGGCACCGCCGACGTCCCCCTAGGCATCCAACCGGCATCAAGACAAGGCCACCGCGCTCACCGGTGGAGCGAAACCACGCCGGGACGGCGTCCCCGGCACGGGTTGTCCCCTCCTCGTACCTTACAGACCCGTGCCACGCGGGCCACCACTTGCTCCGCGTAGCAATCGTACTCCACCGCCCGCTCGCTGAAGAAGAAGTAAACCTTGTCGTCATCCCCGGTGCTGCTGGCCGCGCTCTCCTGCACGTAAGCCGAAGCCACGAAGTGGGGCTCTGTGGAGGAGTTGGGGGGGGGGGAAGGAGGCGGAAAGGGGAGGGTAACGCCGTGCCGGGGTGGGGGGGCTGCCCGTGCCGTCCCCCATGTCCCCCTCGTGTCCCCCCGACCCTACCGTTCAGCCAGGAGGTGAGATATTCCGTCTTCATGGAGTAGTGAGGGCCCAGGTTGCGGAGGATGACGGGCTCCGTGCCCAGGAAGTTGTTGAAGGTGGCCGAGTACAGCTCCCCGTCTGCGAGGCAAGGGTTTAGGGAGGGGGGGGCAGCGGGGGCGCAGCGGGCACCCCCCCCCCCAACCCCAGCGGGTGCCCGGCGGTGCCACCTACCCACGATGAGGCCGGTGTGTCCCTTGGTGGGGTCGTACGGACACTTCCCCTTGCCGTCCTCAAAAGCCACTTGGTCCAGGGTGAAGCCGGACAGTTCCTGCGGGGCACAGGAGTGGGTGGGGGTCCCGACCCCCTCCCCGCTTCAAGTCCCCCTGCACCCAGACTGGCCCCGGGTACAGGGATACCCCCCCATATGATCCTCCTGGGGACAGGGACACCCCTGGATGATCCTTCTGGGACAGGGACAGCCCGGGATGACCCATTATGGGACAGGGACACCCTTAAATGATGCTCCCAGGGACAGGGACAACCCTCCTGGGTGCAGGGACACTCCCCAATGACCCCCCCTGGGCACAGGGGCACCCCTGGATGACCCTCCTGTGGACAGGGACACCACCCCCCTCCCCAGATGACCCCACAGGGCACAGGGACACCCCTAACAATGCTCCAAGGGGACAGGGGACACCCCCGGACCACCCTCATGGGAACAAGGCCACCCCTGAACAACCCTCCTGCACACAGGGACACCCCTGAACGACACCCCTAGGGACAGGGACACCCCGAGATGATGCTCCTGAGGCTGGGGAGGGGGGGGGGGCTGCCCTGGACCTCATCCCTAGGGGCAGGGGGGAGGGAACCGGGGGCTGACAGGTTTTGGGGGGGCCCCCCCTCCGGGGGGTCACACTCACGATGTAGGTGCACTTGGGCTGGAAGGCGTAGGTGCCGCAGGCGTAGAGGTGAGAGCTGTTGTAGCTCTGCAGGAAGCGCACGTAGTTGAAGCAGTCGGTCTGGCGGGGGGGGGCACGGGATGAGAACAGCCGGTTAAGGGCCGGGGGGGGGGCAGCAGAGGGAGGGGGGCACACCGGGGTGCCCTGTAACCCCCCCCCCCCCCCCCGCTGCGGCCACGGCACCCGTGCCCCCCACCTGATTGTTCTTGCCCTTCTGGATGCACTCGGCTTTCTTGTCCACGGGGGCTTCCCAGGAGATCTGGGGACAAAAAAAAAAAAAGGGTCAGTGGGCTGGAAACAACACCCCCCCCCCCCCCCCCAAAATAATCCCCCTGCTCTGGGGGGTCCCCCGGGACCTCACCGCCGCCTTCAGCTCCACGGTGCCGGTGGCCAGGGCGAAGACGGCCTCGCGGGCGCCCACGTAGAGCAGGGCCTCGGCCTCGTCCAGCGTCAGCGTCAGGTAGTGCGAGACCCCCCCTGCGAGAAGCGCTTGGCCGCGTCCTGCAGCTCTGCGGGGTTTGGGGAGACGGGGGGGGGGGACACACACGTGGGGACATCAGGGCGAAGCCACCGCCGGCCCCGTGGTCGGCCCCTCCCCGGGTGGGCACCGCTGGCACCCCCAGGGCACCCGCAGTTGTCCGTGTCCGTTCCCCCCCCCCCCACACCCCCTCCCCACTGCCGGAAGCCCCCCGGCCCCGGTGCCGCACAAAGGGCTCTTTGTCACCGGAGCAGGCGCTGGAGGCGCCGGGCGAACACAGCGGCCTTTGGCGAGACCCCGCGCCCCCCCCCGCGCCCCCCCTGCCCGCCCCCAGGCCCCGCAGAAAGGCCCCATTGACGGGGGAGGCGCCAGGGCCCCCGGGCAGGGACGGGGAAGCGGGGCTGGCACGGCATGGGGACGGCACGGGGACGGCACGGCGACGGCACGGGGACGGCATGGGGATGCGGGGCACTAGCACGGCAAAGGGATGGGGGTCTCGGGCGTGGGGACAGCACAGGGACAGGGGACATGGCATGGAGACAGTGGCACGGCAAAGGGACAGGGGTCTCGGGTGTGGCACGGTGCAGGGACAGGGGACATGGCATGGGGACAGTGGCACGGCACAGGGACAGGGGACATGGCATGGGGACAGTGGCATGGCAAAGGGACAGGGGTCCCGGGTGTGGGCACGGCACAGGGACAGGGGACATGGCATGGGGACAGTGGCACGGCAAAAGGATGGGGGTCTCGGGCGTGGGCACGGCACAGGGACAGGGGACATGGCATGGGGACAGTGGCACGGCAAAGGGACAGAGGTCTCAGGCGTGGGCACGGCACAGGGACAGGGGACATGGCATGGGGACAGTGGCACAGCAAAGGGATAGGGGTCTTGGGTGTGGGCACGGCACAGGGACAGGGGACATGGCATGGGGAGAGTGGCACGGCAAAAGGACAGGGGTCTCGGGTGTGGGCACGGCACAGGGACAGGGGACATGGCATGGGGACAGTGGCGCGGCAAAGGGATAGAGGACACGGCGCACTGCCACCACAGAGGGACAGGGGAATGGGGCAAGGGTTGGGGACACAGGGCATGGCAAAGGGACAGGAACACCGGTGCTGGCATGGCACAGGGATAGGGACGGAGCGCACGGCACAGATGGGGACACAGGGTGCTGGCACAGGGCAGGGACAGGGGGACAGAGGGTGCTGGCACGGCAAAAGGATGGCATCTCGGGGTGCTGGCATGGCAGAGGGCTGGGGACAGGGGACGCGGCAGAGGGATGGGGATGGGGTGACGGCAGGGCATGGGGACAGGGGACACGGCACAGGGCTGGGGACGGGGCGACGGCAGGGCACGGGGACAGGGGACACGGCACAGGGCTGGGGACGGGGCGACGGCAGGGCACGGGGACAGGGGACACGGCACAGGGCTGGGGACGGGGCGACGGCAGGGCACGGGGACAAGGGACACGGCACAGGGCTGGGAACCCCGGGCGCTGGCACGGCACAGGGACACGGGGCAGCGTCCCTGCGTGTCCCCCCTCTGCTCTCACAGACCCCCAGTTTTGAGGCCACCGACCCGGGGGGGTCCCCACAGTGCTGACAAACTCGGGGCGGGGGGGGGACAGAAGCTGCCTGAAGTGGGGACAACTACAGCCACCCGGGTGTCACCCCGGTGTCGGCGAGCGATGGGACCGATGCACCCACCCGCTGTGCCTCAGTTTCCCCAACCCTCTCCCCTCTCCCTGGGGGACCCCTGGGGGGGGGACACGCGTTACTCACCCGCGTAGGGGACGGTTTTTCGGGGCACGGCGCTCCACGAGGACCCCGGGGTGGTGGCAGCGGTGGCGAGGGCCAGCAGCGAGGCGAGGGCCAGCAGCCGGCGGGGGCCATGACGGCGGGGAGGGGGGGGACGCACGGCCTGGGGGGGTGGAGGAGGACGGACACGCCCGGCCCCCGTTAGGGTTACGGGGCATCGACACCAGCCGAGACGGCATCACGCGGGCGGCGCGGGGACAAGGCGGGCATTGAGGGCCGCGCGTCACGAGGCTGGGGGCACCCCACGCAGCGGGGGGGGACACACACACACACACGCAGGTCCCCGACTTGCTCTGTGTGTGTGTGTGTCCCCCCCCCACGGTCCCTCCTCCGGCTGTGACAAGTCACCGGGGGGGGGGGGGTCCACGGCGGAGGAAACGGGGCCCTTCCGCTTCCCACCCCACCCAGGTGGCTCCACCTCACCCGTGTCCTGCCCTGGGACCCCCCCCCCGCCGGTGTCCCGGGGAGGGGGGGGTGCCCCCCCCCCGGAGTGTCCATCCGTCTGTCTGTCCGTGTGTCGTGTGTCCTGTCCCCCCCCAGGCTGGGCAGGATGCGGTCAAGGGGAGCGGGTGGCCGGGAATTGTTCTGCCCTGCCCGGCGGGAAGCAGGAAGCCCGGGGGGGGGGGGGGGGTCCGGGGGGGCCCCACGCCGGATGGGGAAGGATTTCCGGGAGGGTGGGGGGCCGGGAATGGGCCCCCCACGGGCGTGGGAATGGGGGACACCCCGGGAGGCTGCCTGCAAGGGGGCTGTTGGTGCCACGGTCATGGCCAGGGTGCCATGGGCACGGGTAGGGTGCCACAGGGACAGCTGAGGTGCCATAGGTGTGGCCGGGGTGCCATGGGCACGGTCAGGGTGCCACGGGGACAGCCAGGGTGCCATGGTCGTGGCCAGAGTGTCACGGGCACGGCCAGGGTGCCACGAGCATGGGCAGGGTGCTATGGGCATGGGCAGGGTGCCACGGGCACAGCTTGGGTGCCACGGGCATGGCCGGGGTGCCACGGGCACGGTCAGCGTGCCACGGGGACAGCCAGGGTGCCATGGTCATGGCCAGGGTGCCACGGGCACGGTCAGGGTGCTATGGGCATGGTCAGGGTGCCACGGGCGCAGCTTGGGTGCCACGGGCATGGCCAGGGTGCCACGGGCACAGCCCTGGGGACAAAAGCACAGCCAGGGTGCCACAGGCCATGGCCAGAGTGTCACAGGCACGGGCAGGGTGCCACGGTCATGGTGAGGGTGCCATGGGCGCAGTCAGGGTGCCGTGGGGACAGCCAGGGTGCCATGGGGACAGATGGGGTGCCATAGGCATGGCGGGGTGCCACGGGCATGGTCGGGGTGCCACAGGGACAGCCGGGGTGCCACGGTCATGGCCGGGGTGCCAAAAGCAGGGACAGGCACCATCAGGGTCCCCCGGGCACGGCCGGGGTGCCACGGGCAGGATAGGGTCCCCGGTTTTGGTGCTGGACGCCTGGGGGTCCCATTGGGGGACAGGGGAGCCACGGCCCCGCGGCGGTGCCATCCCCGGGGGGGTCACCACGACGGTGCCATCCCGGAGGAGGGGGGTCCCCATAAGGGTGCCATCCCGGGGTGCCACGGCCCCGCGGCGGTGCCATCCCCCGGGGGGGGGGCCCCCCCACAGCGACGCGCAGCCCCGCGGGACGAGCCCACCCGGCATCCGCGGGTGGGGGCACCTCCCCGGCGCGCCCCGCTGCCCCACGCGTGGGGCCGGCACCGGCGGCAACGGCTGCCTGTACCGACGGGGGGGGGGGGGGGTCGGGGCACCGACGGATCGGGGCGGGTCCCCGTTACCGGAGGCGGGGTCCGGCCCCCCCAGCAGCGGGGCGGGGGCGATGCCACCGGGGGTGCCGGTCCCGATCCCCGGTACCGGGAGGAACAAAGCGCCTCCCCCTCCTCCCCCCGCCCCCGCGGCTCCGCCACAACAATACCGGGGCGGGGCGGGGCGGGGGGGGGGCCGGGCCGGGCCCGGCGGGGGCGGGGGGGGGCCCGCACTCACCTCGGGGCGCGGCGACGGCGGCGGCGGCGGCGCGGGGAGGGGGGGGGGGCGGCCCGGCCGGGGCGGCGGGAGGCGGCGGCTGCGGCGGCGGCGGCGGCGGGTCGGGGCGGCGGCGGGTGCGCGCCGCGCGGCTCCGCTCGGCCCCGCCCCGGCCCTGACGTCACGGCCGCCCCGCGGGGAGGGGGCTCGGCTCGGCTCGGTTCGGCTCGGCTTAACCCGGCTCGGCCCAGCTTGGCCCGGTTCGGCTCGGCTCAGCCCGGTTCGGCTCACCTTAACCAGGCTCGGCTCAGCCCGGTTTGGCTTGGCCCAGTTTGGTTCAACCAGGCTTGGCTCAGCCCAGTTTGGCTCTGCCCAGTTCGGCTCTGCCCAGTTCAGCTCAGCCTAGCTTGGTTTACCCCAGTTCAGTTCAGCTCAGCCCAGCTTGGCTCACCCAGGCTTGGTTCAACCCGGTTCAGCTCAGACCAGCTTGGCTCAACCCAGTTTGGCTCAGCCCAGCTTGGTTCAACCAGGCTTCACTCAGCCCAGTTTGACTCTGCCCAGTTCAGCTCAGCCTAGTTTGGTTTACCCCAGTTCAGTTCAGCCCAGCTTGGCTCACCCAGGCTTGGTTCAACCCGGTTTGGCTCAGCCCAGCTTGGTTCAACCAGGCTTGGTTCAGCCCAGTTTGACTCTGCCCAGTTCAGCTCAGCCTAGCTTGGTTTACCCCAGTTCAGCTCAGCCCAGCTTGGCTCACCCAGGCTTGGCTCAACCTGGTTCAGCTCAGCCCAGCTTGGCTCACCCAGGCTTGGCTCGCCCAGCTCAACCCAGTTTGGCTCAGCCCAGCTTGGTTCAACCAGGCTTCGCTCAGCCCAGTTTGGCTCTGCCCAGTTCAGCTCAGCCTAGTTTGGCTCTGCCCAGTTCAGCTCAGCCTAGCTTGGCTCACCCAGGCTTGGTTCAACCTGGTTCGGCTCAGCCCAGCTTGGCTCAACCAGGCTTGGCTCAGCCCAGTTCAGCTCAGCCTAGCTTGGCTCACCCAGGCTTGGTTCAACCCGGTTCGGCTCAGCCCAGCTTGGCTCAACCAGGCTTGGCTCAGCCCAGTTCAGCTCAGCTCAGCCCAGTTTAGCCCAGCACAATTCAGCGGAGCTTGGCCAGTCTCGGCTTAACTCAGCCCGGCCAAACCCCATTCAACCCAGCCCACCTTACCTTGGCTCAACCCATCCCAGCTTGGCCTAGCCCAACTCAGCCTAGCTTGGCCCAGCCCAGCTTGGTTCAGCTCAGCCTAAGCTCAGCCTAGTGGGGACAGAAACCCCGACACCCTTTTAGGGTGCCAACGGCCACCAACGCCGGCCACCCCAACACACCCGTAGGCGCAGGAGGAGCTATGGGTGTTTATTGGGCAGGGGGGGTGCCCCGGGGGCACCCCAGGACGGGGGGTGGGGTCGGGGGGACCCCCCCCCCACCCTACGCCAACATCTCCTGCCACTTGACGTAGAGGAGGGTGGCCAGGCCCTTGAGCTGGGTGCGGAAGAGGAGCCGGGGGCCCTCGCGCAGCCCCCTCCCGAAGTGCCGGTCCAGCTGGGCGCAGAGCCGCTCCAGGTGGCCCTGTGGGGACAGGCAGGGAGGGACAGGGGGTCAGGGACACGGTGGACACCCCCACCACCACCCCGGGACACCCCCACCCCCCCCAGGGCCCGGTGCTCACCCGCTGCTCGGCCGGTGGGTGCTCGGTGCCCACCACGTTGCTGGCGAGGAGGAGGAGGCTGGAGCTCAGGTAGCAAGACTGTGGACGGGAGCGGGCACAAGGGCTTACCAAAAGGGGCGCCGGGCACATTGAGGGGTGCCCCACGGCACCCATTTCTCGGCGAGGGGAGCACCCACCTCCTGGTCAGCGTCCTCCGGCTCGTCCAGGCCCCTGGCGAGCACCAGGCGTCGCAGGGTGTCCGGCTGCGCCAGTACCAGGAGCCGGCCCAGCGCCTGCAGCTGCGGGGAGAGAGGGTGTCAGGGTGCCCGCACCCTGTACCGGAGCCTGCGGTGGGTGCCGGAGCCCTGGCGGGGTCCCGCCTCGGTGCACCCACCTCTGCGTGCGCCCCGGGGTGTGGCACGGTGCCCGGAGGCTCCCTCAGTAGCCGGACCATGGCATGAAGGCTCAGGTGCCGGCGAAGCTCCCTGGGGAGAGGGGGAAGAGCGTGAGGGAGGGTCCGGCGCGTGCCCACGCGCCCGTCCCCACCTCTGTGCCCGTCACCGCCATTCCCCGGTGCCGTCCACGCAGCGCCGGCATGGCCCCGGTGCCCTCCGGACGCCCGTGGTGAGGGGCGGCGGTGCCGGCAGCCGGATGCTGCCCGCTTTGTGCCTGAGCAACCGGCTGGAATAAAGGAATTAGAGGCAGACGCATCCCAGCCCTCCCGGCCCTGGCACGGTGCCGCGGGGCCGTGCCAGCTCCCGCCGGGCTCCCCGTCACCAATCCGCGGGGAGCGGGTGGCACGGGACGCCTGGCAGGCCATCGCTGCCAGCTCTGCCTGGCATCCCGCCCGGCTGCGGCGCTGCGGGCAGGGACGTACCTGCCCCTGCTCGTGAGGTCCGGCAGCAGCCGCGCGAGGGCAACCAGGTTGTGGTGGTGGCGAGAAAGCTGGCAGAGGGACAGGCAGAGGGCAGGCAGCTGGGGAAGAGAAGGAGGCGTTGAGGCGCGGGCAGGGTGGGCAGAGCCCTCGGGGAGGGGTGCGGAGGGTGGGCACGGGGCGAGGGGATCCCCCCCTGCCCTGGGTACCTGCTCCTGCCAGTCCCGGATGCCCTCCAGCAGGCAGTGCAGGAGGTGCTGCAGTTCGGGCAGGGGCTGGCAGCGCAGCACCCGGTCGAGGCCGAGGAAGGAGAGGAGGGTGACGAGCGTCAGGCGGGCACCGTCGGCGTAACGGCACGGCTGGGTGACCACGCACAGCGCCAGGAACTGGAGGGGGAAGGCGGCGTGTCACCAAGGAGCCCCCGAAACCCACCGTGGTGACATCCCCGCCGGGGCAGGGACAGGCTGGCACGGCCGGCGGCAGCCCCAGCGGGCACGTCTCCAGGAGCTGGCATCAGCGCTGCCCACCCAATTAGCAGGGCAGAGATAACGAAGGCGCAGCGTCCCCGGTGTGGGCAGCGGACTCCCACCTTGCAGATGTCACCGAGCTGCGTCACCAGGGCCAGCGTGCTGGTGGCATCAGGGCTCGTCTGTCTCGGGGAGCGGGACGGATCCAGGCTCCTGGAAAGAGGAGAAGGGGTTGGCAGGGGGGGCTGGCAGGGTGGGCAGCACCCTCCTGCCCGCCGTACCGGGGCTCACCTCCTGTCTGCGGGGCACAGCTCGGCGGGCAGCAGACGCCGGCGGCACAGGGGGCTCAGGTCAGCGCCGAGGCAGACGAAAGCTTGGCTGATCTCCTGCACCGTGGGGCACCAGGGCTCGCCTGCGAGCGAGGGGACGGTGAGGGCGGGTAGGGATTTGGGGGGCACCCCGGCGAGGCAGCCCCGCGCCCGCCCCGCGCTCACCCCCGATGCTCAGCCAGATCTCCCACAGCGCCTGGGAAGCGTTGGTCGTGTCCGGGCAGAGGGACATCAGCTGGTGAAACAAAGAGGGGGTGACCGGGATGGCACCGCAGGAGGAGGGGGACACCTTCCTGCGACGGTGGCTTACCTGGAAAAGCCAACGCAGGACGGGCAGCGGGCAAGTGGGCACGCAGCGGTAGAGCAGGCTGAGGCCCCCGTTACGGACGAAAGCTGCCTGGCAGGCAGGCGAGTCGCTGGGGGAAGGACAGGGGGGAGTGAGCGGGGCTCTGCCCGTGTCCCCTGTCCCCCCCCTCTGCCGTCACCCTGATATGTCCTGCCTGCCCCGTGCCCGGCGCTCACCAGAGGAAGAACCCTTCCAACGCGCTCTGAGGCTCCAGCCCACGGGTGTCCAGGGTGGGCGCCGGCGCCGGACGGGCGCAGAAGATGGGCTCGCCGGGGTGGACGGCAGGGATGAATTTGGGTTTCACGGTGAAGCGGGCCAGGAGATCCCTGCGGGCGGGAGGACGGCGTCAGGCGGGGAGCGGGCACCGCGCGGATCCCCCTAGCCCCCCCGCCCGGGCAGGGCTGGCAGGGGTACCTGTGCTCCTCGGGCAGCTGGGTGTCCTCGTCCGGGGACTCCCAGGGACTGGCGTCGTCCACGTGCACCCACGCCGGGTCGGCCTGCAGCGTGGCTGCCTGGCTCTGCTCCCTGGCACGGGGACGGTTAAGGCAGGGCAAGGGCACCCCAGGATGCCCAGCACAGCTCCCGTGCCCACTCCCATGCCCCGGGGCTACCAGCCTTACTTCTTCTCCCGGACCAGTGAATCCAGGCTGTTGGCAAGCGGATCTGGCCGTGGGCACGCAACCTGGGCAACAGAGCAAGGGAACGGTGACACTTCAATGGGTGCCACAACACCCAGCGGGTGCCGGGATGTCCCCAGGGACCCACCGATGCCTGGGCACCCACCCTCGGGCAGGGACCTACCTGCCGGTGGTCCACAGGGCTCGGGGGCTCGTCCCCCGCCAGCAGCATGTCCTTCAGCGGGATCAGGTCATCGTCCTCGCTGTCTGTGGGGGACACCGGCCCCCTCACCGTGCCCGGCGGGTGCCCCCCAAAGCTCCTGCCTGCCTGCTGCGGCACCATCCCGGCTGCGGTGTGCTGCCCATGGTTGGCCTCACCCCCCAGGGACCCCACAGCCGCCTCCGGCAGCACCGGGACATGCCTGGAACTGTCCAGTGCCGCCTGGCATGGTGGGGAACCCTGGCTGGCCGCATGCCGCCGGTTGGCATGGGGCTGAGCGGGGCCAGGAGGCTGCCGCCCTCTGCTCACCCGTTTCCTGGTGCCAGGGGACTCCTTGGGGCGCCGGGGGTCTGTGGGGACAGCACAGGGGTCACCACAGAACCCCTTGGGGCACAGGGAGGGCTGTGGGGACAATGCAGGGGTGGCCAGGCCCCCTGCTTGGGGGTACGGGGGCTGCGGAGACAACACAGGGGTGACCAGGGGCCCCCTTGGGGTGCCAGGGGACTGTGGGGACAACACAGGGGTGACCAGGGGCCCCCTCGGGGCACAGGGAGGGCTGTGGGGACAACGTGGAGGTGACCGGAGGCCCCCTCGGGGCACAGGGAGGGCTGTGGGGACAACGCGGAGGTGACCGGAGGCCCCCTCGGGTACAGGGAGGGCTGTGGGGACAACGCGGAGGCGACTGGGGGCCCCCTCGGGGCATGGGGAGGGCCGTGGGGACTACACAGGGGTGACCAAGGGGTTCCTTGGGGCACGGGGAGGACTGTGGGGACAACGCAGGGGTGACTGGGGGCTCCTTGGGGCACGGGGAGGGCCGTGGGGACAACGTGGGGATGACCAGGGTCCCCCTTGGGGCACCATGGGGCCAACGGGAGGGTCACGGCTCCCCTCACACCCATCCCCAGGGCAGGGCCGTGCTCACCTCGCACCCTGCCGGAGCCCCGTGGGCGGTGGGAGGCCCGGGGAGGGCTGTCGGCAGGCGGGGGGACGGGGGGCCAGGGTTCCAACAGGCCGGGGGGCGGCGGGGCGACGGGGCGGCCCACCCGGAGGTGCTTGAGAGCGCGGAGCTGCTGGTAGCGCTGGAGGCCGGCCTGGAAGCCATAGCTGAAGAGCCCCGAGCGGGGTACGCGGGCGGAGGAGAGGGGGATCTGGTACCAGCGCAGCCCCTCGGGGTGGGGGGCCATGGCGGGGCCCGGCCCGGGACCCTCAGAGGAGACCCCGAAATGGCCGCCAAGGCGTCGCCATGGGGACGGGGGCGGGGCTGTGAGAAAAAGGCGGGGCTTACGCTGGGGAGAGCCAATAGGAGGTGGGCGGGCCGGGAGGTGATCCCTCCTACCCGCGGCGCCCCGGCGCTTTCAAAGCCTCAACCGTCAACGGCCCAACTGTCCGCCGCGGCCAATCGGAGCGCGCGGAGGGGGGGGGGGGGGGGGGGGGGGCGGAGCGGCGCGGCTGAGCCAATCACGGCCAGCCGTTGGCGCGGGGGCGGGGAGCGGCCGAGAGAGGCACTGCCAGCCAATCAGGATCAGAGCGTTACCGCCTCTCACCGGGCGCAGCGGTGCATGCTGGGAGCTGTAGTCCGGGGGGAGCCGCGGGGCATGCTGGGAGGGGCATCGGGGTGCCGAGCGAGCGGCCCCCCGCGGAAGTGCTTCCGGGTCGCGCTCGCACGGGGACGGGACCCGCTTCCGCTTGCCCCGGAAGTTGCGTTCCGCGGCCTGATCCGGTGCGCGGCGGTGGCGGCGGCGCGGCGGCCTCCAGCCCGGCGGTGCCATGGCGGACGTGACCGCGCGGAGCCTGCAGTACGAGTACAAGGCGGTGAGTGCGGGCCCCTGGGCCTCCATCTCCTCACCGGCCCGGTTCCGGGCCCTCTCCGGTGTCCTTCCCTTCCTCGGTGCCGTTAACCCAAGGGGTGCCACTAAACCCCCTCCCGGGTCCGTGGCGGCCCCGGTTCTCCCCGCGAGAGCGGCCTGCTGAGGCGAGCTCGGTGTAACGGCCCTTTACCGCAGCGGGGGGTGGTTTTGGGGACTAAAACCCTCTTTTAAGGGTTTTTCCGGACCTTTTCCTCCTTAAAGCGGGATTTTCCGGGCACCGAGAGGTAACGGAGCACCCGGGCGAGCAGCGTGCCGGTTCTCCCGGCTGAAACAAGCCCCGGGATGGCACCGAGTGGCTTAGTCCCAGCTTAAAGTCTAAACCCGCGCCTGGTGTGGTTGAGGGGGGGGGGGGTTTAAATAACACCCGGATTAATTAAAATGCAAATTATTTGTGCCTGGAGCAACGTGGAGCGTGGTATATTAAAAAAAATGGCACGCATGTGGCTGTTCGCAGACCCACCGGGGTTTGCCGTGGGTCCCGGATGGGGCTGACCCCCCCTCAGCCGCCCCGGCAGGACCCACGGCCCCGATCAGCCCCACGGCGGGACCCACGTTAGTTCCTCCCCGGCCCCCATCAGCTCCTCTTCTTTCTTCTCCCAGAACTCCAACCTCGTTCTCCAAGCCGACCGCTCGTTGATCGACCGGACCCGGCGGGATGAGCCGACGGGAGAGGTCCTGTCCTTGGTGGGCAAACTGGAGGGGACCCGCATGGGGGACAAAGCCCAAAGGACCAAACCCCAGATGCAGGAGGAGAGACGAGCAAAGTGAGTGCGAGTTTCGTAGCCCAAGGGGTGCGGAGCCCTGATTGAGAACTGGATTTGCGTGAAAAACGCTCCGGGCAATTAATTTGTCATTCTTGTCTTTGAATAACACAGCCTTGGTTTGTTTTAGCGCTGTGAAGGGGGTCGAGTTTAACGGCGTTGGGAATATTTTGTAGCGGAAAGCGTTTTGGTGGCGTGAGCGCAGGGCCGCAGAGCGAAAACCGCCAACTGGGTAGATGCAGAGACGTTATTGTCTTCGTTTGGAGCCGCTTGCTCTGCGTCAAGGAACTAAAACTGAAGTGAAAAATGAAAAAATACCTTTTTTGCACTTTATTTTTCGAACAAAAGAGACTAGCCGTACTTGAAATAGCAGGAGCGGGGCTGACCCGGGCGCTCTCCCCCCTGCCCTCTTTCCAGGAGAAGGAAGCGTGACGAGGACAGGCACGACATCAACAAGATGAAGGGTTACACCCTGCTCTCCGAGGGCATCGATGAGATGGTGGGCATCATCTACAAACCCAAAACCAAGGAGACCCGTGAGACGTACGAGGTGTTGCTGAGCTTCATTCAGGCGGCTCTTGGGGACCAGGTGAGGATGGGGATGCCTCAGGACGGGTGTCCCTGCTCCGGCAGAGGATTCAAAGCCTGTAAGATCCGGCCCTTGGATGTTTTAATCCTTCCTTGTAATCCCGTGGGATGGTTTCGCTCCGTCGGTGCTGGCTTTTGGGCTCGGGGACGTTGTGACGGCGCTTTCGTTGTGGGGGTGGCCTCTCGGTGCCTCTGTGAGGGTCTGGCAATAAGAGGGAGCGACCCCGTACCCTTCAGGTAGCAAATTTCTTCTCCGTGTGACACGTTATTCCTTTCGTAGCCGCGTGACATCCTCTGTGGAGCCGCCGACGAGGTCCTGGCCGTCCTGAAGAATGAGAAGCTGCGCGATAAGGAGAGGCGGAAGGAGATCGATCTGCTGCTGGGACAGACCGACGATACCCGCTACCACGTGCTGGTGAACCTGGGGAAGAAGATCACGGATTACGGTGGAGACAAGGAAATCCAGAACATGGGTATGGGAAGCCATCGTCGTGGGCTGTGGCTTCAGGGACGGGGCTGACAGAAAGTCGGGTTACTGGTGCCAAACCAGCCTTAGTCCGGGGTTGCGTTCGCACGCAGAGAAGCCAGAAAAACGTCTGGACGGTTTTCAAGCCCCCAAACCACGTTCTTTTCATCTTGTGGAGGCGCGGAGGTGTGGGCGGGCGTGCGGATCTGTGAACTTTGCATGTGGTGCCCAGATTTTCTGATGAATTAACTCCGCTCTCCCTTGCAGATGACAATATCGATGAGACGTACGGGGTGAACGTGCAGTTCGAGTCCGACGAGGAGGTACGAGGAGATGAGAGGCTGCAGGGTGACAGCGGGGGCTCTGCCCTGTCCCCTCGCTCCCAGCCGCTCCGCAGGGACTATGTTTGTCCCGTTTTACTCGGTCACGTTGGGAAGTGGGCATTGGCTCGGGCTGGGATGTCTCTGCCAGGAAGGAGAAGCCGGATTATTTTAGATGCCGCTTCCTGGCTTGGGGAGGATTTGTTGATTATCCTGCTAATCCAAGGCTTATCATGAGTCAGTACGATGGAAAACAGATGGTGATATTTAGATCTTGTGGGGAAACTTGACAGATTGGGAGGAAGAGAGAAATTCAGATGCGCCGGTTGGAAGTGTTTCATAGAAACACTCCCTGGGATTGTTTTTTGGAAGAAGCTGAGAGAACGATAAGAGAGACAAATACGAGATTGTTGGAGGAGTCGCTGGCAAAACCTTTCCGTGGAGAGTAGAAATAATCTTATCACGTGGTCCTTTACCTGAACAACAGCGTGATGTTCCTGTTAAAAGCACAAGGCAGGCTGTTTCCCCCCAGGAATGAGTTGCCAGATTATTCATTTCTGTCGAGGGAAAGCTTCTCTTTGACGTTTGCAAAAGCCGCTTGCTGGAACTCTTCTTTCAACAGGAGGGCGATGAGGACATTTACGGTGAAGTGCGTGACGAGGCGTCCGATGATGACATGGAGGGAGATGAAGCCGTTGTCCGTTGCACCCTCTCGGCCAACGTGAGTCACCGAGGAGCACGTGAAATGGGGTTTGGGGTCGTCTGGAGGAGGGTCGGGGATCCCGTTGGTCTAGGGATGGAGTTAAGGTCGTTTACGTGCGGAGAGGAGCCTTGAAGCTGTTGTCTGATGGAGGCCAAAATGAACGTTAATAAAATTAACGGGTCTGGCGGCTGCACAGTTGCATCTGCTGGTTCTCTGCTCCTCTGCCGGGGTAGAGAGAGGCCCCAAACGCTCGCTCCGCAACACAAAGGTCGCGTGCCTGCTTTCCTCTCGCGGGAAGATAACATTTTGGTGGGATTTTCTTAAGCTTGTGGCGTCGGGTGAGCTGATGAGTTCGAAGAAGAAGGATCTGCACCCTCGAGACATCGATGCCTTTTGGCTCCAGCGGCAGCTGAGCCGCTTCTACGACGACGCCATTGTTTCCCAGAAGAAGGCGGATGAAGTGCTGGAGATTTTGAAGGTCAGTGGCCACCTGATCCGCAGGATTGCAGCGGTCTCAGAATACCTCTCTGTCTGGAAGACAGGAATTTGCCCCAACAACTCGTTATCTATGTTTCTTCAAATTAAAGGCAATTGTCGATGTGTCGTGTTTGCCGACGAGATAGATAAGCGCTGGACTAGGTTGGGCCTGGTCTTAATTCACAGAAATCTTCTTCCAAGGGGAGGCTGAGGGGGTTTTTGTCAGCGTTTGCTGGGAGATCATCCTAAGTCGGGTCTGTTTCCCGGCTAATTTTGGTGCCGATGCTCGTGTGCGCTGGGCATCGTGACTCGCTGGGGGAGAAGGGGAGTCAGAGAGGATGGGATTTTTATCCGCGGTCTGAATCGGGTACCTAGTCTTGCGTGTAGCTGCTCTTTACCTCCGCTTGAGTTCAGTTCTGGGTGAAGCAGGGATTCTTGTTCTGCGGGGCGCAGAGGTGACCGGTCATTCCTTGTTTCTTCTTCTCCCAGACTGCAAGCGATGACCGGGAATGTGAGAACCAGCTTGTTCTGCTCCTGGGCTTTAACACCTTCGACTTCATCAAAGTCCTGCGACAGCACCGGATGATGAGTGAGTGGCGTTCACTTTAATTGTCCCACCTTGTGGTTTCCCTGCTGTCCTGATGTGATTCTAGCACGACCCGAGGCTTTTTAACTGCCATCCGTGTTGCTTTGTGAAGCCTGGGGCCTTGTTATTTGCTCCCTTCTTTTGGTTCAACCCTTAACCCCGCCTGCCATCCCTTCATTTTCTTTCATCAGTCCTGTACTGCACTTTGCTGGCCAGCGCACAAAGCGAAGCTGAAAAAGAGAGGATAATGGGGAAGATGGAAGCGGATCCCGAGCTGTCGAAGTTCCTGTATCAGCTGCACGAGACGGAGAAGGAGGATCTCATCCGGGTAAGGCTAGAGGGAACCTCAGGCAGGACGAGAAGAGAAATCGTGGGAACCTTGCCGCTGTCTGCGGTCATCGTTGGGCTGTGGGTTTTGTTTGCTGTTCGTGAGAGAGGAGCCTGCTGACTCGGCTGGAATCTTGAAACCGTAGGAAACGTTGCGTAGGTGACGGCTGAGACTCGGCTGAGAGGGCGATATATTTACCACTTCTTATTTTCGAGTCACTCAGATGTCTGCTTTTGCAGGAAAATGTCAATATCTGCAAGTTTCACATTTTGACGCTGGTAATAACTGTCTTGCAACAGCACCGTTTCACCTCTGGGCCTCCTTGATGGGAGGCTCACCGCAATAAAACACCCTGGTCACCTCTGATCAGCTCCTAATTACCTGGGGTTGGAATGTGACGCCCAACAGGTTTATTGGCATGCAGGATTAGCTCTGCTTGGCCTTTTGGATGATAGCAGTTCCCTGACTGATGTGGGGGTTGTTTTTTGGGGGATTAATACCATATTGCTGCTTTGTTGCTAGAAAAAAACCTGGTTGTGTTGATGTGAGGGGCCGGTTTGGCATCTCTGTGTTTGAGGAGCGCTGCCGGCGTGCGGCAGGCTGGGCTTTTGCTGGGGGGCTGCGGGTTTGTGTGTCTTTGCTCCCTGCTTCCTTTCATCTGCTCTCCTGGAAGACAAGTTTATGTCCTGGCCTTGGGAGCGCTGGTTTCTGCTGCCAAAAATTATTGGCTCTGGTTACGTGAATGCCTACGCTTGAAAGAAATCGTGGCGCGGGGCCGCTCTGGTTGCGCGGCCTCGCAGGGTGCGAAGCCGTGCCTGACAGGAGAGCCTGGCATTCCGCGGAGGAGGCTCGGCAGCTTTTCCCCGGGGCTGAATTCTCATCTCTTCGCGCAGGAGGAACGCTCTCGCCGGGAGCGTGTTCGTCAGTCCCGGATGGATACTGACTTGGAGACCATGGATCTGGACCAAGGAGGAGAGGTAAAACTCTTTGAAGTCATCTGTTCCTAGCCCTCCTGACAAGCATCCTCAGCAAAAAGAGTACTTGAAGTGGCGTGGGCAGGGAGATACCAAGAATAAGCCCCTGATGTGCTAAAGAGGCACTTGCCCGTTGGATGCGGTTGCTTTTCATTTGGTCCCAGGGTGAAAATGGCAGGAGAGGGTTCTTCTCTAATCCTTGCCCCTTTCCCGTTGCGGTTTCCAGGCACTGGCTCCCCGGCAGGTGCTGGATTTGGAGGATCTGGTGTTTGCCCAAGGTAGTCACTTCATGGCCAACAAGCGATGCCAGCTGCCCGACGGCTCCTTCCGCAGACAGCGCAAGGGCTACGAGGAGGTGCACGTGCCTGCCCTGAAGCCAAAGCCTTTTGGCTCCGAAGAGGTAGGTGACCTGCTTTCTTCCCCCTTATTTAGCACTAGGTGTCTTAAGTGACGAGGTGACTGATGTCATCCGTCTGGACTTCTGTAAGGCCTGTGACACGGTTCCCGACGACATCTTCTCTCTAAATTGGAGAGAGATGGATTTGATGGATGGGACTGTTCGGCAGACGAGGAATTGGCTGGATGGTCGCATCCAGAGGGCAGTGGTCGATGGCTCGATGTCTGGATGGAGATCGGTGAGGAGCGGTGTCCTTCAGGGGTCCGTACTGGGACCAGTACTGTTTAATATCTTCATCAGTGACACAGACAGTGGGATCGAGCGCACCCTCAGCCGGTTTGGAGATGACGCCAAGCTGCGTGGTGCGGTTGACGCGCCTGAGGGAGGGGATGCCATCCAGAGGGACCTGGAGAAGTGGGCCCGGGTGAACCTCATGAGGTTCAACAAGGCCAAGTGCCAAGGTTCTGCACCCGGGTCGGGGCAACCCCGGTATCCATACAGGCTGGGGGATGAAGGGATGGAGAGCAGCCCTGCCGAGAAGAACTTGGGGGTACTGGGGGATGAAAAGCTGGACGTGAGGCAGCGATGTGCGCTCGCAGCCCAGAAAGCCGACCCTATCCTGGGCTGCATCCAAAGCAGCGTGGTGAGGGAGGGGATTCTGCCCCTCGACCCCGCTCTGGTGAGACCCCCCCCTGCAGTACTGCGTCCAGCTCTGGGGTCCTCAGCACAGGAAAGACACGGAGCTGTTGGAGCGGGGCCAGAGGAGGCCACAAAAATGGTCAGAGGGCTGGAGCCTGTGAGGAAACGCTGAGAGAGTTGGGGTTGTTCAGCCTGGAGAAGAGCAGGCTCTGGGGAGACCTTATTGTGGCCTTTCAATACTTAAAGGGGACTTATGAGAAAGATGGGAACAGACTTTTTAGTAGATCCTGTTGCGATAGGACAAGGGGTGATGGTTTTAAACTAAAAGAGGAGAGATTTAGACTAGATATAAGGAAGAAATGTTTTATGCTGAGGGTGGTGAAACACTGGCCCAGGTTGCCCAGCGAGGTGGTAGGTGCTCCATCCCTGGAAACGTTCAAGGCCAGGCTGGATGGGGCTCTGAGCAACCTGGTCTCGTTGAAGATGTCCCTGCTCACGGTAGGGGGGTTGGACTAGATGACCTTTAAAGGTCCCTTCCAGCCCAAACCATTTTATCATTCTATGAGTTGTTGCGAATATCGTGACAGATACTTCCTGGGACTCAGCAGGCTTTGATGTGGCTCTGACGCCCTCTCAGATTTCTTGAAGAACTGTTATTTTAAGCTAAGAGATTTCGCCTGTCTGAAGAGAGTTCCTGATTTTTAGTTTCTCACTTCTGGAGCGTGGTGGTTTCTGTCTCGGGACTCCCCTGCCCCGTTCAGCTGCTTTGCTGAGCCCTTGGCTCTGCTTTTGCTCCCTCCTTGCTGTGATGTGCAGCGTGGGCCAGAGAGCTGGCTGATTCATGGCGTATCTTGTGATAAATTGCCTCTTTTGATCAGCGCTGGCAGCGGAAATGTGGTCTGATCTGTCCCATCATGAGAACATGGTGGGGATTTGCTTTTCTGATGGTGTAGCCAGCTATAACTTGTACTCGTTGGAGCTCACGGGCCAGCTAATGAGCCTCGTTTGATCTCTTCCTAACCTGCTCCACGATCCCTGGGCACGGGGCTTCTTTTCCGGCCATCTGGAGACAACATGGCCCTGCTACTCCCCAGGGTGTCTCTGAGGTCTCACATATGCCCTGCAGCCTGCGAGGTACTGAAACAAAGGCATCGAACTTGATGTTTTCCCTTTTCAGCAATTGGTTTCTGTCGAAAAGTTGCCCAAATACGCCCAGGCTGGATTCGAGGGGTTTAAAACACTGAACCGTATTCAGAGCAAACTCTACCGCGCTGCGCTGGAATCGGATGAGAACTTGCTGCTCTGCGCTCCCACGGTAAGGAATCCTGATACTCGGGTCCTCTGCGATGGGGGAATCCAGAAGGACGATCTGTTTGGGCGGAAAAGGTTGGCCGCTGCGGGTGAACCTTTATCCTGGAGAGGACACGAATTTGACGGGACTGGTTCTGTTTGCGTTCTAGGGTGCCGGGAAGACGAACGTGGCCCTCATGTGCATGTTGCGAGAAATAGGCAAACACATTAATATCGACGGAACCATCAACGTGGATGATTTCAAGATTATCTACATCGCGCCCATGAGGTCCTTGGTGCAGGAGATGGTGGGCAGCTTTGGGAAGGTAAGGAGAGGTTTGATCCTGCCCCTGCTTGAACTGTAGGTTGGGGAAGATGAGCTTTATCGCGGTGGCTTCCTTATATTACGCTTACGGAAGGATATAAGCTGTGGCAGAAGCTTGTCGGGAGAGGACGAGTTTGGGTTGCGCCTTTAGTCTCTGTTCGTGTAGTCTGCCTTCACTAGGCTCTGGGTGCGCGTCGATACGGGCTTTGGATGTCAGTGTGGGCTACGAAATCCCCGCGTTTCTTCCAGCGCTGTGATGGGAGAAGCGTGAAACTGTCTGCGAGCCTCTCGGGGCTGCGCTGCTCCAACGCCGCCCCGGGGAACGCGCGTTTATCCGGTTTAACCGCCTGCGGGCTTCCTCCTAGCGCCTGGCGACTTACGGCATCAACGTGGCTGAGCTGACGGGGGATCACCAGCTCTGCAAGGAGGAAATCAGCGCTACCCAGATCATCGTCTGCACCCCGGAGAAGTGGGACATCATCACCCGCAAGGGAGGAGAACGCACTTATACCCAGCTGGTGCGGCTGGTCATCCTGGTGAGCAGCGCCGGCGCCTGCAAAGCCCTGGCGTGAGGAAGGGGGGGGCGATGACGGACGCCGGGTCTTTCGGTATTGCGGTTCCTGAACGTGCGTTAGCGGTTGAAGATGTCTCTGGTGCTTGGTTGTGGAGAGACTGGGGCTTTGAGCTGTGGGGTGAGCGTGCTTCAGTCCATGCAAGCAGGTCTGCTAAGAAACTAAAAGAAAAATGGGTAAATAGAGCTGGTTTGGAGCGGGGATAACTCTGGTCCTGTTTCCTCTCTTTAGGATGAGATACACCTACTGCATGATGACCGAGGACCCGTCCTGGAGTCTTTGGTAGCCAGAGCCATCCGCAACATCGAGATGACTCAGGAGGACGTGAGGCTCGTTGGCTTGAGTGCCACCCTCCCCAACTACGAGGACGTGGCTACGTTCCTGAGAGTGGACCCGGCCAAAGGCTTGTTCTATTTTGATAACAGGTACCGTGGAAAGCTGGGAGAGATCTTTACGATCAGATGGCGGGTAGCTGTTGAGAGCCGGGAAAGACCTCCCTCCTGTGGAGGCAGTTGAGTGTTTCTCTGTCAGATGGTGCCAGGGTCTCACCGGGCCTTCAGCCTACTCTCAACACGCGTTTATTTGCTCTTAGATGTGCCGGTAAACGCACGTTCAGGACTGGAGCAGTTAAATACAGCTTCAAAATGTGTGCCAGGGTTCCTGCGTTGTCATACTTGCAAGAAGATGCTTTAGAGAAGGTGGATAAACCCTGCTGTACCTGTGTGCTGCAGAAGCTGTTTGAAGGAAGCCTAAAATAGGATTACGGTAGTTCCCAAAACACCATTTTTGCTCCCTGAGTGTGTGCGTAGCAAATGGATTCCAGGAAACAGGAGTACACGTTACTGTCCCCTACTGTTTAATCTAACCGGGCAGAACTGGAGCCGACAAATCTCTGAGTAAATTGAGGCACAAAGGAGGCGTGTTGAACTTGGTAGCACGAAATACAGGGTGCCTTTTGACAGGACCTTTGTAGCAGGGTTTCTCCATTCTTCTGCTCTTTTATGGACTTGGTTTTTTTTCCTTACAGCTTCCGACCGGTGCCCCTAGAGCAGACCTATGTGGGTATTACAGAGAAGAAAGCAATCAAACGCTTCCAGATAATGAATGAGATTGTTTACGAGAAGATTATGGAGCATGCTGGAAAGAACCAGGTTTGATACTTTATTTTATTGTTCCTGACGCGCTTAATCCTGGTGCTTGTCTGTTGCTGGTGAGACTCTTACGAGTTGCTGTCGCTGCAGAAGCGCTGCAGTGGAGAAGAAGGTAGGTTTGGGGTGGTCGATGGCAGCTGAGAGAGGAAGGAACACGGGTTTTCTCTCTGTGCCAGCTGTCTGATTAATGTATGACCCGGCCTTTTAGGGTGAGGGAGTTTTTGTGCTGCTACCCTATTAAATCAGGAACTCTGTGCGTGGTTCACGGGGCATCTGGACTAATTCTAGATCTCTTCCCACCCCGAACACCAGGAGCAGGTTGGGTCGAGCATCTTTGCCAGCTGCAGCCGTAGTGATTCCTCTCTCAGCGATGGTACCGTCTGCTTGTTTAACAGGTCCTGGTGTTCGTTCACTCCAGGAAGGAGACCGGGAAGACTGCCCGGGCCATCAGGGACATGTGCCTGGAGAAAGATACCCTGGGCCTCTTCTTGCGGGAGGGCTCAGCCTCCACCGAGGTCCTGAGGACCGAAGCTGAGCAGTGCAAGGTAACTGCCCGGCCGGCGATGGCAGGAGCTACAAAGATGCTGCCAGTTTGGTGCAGTTTCGTGGCTTTTCCCCTAGGATCTGCACTACCTTCTGTTCCTTCTTTTCTCCCTGGTGTTACTTGGCTCGGGTAGAAAACCTAGAGCTGGTTGTGTTTTCTGCTGCAGAACCTGGAGCTGAAGGACCTCCTCCCTTACGGCTTCGCCATTCACCACGCCGGGATGACGCGAGTGGACCGGACACTGGTGGAGGATCTGTTTGCTGACAAGCACATTCAGGTGAGCCTCGCTTCCCAGGAGGAGTTGCAGGTTTGTTCGGGGTAGGTACTTCACAAGAAACGCTTGAGCCGTGTTTTCCAATAGCCCTTTGGGCAAAATCAAGAGGATCGAGCATAGCCAACCCCCATCCCGCTCTACTGAAGCTGGTGCCTGATGAAGGCAGCCTTGATTTTCGCATAAAGAATAGAAACTAAAAGCACATGGCCAGGAGCGGAGAGGGCAAGAACTTCTCCCCTAGGCCTAGCTGAGTGTTTAAAGCTAGACGTCTGTCCCGGAGCAGGCTGTCTCCTCCACAGTTGCCGCTTCGGCAAAACCTCATCCAAGCAATTTCCCAAGCTGCGTTATAAATGGAAGGCAAAGGATTTTCTCAGGGTGGTGCGGTGAGCTGGGAAATTTGGGCAAAGATGTTGCTGTTTACCTGACCTTCCTCTGCTGAGCTGTCGAGACGGTCACAGTTCTCCGTCTTTGTCCCTTTTGTACGTGTCTCTAATGTCAGGACCAGCATTTTAGATCCTTTTTTTTTTTTCCCCCCCCCTCGGGAAGAGGCTTCTACCTGGCTTTGACCGCTGTTTTGCCCCTGTAGGTGCTGGTTTCCACAGCCACGCTGGCCTGGGGCGTGAACCTCCCTGCTCACACCGTCATCATCAAGGGGACGCAGGTGTACAGCCCCGAGAAGGGGCGCTGGACCGAGCTGGGTGCTCTGGACATCCTGCAGGTGAAGTTCTGGTAACAAAGACGCTGCTGAGACCCGGGGTAGGATTTTTCCTTTCCCGCTGAGGCACGTTTGAGGTCTGCTTTTGTATTTTCTCCCTGTTCTCTACTGTCAGACTGTCTCAGCTGTTCTGGGAACAGCCCTGCTTGAGGGCAGAGGAGAAGCAGATCAGTAGGAGAAGAGGACGAATGATTCCTCTCCCAGTGTCTTGCCCAGACACATCTGAGATATTTCGACCTGTCTCCTGCCAGCTAGAAGTAACAACAGACTGAGCAATCTGGCAGTAAAGCCCCAGGACACGGCGGCAAGGAGAAATTGCCAAGCTAAAAGCTTTTATGTTTTGCTGACCTCACCTTCTCGTTTCTTAGATGCTGGGGCGTGCCGGGAGGCCTCAGTACGATACCAAAGGAGAGGGGATTCTCATCACATCCCACGGCGAGCTGCAGTATTACCTGTCCCTGCTCAACCAGCAGCTCCCCATTGAAAGTCAGATGGTGTCGAAGCTCCCAGACATGCTGAATGCGGAGACTGTGCTCGGCAACGTCCAGAACGCAAAGGCGAGTGCAAATCTTTGCTTTCCCCACGTACGTGCGCCCTTTGTTGCACCCAGAGGGCTGGTGGGAATTGCAGGGGCCGAAGGATGATCAGTGTTGGGGAAAGATGCCGTCATTGTACGGGAGCAAAGAAACTTGCAACCTTTGGTGCCTGGGGAGCAAATTTTTAAGAGATCTGGAAGGGCAGCCACGAGAACTACCAGCCTGTAAGGCTGGCTGGTGTGTCAGGCAAGTGGGTAGGTGCTTCTGTAATTCAGAGCAGAGTTCTCCACATGGAGAAGGACACTGGGGAAAAGTCTGCATGTCGAGAGCGGGTTTTTTTGTTTTTTTAATTCCTTAATATTTTTCTGCTACTGGAGAAGAGTTGTGTACGGCACTGCTGGGTTTCCAAGCTCTGATTTAATGTTGACCCGTCAGGATTCAGCTGGGCTCAGCCTGCTGCGTCCTACGCTAGTGCTGGGAGCGCTGGGCTCCGAGCCGGAGCGTTGCCCTTGCTTGCCGTGAGGTACGTTTGTCAGCTCTTACGGCGCGTTGGTGTTTCCTCAGGATGCCGTGAATTGGCTGGGCTATACCTACCTGTACATCCGAATGCTGCGCTCCCCCACTCTCTACGGGATATCCCACGATGATCTGAAGGGGGATCCGCTGCTGGACCAGCGCCGCCTGGATCTGGTTCACACCGCAGCCCTCATGTTGGACAAGAACAACCTGGTGAAGTACGACAAGAAGACGGGGAACTTCCAGGTGAGACAGGACCGGGGAAAGGCGCTGTGTGACCGAGCAGAGCTGGACGGGAGCATCCTCTGACTGAGAGAAAGGGTGCAAGAGGCATCTCGCTGATTAAATACGGATCCCAGGGAATGCTGCTCCGTCGTTCAGACCTGTTGTTGCGCACGTCTGTGATTCCAGGGAGCTGTTTGCTGGTGTAAAACCTGACCCTCAGTCTGTCACTGTTGGGTGTTTGCTGCTGCCTCCCAAGCAAATTCACGTTCCCGTTGCATTTTCATTGCTTCGGAGGCAGTGAGATGAGAAAGGGGAGGCTGTGATGTATGGAATTGTGTACCAGGTAAAGCAGCTTTCCTGGGGGATTTGTAGCCGGAGAGTTTACGCTTAGCCTGTCTGGAGACGTCTCCCCTGCTGCAGCCTAGTTCTTGTTCAGCGTCTTCTGTCTGTGCCACAAACAGTTGGGTGTCTTTCTGCTGCTTCACTCTGGCTGTTGTCCTCGTGGCAGGTGACAGAGCTGGGCCGCATCGCCAGCCACTACTACATCACCAACGAGACGATGCAAACTTATAATCAGCTCCTGAAACCCACCCTGAGTGAAATCGAGCTGTTTCGGGTCTTCTCGCTGTCCTCGGAGTTCAGGAACATCACTGTGAGGGAGGTATGGAGCCAGACGCCCGTCCCGAGTGAGACAGCCCTGCGGCATCGGTCTTGCTGCTGCAGGGGAAGATGCAGAACTTGCCCTGTGAGGGACCGTTCTCATCCCTCCTGCCTTGGTTTTCTGCAGGAGGAGAAACTCGAGCTTCAAAAGTTGCTGGAGCGAGTTCCCATCCCGGTGAAGGAGAGCATAGAGGAGCCCAGTGCCAAGGTGAGCCCTGCCTGCCCCATCGAGGGGACTTCTGCCTGTCTGGAGGGGAGCGGTGATCCTTGGGGGAGAGCTGTCATGGTAAAGGCCACTCTGGGGGGGGATTTCTGTTCTCCTCGCTCTGTGGGACATCCTGGGCCGCGTCAGAGATGCTCAAAGAGCTGCAGGTGCTTCTTGTCTCTGGTTGAGCGCGCTGTCCTGCGGCGTAGGACGGTCAGTCCCCGTTGATCGCTTCTGTCCTGCCACGTGTCAGAGCCCGCCGGGATCAGGCGCTGGTGCGGAGGGCGCTGAGACCCTCTCTCTTTTGCTTCCCCAGATCAACGTGCTCCTCCAGGCCTTCATCTCCCAGCTGAAGCTGGAAGGATTTGCTCTCATGGCAGACATGGTGTACGTCACCCAGGTGAGTGAGGAGACGGGGCTGGGGCCTCTCTGTTTCCATTTAGGTGTGCGCAGTCCGGCCACGTCTCAGTCTCGGACAACTATTGGCACCTCGGAAATTTAGTTTGCGGTCATAAATGGCTTTGAAAATCACTAAAGCTGTGAGTGGGGAGAAGGTCTAACCCCTGTCAGGATGGGAGTGAGATCTTCATTGGAGTCTCCAATTTGTAATCAAAATAATTCAGCGCTAGAGGACTGCAGTGTAGCCTTATTCTTCTGCCACAAAGGCCAAGTTCCCAAGGCTGGGAATCAAGTAGTTCCTCGCCCTGTAGGTGTTTGGGATGAAGGACCTTAAGTATAAGGGAAAGACTTTTTACCAGGACCTGTAGTGATAGGACAAGGGATAACGGTTTTAAACTGAAAGAGGGTAGCTTTAGGTTGGAAGAATTTTTTTACGGTGAGGGTGGTGAGACACTGGCACAGAGAAGCTGTGGATGCCCCATCCCTGGAAGTGTTTAAAGTCGGCTCGGATGCGGCTCAGAGCAACCTGATCTAGTGAAAGATGTCCCTGCCCATGGCAGGGGGCTTGGACTTAGGTGATCTTTAGAAGGTCCCTTCCAACCCAAACCATTCTGTTACCGTGTGGCTGGGCAGGAGAACGGGTAGAAAGGAAGGAAGAGTTAAACGTGATGATGGCAGCCAGGCTCTGAGAGCTGCTCTCTGTTCCCCCAGTCTGCTGGGCGGCTGATGCGTGCCATCTTTGAGATCGTCCTGAACCGTGGCTGGGCCCAGCTCACCGACAAGACCCTTAACCTCTGCAAGATGATTGACAAACGGATGTAAGTGAGATCTCGGAGGTATTTTCTGATGGCAAGCCGGATGAGATTCTGCAGCGTAGCCTGGCTAGGTCTGCAGCGTTTGGGAAGGAGAGCGCTTGTGCCTGTCGGGGTGCAAAGGAGCCGCGGCGTGTGGCTGGCCGAGGGCTGGTCTTCGGCAGCGTGGGGAACCTGGAGCTCTGAAGGCTTCGTCTCCGTTTCTTCGCTTGTCTCACCCCGCGGTGTCCTTGGCAGGTGGCAGTCCATGTGCCCTTTGCGCCAGTTCAAGAAACTGCCTGAAGAAGTGGTGAAGAAAATCGAGAAGAAGAATTTCCCGTTTGAACGGCTCTACGACTTGAACCATAACGAAATAGGTACGGAGACAGGGGCGAATGGGGCAGGGAGAGGCGTCTGCCTCTCTGGTCTCCCCTGCCGTGTTTTGACCCAGAGATTGAGGGGCTTGTTCCTCTCTGATTGAAGGGGCAGAACTGGTGAGGGTCTTGGTACAGCCTGAGGAGGGCAGAGGCTTTGCCCTGGCACCTTCCGGCTGCTTGGATTGCCGATAATGAATACCGTTCAGTTTGGGAGCTGTTGGTCTCCCTATTGTCCGTCTGTCCTGACGGCAGCGCCTTTCTGTTGCAGGGGAACTGATCCGAATGCCCAAGATGGGCAAGACAATCCACAAATATGTTCATCTGTTTCCAAAGCTGGAGCTCTCGGTCCACTTGCAGCCCATTACCCGCTCCACTCTGAAAGTAGAGCTCACCATTGCCCCTGACTTCCAGTGGGATGAAAAGGTGAGCTGTGCAGCTCAAGATCACCGGGCTAAATACCGTGCTGGGGAGAGGAGGGCACTTCTGGGGCAGGATTGCTGTGGGAGGGCTGGCGTTCAGCTCCTGGAGGTCTGGAAGGCGGGGATCTGGACTCTGATACGAAGGTAACGGCTGCCCTTGCTCAGGTACACGGTTCATCCGAAGCTTTCTGGATCCTGGTGGAAGACGTGGACAGCGAAGTGATCCTGCACCACGAGTACTTCCTGCTGAAAGCCAAATACGCGCAGGACGAGCACCTCGTCACCTTCTTCGTGCCCGTGTTTGAGCCGCTGCCCCCGCAGTACTTCATCCGGGTGGTCTCCGACCGCTGGCTCTGTAAGTCTCGGTTCTGCCAGGAGCGCCTCGGTTATACAGCAGCCGTTCTCCCTGGGCTCCCTCCTCGTGCTGTGCTGGGGGAAAGACTTCTGACATCCAAGGGACGGCAGGGCTGGGGATCCCGTTGGCAGAGGGAGCTCAGAGATGAAACCGTCGGGAGTGTTTTCAGAGACAAAAATGGGTTTTTTTGTGTGTCTGACAGCCTGTGAGACCCAGCTGCCCGTTTCCTTCCGCCACCTGATCCTCCCTGAGAAGTACCCTCCTCCGACCGAGCTGCTGGATCTGCAGCCGCTGCCCGTGTCGGCTCTGCGAAACAGTGCCTTCGAGAGCCTCTACCAGGACAAGTTCCCTTTCTTCAACCCTATCCAGACTCAGGGTGGGTATTGCCTCTGCTCACCTCCTCCAAACTGCCTCTTCAGCGAGCCCCGGCCCTTTCGGTGTTCACAGTCCCGTAGCCTTGGTTTTGTGGGGTTTATTCATGCCATGTGAGGAATTTCTGTAGCAATAGCGATATCCCTTCTACCTCCCTGAGCCTTAGAGGTTTGATGGCTTGAAATCTTTCTCCACAGACCTTTGTATCTTGATATATCTTTGATATATTCTTCAAGTACATGCAGCAGCCAGTCCGGGGCTGTCTGGCAGCAGCAGGTTTGCTCCTGGAAGCCGTCTCTGTGCTAACACCGCAGCTCAGGTTCACAGAGCCGGCTGGCCCCAAACTTCTCCGTCTTTGCTGCTTGTAGGGATGGAGTTGTGAGCGAACCGAAGCTGCCCTGTCCGTGTTTCTCTGCCTGGGCTTAGCCAGAGCGGGGAATTCACACTTAGGAGCTATTGTGACGGACTAGGGCCTGTTTTGCTCAGTGGATCCTGGGCTAAAACTCTTTCAACAGCCTTTTCTGTAGCTCCTCCTTGCGCGGGCTGGGTCCGGGCTGTGTTTTCCATCCCTGTTTCTAGAGCTTTGATAGAAATCCACGGAGATTTTGCTTAAACTGCTCTCTTCCGTGTTGTCCGTCTGTCCCCAGTGTTTAACACGGTTTATAACAGCGACGACAACGTGTTTGTGGGTGCCCCCACGGGAAGCGGAAAGACCATTTGTGCTGAATTCGCCATCCTGAGGATGTTGCTCCAGAACTCGGAGGGACGCTGTGTGTACATCACCCCCATGGAAGCCCTGGCAGAGCAGGTAAGCCTGGCATCCTGAGGAAAACCGGAGCCTTAGCCCGGCTTAGATTTGCTTCTTCATCCCCTGTTTCACTTTTCCTCATCCCTTCTTTGCTGTCATATCCCTCAGGATGACTCTAGAGTCTTTTGATTAATTGTGGTCTCTCTGAGGGAGCAAAGAGACACCGCCCCACTGCCGACCTGCTGATGTCGGTGTGTGCACGTGTGTGTCTCCAGGGATTTGGGAGGATTTGTTCTAATTTGAGGTTAACAACGGCACATTTTTGGCAGGTTTTCTTGGACTGGTACGAAAAGTTCCAGGAACGTCTCAATAAGAAGGTGGTCTTGCTGACGGGGGAGACCAGCACCGACCTGAAGTTGCTGGGCAAAGGGAACATCATCATCAGCACCCCTGAGAAATGGGACATCCTCTCGCGACGCTGGAAGCAGCGCAAGAACGTCCAGAACGTTAACCTCTTCATCGTGGACGAAGTGCATCTCATTGGGGGCGAAAACGGGGTGCGTCTGGGAGGGGAGGAGGGCGCTACTCGTTTGAGTGATGTTCGTCGTCGTGTTGGTCTCGGTAGTAGAGCCGCTGCGGGGTAGACGGTTGCTCGCTCTTAATATCTGGTCTGAGGTCAGCTTTTCCTGCCGGGAGTTTCCCCAAGCTGCAGGATGGGCTGGAATAGGAGGGCCATATCCTTTGGGAAGCTTGGGAGTGGTATCCCCTGGGGTTTCTGTGGGTGAGAGTGCTGAAGAGCGCTTCTCCGTGGGCTGAAGTGGCCGGAGCTCAGCCCGGAGAGGCGGCCGCGGTGCGGAGAGCTCGGCATTCCCCTCCTGTTCCTGCTACAACCTGCCTTCTCCCGCCTGCAGCCGGTGCTGGAGGTCATCTGCTCCCGCATGCGCTACATCTCCTCCCAAATCGAGCGACCCATCCGCATCGTGGCCCTCAGCTCGTCCCTGTCCAACGCCAAGGACGTGGCTCACTGGCTGGGCTGCAGTGCCACCTCCACCTTCAACTTCCACCCCAACGTCCGTCCCGTGCCCCTGGAGCTGCACATTCAGGTAGGGTTTGGGCACCCTCGTCTCCTTTCCCTTCTGCCGGCTCTCCAGACAGCGTCACTGCCTCCTCCTCTTCCTCTGCAGGGCTTCAACATCAGCCACACGCAGACTCGCCTGCTCTCCATGGCCAAGCCCGTCTACCACGCCATCATGAAGCACTCGCCCAAAAAGCCGGTCATCGTCTTCGTCCCGTCCCGCAAGCAGACGCGGCTCACGGCCATCAACATCCTCACCACTTGCGCTTCGGATGTCCAGAGGCAAAGGTAAGGGTGCTGTGGCCTGTGTCCCTCCTCTGCCTGAGGCAGGGGCAAGGTTTGGGGCTGTTTTGCTGGCGTTTGGGGCTGTTTTGCTGGCGTTTGGGGCTGTTTTGCTGGCGTTTGGGGCTGTTTTGCTGGCGTTTGGCTGTTTGGGGCTGTTTTGCTGGCGTTTGGGGCTGTTTTGCTGGCGTTTGGGGCTGTTTTGCTGGCGTTTGGGGCTGTTTTGCTGGCGTTTGGGGCTGTTTTGCTGGCGTTTGGGGCTGTTTTGCTGGCGTTTGGGGCTGTTTTGGACAGCTAGTGATGGGGAAATGGTCTCACTCAGGCATCTGCTGTGCCAGCAGGGAGGGACGGGCTTGCTGGGCCTGGCAGTGGTCTCTTCCCTCCTTCTCTCCGGCAGATTCCTGCACTGCGCGGAGAAGGATCTGGTGCCGTACCTGGACAAGCTGAACGACAACACTCTGAAGGAGACGCTTGTGAACGGAGTGGGCTACCTGCACGAGGGGCTGACCGCCATGGAACGGCGAGTGGTGGAGCAGCTTTTTAGCTCCGGTGAGCAGGGTGGGATGGGGACACACCACTTCTACCCGTAAACCCTTTTCCCCGGAGCTTGGCAGTGCCCTACAGTCTTTGGACTGGAGATAACAGCTTGCCCAAGCCTCGTGTCTCTTCTCTGCCTCCCGGCTCCAAAAACGCTGCGATCTTAAACTTCACCATCTTTCCTGGACCTCCCTGTATGCTGAGACCCGTCTGCTCGAGCGCAGAACCCCCGGATCTTTCTCCCTTCCCCCCGGATCTTTCTCCCCCCCCCCCCCCCCCCCCTCCCCCCCCCGTCCTCCCCCCCCCGATCTTCTCCCTTCCCCCGGATCTTTCTCCCTTCCCCTAATTTCTGTGACCCTGAGAGGTGTTCTGCCCGCGGGCTGACTCCTCTCCCCCTGCACCTTTTCAGGTGCGGTTCAGGTGATGGTTGCCTCCCGCAGCCTCTGCTGGGGTATGAACATCGCCGCTCACCTGGTGATCATCATGGACACGCAGTACTACAACGGCAAAATCCACGCGTGAGTGTGATGCGATGCCGGCAAGACCGGCCGTGGGCTTCCCTTGGTGTCCACCCTGCCAGTTCAGGCTGCGCTGAGCCCGAGGGAACGAGGCCCTGATCCCAAAGAGCTTCATCCCCATCCAGGCAGAGGTTGGGAATCAACGGGAGAGCGGTGGTAACTTTCCGTGGAGCTTCGTTAACGCTCTCTCCGTGTCCCAGGTACGTGGATTACCCCATCTATGACGTGCTGCAGATGGTGGGCCACGCTAATCGCCCGCTGCAGGACGACGAGGGCCGTTGCGTCATCATGTGCCAGGGATCCAAGAAGGTGGGTGAGGAGCGGGGCACCATTTACTGGCCTGCGAATGTCTGTCTCCTGCCTGGGGCGTGGATTTCTTCTCCCAGCTTTGGGCAGGCTGCTGGATAACCCTTACTCAGAGCCCTGCTGCCTGGGAGCTGCTCCAGGATTTTGGAGGTGCTGGGCTTTATTTACCCCTTCCCTCTACTCCTGCCCTGCTGTAGGATTTCTTCAAGAAATTCCTCTACGAGCCCCTGCCGGTGGAGTCGCACTTGGACCACTGCATGCACGATCACTTCAATGCCGAGATTGTCACCAAGACCATCGAAAACAAGCAGGATGCGGTGGATTACCTCACTTGGACGTTCCTGTATCGCCGGATGACGCAGAATCCAAACTATTACAACCTGCAAGGTGGGCGGAGGGGTTTGCACCGGTGGATACGGGGTTGGAGGATATTGGGGACCCTCTGCCTTGTGGGCTTTGCTTTCCCAAGAGCGGCTTTTCTCTGTCCTGGGGAGTTTCGGAGCCCTGTCGCAACGCTGCTGTACCCACAGGTGTGTCCCACAGGCATCTCTCGGATCATCTCTCCGAGCTGGTGGAACAAACCCTCAGTGACCTGGAGCAGTCCAAGTGCATCAGCATCGAGGACGAGATGGACGTGGCTCCTCTGAACCTGGGGATGATCGCCGCCTATTACTACATCAACTACACCACCATCGGTAAGGGCTCCGCGGGCGACGGGTACCGCACGCAAGCGCTCGCCGGCGCTCCTGCGCTCTGTCCCCTCTCTGCGTCGCTCCCTGTGCCGCGGGCGATGGACAGAAAGTGCCGTGTGCGTGGTCGGGTGCGTAAAAACTCTGTCCTTTAGCCCGTGGCTGCGTGTTGTCTGCCTGAAGGCATCTCCGGTACCGTGGGATTTAATGCTGTCTGGTTTTCCCTAACCCCTCTATCTCTCTGGCTTCCTCAGAGCTCTTCAGCATGTCCCTCAACGCCAAGACCAAGGTACGAGGGCTGATCGAAATCATCTCCAACGCTGCCGAGTACGAGAACATCCCTATCAGGCACCATGAGGACAACCTGCTGCGGCAGGTGAGCGGCAGCGCGGCAGATCTGGGGCCGGAGGGGACAGACGTGGGGTCCTGCAGGGTCGGGGGAAGGAAGCTGCTCGCGTTTTGGGCTCTGTAAGGCTAAAAGCGCTGACGGGTTTATCGTTTCTCCCCGTAGCTGGCCCAAAAAGTTCCCCACAAGCTGACCAACCCCAAATTCAACGATCCCCACGTCAAGACCAACCTCCTGCTGCAGGCTCACTTGTCGCGCATGCAGCTGAGCGCCGAGCTGCAGTCGGACACCGAGGAAATCCTCAGCAAGGTACGAGGGGGCGGGTGGGAACCTGCCCGCCTTGCCTGGGTCGCTACGTTTGCCTCGCTGCCTTCTGACCTGTCCCTGTCCCCTCGCCTCCAGGCGATCCGGCTGATCCAGGCCTGCGTGGACGTGCTCTCCAGCAACGGCTGGCTCAGTCCTGCGCTGGCCGCCATGGAGCTGGCGCAGATGGTGACGCAGGCCATGTGGTCGAAGGATTCCTACCTCAAGCAGCTGCCTCACTTCACCTCTGAGCACATCAAGCGCTGTACGGACAAGGTAAAGCTTGGGGGAAACGCTGTGGGTCCTGCCTTCGCCCACTGAGGAGCCCCGGGAAAGCTCAGGGCTGAAAATTTCATCCTTGCAGGGGGTGGAGAGCGTCTTCGACATCATGGAGATGGAGGACGAGGACCGGAACGCCCTGCTGCAGCTCTCGGACGCCCAGATTGCCGACGTCGCCCGCTTCTGTAACCGTTACCCCAACATCGAGCTCTCTTACGAGGTGGTGGAGAAGGAGAGCATCCGCAGGTGAGGCGGGGAGGGCTGGTGCGGCCCCCTCGGTGCTGTGCCGGCACGGGAGGGGACGCCCTGACCCTCTGTCTCGGTTCTCTCCGCGCAGCGGGGGACCCGTGGTGGTGCTGGTGCAGTTGGAGCGCGAAGAGGAGGTCACCGGGCCTGTCATCGCTCCCCTTTTCCCACAGGTACGTGCCAAACCCGGTGACACCGGCGTGGCAGAATGTATGTGTGTGTGTGGGGATTGTCCCCTACTGTCCCCAGCCCGTTAACTCTTACCTCTCCGGCAGAAACGCGAGGAGGGTTGGTGGGTGGTGATCGGCGACTCCAAATCCAACAGCCTCATCTCCATCAAGCGGTTGACGCTGCAACAGAAAGCCAAGGTGAGCGGGACCGGGCAGGGTTGGCAGCCGGCACCCAAACGGACGCGGTTTGGATGTGCCGGCCAGGCGCCCGGTCTCCCCGTCGCCGTTCCGACGCCGGTTCTTCCTTGTCGCGTAGGTGAAACTGGATTTCGTGGCTCCGGCTACGGGGACGCACAACTACACGCTGTATTTCATGAGCGACGCCTACATGGGCTGCGACCAGGAGTACAAGTTCAGCGTGGACGTGAAGGAGGCGGAAAGCGACAGCGACTCCGACTAACGCGGGGCCGCAGGTCCCGGCGAGGATCCCTCCCCGTAGTTCAGCCAGCAAACCCCAGCCGCGGTAGCGCTTGCGTCGCCTCTCTTTGTGTGGATTCCGTGTATTTTCCTGGTTTCTTTTTTTTTTTTAAGGTGTTGATGCTTTGTACAGTGTTTTTTTTAGACGGGAGCTGCGCGCAGAAGCGTGATTGCGGCCGTTGAATAAATCTTGAGAGCCATCTTGCCCTCTGTGCTGCTGGGTCTGGGGGGGGGCGGAAAAGGGGAGGAGGAAACAGGCGTAACCCCGAAGCTGTCCTCCAACTCACTGTGGGGCTCAAAAAAAGATCATTAGCAGAACTAATTAAGGCAGAGTTAGCTTAGCAGCCGTTTCTGGGAGCACGATGCCGGCGCCAGCGGACCTAAACGCTTCCACTCGGGCTTGCGCTTCACCGGGAGGCATAAAACCAGCTCCCCGGCAGGCTTGTCCCCCTGTGCCACCTCCTCCAGCTCCCAGGGGAGCACCTACACCCCCTTCCGCTCACCCCGAGGGTGACAGGCATGTCGGTGACGGCACCGAAAGGAAGAGCCAGAGGCTTTGGCCAGGAGAGCACAGCTTTATTAAGTGTGGGGCAGCAGGACGGAGGAGCGAGTCCTGCTCCGCCGTCTCCCAAAGCCATCCGGATCCCGGCAAAGGCTCCGCGCTGCCGTGTGCATCCCCGGGGAGGCCGGTGGGAGCCCTGTGCTCCTGGGCACGCAAAAGTCCAACTCGTGGGACAGAGGAGATCGGTCACCCTCGTCCCTGCACCGGCACGGGGCTGCGTGCCGGCGGCAGCGCCGACGGGTCCCGCTGCTTGGGTGAGGGGGGGAACGCGCGAGAGGATTGAATCTCTCAGCAAACTTCGGGGCGCTGGTACTTCCAGAAGGCGATCTCGCCGTCGTCGCTGCAGGAGGCCAGCAAACCCGGCTCCTTCGGGTTCCAGGCCACGCAGTTGACGTCCTGCGAGTGGGCCCGGGGAACGTGGGCGGCGAGGCCGAAGGTGGGCTGCTGCGGGTCGGAGGACGCGCTCTCCTCGAAGACTCGGATGGCGTCGTCGCCGCAGGCCGTCGCCAGCGCCCCGGTGAGGTGGCACCTAGGGCGAGGGCAGCGCCAGGCGGGTCACCCACGCCGCCGCCGCCGGGAGAGAACGGAGCCGGGCGGGCTCCGCTGCGCCGCCGCCTCCCTCCACTCACCACGCCACGTCGTAGATGGTCCTCGTGTGGTAGCCAGAAAGGTTGCAGACGCACTTCCAAGTGGGGTCGGTGCCGCTGCAGGCCACCCCTGGAAGGCAAGAGAATAACCTCGGCTCCCTGCCCGCTCTTTTCCCCCTGCCCGCTCTTTTTCCCAACAGGTTACGAGCCCTGCGGCACGCAAGACGGGCTAGGAGCCTCACCTTCCTCGTTGCCCGGTTTGTACCGGCGCCAGATGCGCACCGTCTTGTCGTCGCTGCAGGAAGCCAAGCGCTCGCCGCTGCGGTCGAAGGCCACGCTCCACACGGTCGATTCGTGGCCCTCCAGCGTGGCGCAGCACACCCAGTCGTCCTCCTCTTCGTGGTACAGCTTCACCGTGTCGTCGTAGCTGGCCGAGGCCAACAGCTGAGGGTGGGCAGAGGAATGAAGCGGGCGCCAGGCAGCTGCCTGCACGCGTGAAGCTGCCCTTCACCCGCGCTTTGAGGTTGGTGGAGCCGGAACAGGACCAGGTCTCCGCTCTCCAGGCCCATTCCCAGCGCTGGGGGTAGGGTCTGGGGTGGAAATGGGGGGGGTCTGCCCCCCCCCGCCAGCCCTAGTTCTTACCTCCTGGTTGGGGTGCCAAACCACGTGCTTGACGTCCTGCGTGTGGGAGTTGAGGACGCTGACGCACTCGTACTCCTCCTCCTCATCCACTGCAGAGAGAAAACTGTTACGGTGAGAAGAGAGGAGGCCAGGGCTGGTGGCGGGGAGGGGGGGGGGCGCAGCTTTGGGCCCTCCACCGTCCCCCCTTCTCCCTTCCAGCACCCGGTGGGGGGCTGCTCCCCCTCGCCCCCTGCTCTCCCCTCACCTTCCCAGACCCAGACGCTCTTGTCTCGGCTGCAGGTGGCGAGGAGGGTGCCGGAGGGAGCCCAGGCCACTGACTTCACCTCGTTCTCATGCCCCTCGAGGGTGGTGACGCACTGGGGAGGGAGAGGAGAGGGGAGGTAGGGGGCTGGGGGGGGCGTGGGGGGGAGCTGGGGGACTGGGGCAGGGGGGATGTCTCACCTCGAAGCCGTCCTCTTGCCTCTTCCAGATGCAGGTGGTGGCGTCGAAGCTGGCGGAGGCCAGGTAGGAGCCGCAGGGGGACCAGGCCACCCTGCGCACCGTGCGCTGGTGCCCCTCGCCCAGCACCGCCCGGCAGGACCAGCCCGGGCCTGGGGAGAGCGGCATGGCGCCCACCCTGCGGGACAAGCCCCGCCCACACAGACCCTCGGGTCCCGCCCCCTCATCGCAGCCCCTCCCTCATTGCCCCTCTGGCCCTGTCCCCTCATCCAGCCCCTCCTTCATCGCACCTGTAGCCCCGCCCCCTCCCTCCCCCTCCCCGCCCCTTCATCGCAGCCCCTCCTTCATCGCACCTGTAGCCACGCCCCCTCCTTCCCAGCCCCTCCCTCCCAGTCCCCTATACCCGCCCCCTCATCACAGCCCCTCCCTCATTGCCCCTCTGGCCCTGCCCCCTCATCAGCCCCTCCTTCATTGCACCTGTAGCCCTGCCCCCTTCCTCCCAGCCCCTCCCTCCCTGCCCCCTAGCCCCGCCCCCTCATTGCAGCCCCTCCCTCATTGCCCCTCTGGCCCTGCCCCTTCATCGCAGCCCCTCCTTCATCGCACCTTTAGCCCTGCCCCCTTCCTCCCAGCCCCTCCCTCCCTGTCCCCTAGCCCCGCCCCCTCATCGCAGCCCCTCCCTCATTGCCCCTCTGGCCCTGCCCCCTCATCCAGCCCCTCCTTCATCGCACCTGTAGCCCCGCCCCCTCACCACAGCCCCTCCCTCCCCGGCTCTCTGACCCCGCCCCCTCCCTCGCAGCCCCTCCCTCGCAGCCCCTGCGGCTCCGCCCCCTCGCCCCGCCCCTCCCGCCGCCCACCTTCCCTTCCCCAGAGGCGGACGAGGCGGTCGCCGCCGCAGGAGGCCAGCAGGCCGCCGCCGGGGCTCCAGGCCAGGAACCAGCACCGGGAATCGGGGTGCGCCGGTACGCGGCACAGCAGCTCCAACGCTTCCTTCATGGCGACGTTCCCGGCGACGCGCCGTGACGTCAGCGCGCCGGAAGCGGAAGCGGCGCCGACCGGAAGCGGGGCGGTGAGGGAAGGGTCCGAGGCGGAGCCGCTGTCGGTGGGCCCGGAGCGCGGCGGTCGGGGCGGGATGTACACCCCGGGCGGGCCGGGGCTGCCCGGCGGGCGGCGGCGGCGAGGAGCGGCGGGGAGCGGCCTGCCTAAGCAGCCGGAGCGTAGCCTGGCCTCGGCGCTGCCCGGTGCTCTCTCCATCACGGCGCTCTGCACGGCGCTGGCCGAACCCGCCTGGCTCCGCATCCACGGCGGCACCTGCGCCCGTCAGGAGCTGGGCGTCGCCGATGTCCTAGGCTACGTCGACCCCGAGCTGCTACGAGGTGAGGCCGGGCCGGGTGTGTCCGTCC